>NC_056737.1:802549870-802849870 GCF_019279795.1 Protopterus annectens | reverse complement strand
TCTAACCTTAATCAAAGCATTGACCTTCCGGTGTTTTTTCCAGAATATTCTAATAGGTCTGAACAAAAACTGCATTGGCTAGATGTTCATCGTCAGTTAAGGTACTATTTGGATAGGACCAAACAATTCAGAAAAACTGACCAGCTGTTTGTCTGTTATGCAGTAGGCAGAAAGGGACTTGCTGTTTCCAAGGTATCGCTATCTAGATGGCTAACATCTCTGATTTCAATTGTTTATGAAATTAGACACCAAAAGCTGCCTAACAAACCTAAAGCCCACTCCACCAGAGCTTTGGCTACTTCTATAGCCTTCCAAGACAGACTGCCTATTGACACCATTTGTGCAGCGGCTACTTGGGCTACTCCTCACACTTTCATTTCACATTATAAGTTGGATTTAGCTTCTAGGCATAGAGCTAACTTTGGTACCACTGTTCTCAAGAGTCTGTTCCGTTAGGCCACCCGGGACAAGGTGCTAGGGACGCAGTCCCATCCAGCAAGAATGAAGGCGAGATAGACAACTTAACATATAGAAGTTATGTTCTTACCATAACGTTCCATGTTAGTTGTCTTCTTCTCGCCTTCTTCAAGGCCCCACCCTCCTTCCCCCTGGCCTGGACAGACCTGGAGGAGTTTGATTATGACCTCTCTTTCTACCACCTCTTTGCTATAGCTATATGCTCTGCGGTGCATATTTTCCTGGATCAGGCTTTAGGTCACATTTCCTCTTTCCCTTTGTTTATAGAGGTTGACTCCCTTTCCAGTATTTTTCTGGTTGTATTTTTAGCTGGGCCTAGCTCACAAACGAGATCTGAGGTATTTCACGCCTAGCATTGTGGGATATAGGGGCAGCCTCGAGCCGGTGGAACCAACTCTCGAGCTTTTAGAGTGGCCGAGTCGGAGCCGAGGTCGGCTCCGAACCCATCCAGCAAGAAAGAAGGCGAGAAGAAGACAACTAACATGGAATGTTATGGTAAGAACATAACTTCTATTTTTATCCCTTAGCGAACAAACCAATGTAGACCACCACAATCGTTCGATAAAACACTAATTTAATATGACAAGGCAAAATTCAACAAGCAGTTTTTAACACAGATAAGCGCTTTCGGGCTCTGCCCTTCTTCAGATGAAATAAAAACAATCTTAGTCACATTTAAATACCTAATTCAAAACAGTTTCCAACCAATCAAAATTTATACTGCACCCTCCTATCTTTGAGGGCGGGTTTCATAGGAACAAATTCATTTAGTCCTGGTGTCCTATGAGCTAAAAGCTCAATTATCCACTTTGCTTCTTCTCTCTCAGTGGCATCTACTAGGCTACCCTTTCTTATACTAGGAAATACATTTGCAATAGCTCTAAATCTAAACTGATGGTCATTATTTACTTCTATATGTTTATAAAGTGCATTGTGCATATTACTAGTTCTTATGCATGAAAGATGTTGCAGAATTCTAACTTTAAACATATTTGTTTTTCCCACATAAAATGCTTTGCATTGCTGACACTCAGCTAAATAAATTATATTCTTTGTTCTACAATTGGCTTTTGCTTTAAAATGAAATAATTTCCCTGTTACTGGATGCTTAAAAACAATCTCTTTATTAATACAGTGACATGCTTTGCATAGCCCACATGGTTTTGTACCTACTTGACAAATGGAACTTTTCTTGTGGTTATTCTTTTCTTGTGTTAAAATGTCTTTCAGATTTTTATTTCTTCTAAATCCAAATTTGGGTTCTATCCCTACTATTTCTTTTATTTTATCATCAGATAAAAGTATATGCCATTTTTTCTTAATAATGTCACATACACCATGTATATTACTACTATACGTGAATGTCATTCTATTAAATGCAAATTTATGGCCATGTTGCTCTTCTGATGAAATTGTCTTTAATGAATATACAGATTTTCTATGTATATTGCCCTGACTTAATTCACTTACTATCAACCTCTCATTATAACCTCTATTTTTAAAAATATGTTCCATATTCATCAATTCTTCCTCAAAATCACTATCTTTAGTACAAAGCCTTGAGGCTCTACTTACCTGACCCCTTATTATATTCTTATATGTAAGTCTGGGGTGCATACTATCATAAGTAAGTAAATTATTTTTCCAGCATTCTTTTCGAAACAAGGAAGTAACAAAGCCAGATCTTTCTTTTTTAATTCTGACATCCAGAAAATCTATAGCTTCATCTGAGCATGTGAGAGAAAATTTGAAAAAAGTTGTGGTATGTTCCAAATATTCCATGAAAAGTACTAGTTCTCTTTCCCCTTCCCATAAAATAAAAACATCGTCCACAAAACGTCTATAAAGAAATAGATGCTTTTTCCATCTGTTTTGGCCCCCTAGCACAAAACATCTCTCCCAAAATGACAAAACCAAATTTGCATATGTATTAGCACAGGGGGTGCCCATGGCTACCCCCTGTGTTTGTCTATATACATCGTCATTGCATATAAATACATTGTTAGATAAAACCAAATTCAAACATTTTCTTATTGTAAATAATTTCCTATCATCTGATTCACCCATTTCTCTGCATAGTTCACAAACAGCATTCATGCCATATTCATTTTCTATCACTGTAAACAAATTTACGTCTAAGGTGACCATTAATACTTCCTTTCCACATATATCAACATTTTTTATGGCTTCCAAAAATTGTTGTGTATCTTTCAAAATTTCTATTATTCTTGTTGTATATGGTTTTAAAGTATATTCTAACCAAATAGATAAATTTTCAGTTACCCATTTTCTACCTGAGACTATCGGTCTCAGTGGGGGATCTTTATAATTTTTATGTAACTTGGGTAATGCTTTGAAAATAGGTGTTACCGGATATTCTATTAATAGAAATTCACTAAGATCTTGGTCTATAGTATTGTTGTCCAACATACATTTAATACTGTTATGAACTCCTATTATGATGTTGTTAAGTTCTAATGGACTAATTTTCAAGTAGTTATTACCTTCTATTAATAAATTATTTAATTTAAAATAATAATCATCCTTGTTTAATATAGCAACCGCTCCACCTTTATCTGCCTGTTCTACATTGGTTTGTTTGCTAAAGATTTTTTTGTACTCTGTGGACCTTCAGTCAGTTTTCTCAATTTGTTTTCTTTGCTGCTAGTTTTATCCCTTGTTCTCCCTCATGTTTACCGTTAAAAAAAAAAAAAAAAGAAAGTTTAAAGTTGTAGAACTTTTCCCCTAGTGTAGGCCTCCCCCCTTCCCACCCTTGGCATGTGTGTGTGTGTGTGCGTTTGGCTAGTTAGCCTTGATTAGTGTAGGGTGGCTATGTGGGAATCTCAAAAGCTGACCTTTTCTAAATGCACAGAATGTGGCCATAAGCTATCACAGGCTGATGGTCACACTCTGTGCGTGGTGTGTTTAGGGGTTCCCCATCTTACTTCAGGCTGCAAGATCTGTGCAGCCTTCAACCCTCGGGCCCTGCGGGATTGCAGGGCCAAGCTGATTTTGGCTGGTCTTCTTCCAGTGGAACCAGAGGCTTCTTCTTCTTCCTCTTCTTCAGCCACAGCTGTGGCTGTACAAGCTTCTGGTCCTCCTCCCCTGTTCGGGACTCCCACTCCCACTTCAAAACAGGGCGATAGAGAGGCCAGGAAGGAGAAGCACAAAGAGAAAGATAAAGAGAAAAAGAGAAAGATGGAGACAAGGAGAGGGGTCGCAAGAAAGCAGCGGACTCGGATCCGTCACCCCCCCCCCCTGCTAAAGTGGTCTCCACGTCTGAAAAAGTTACTAGGCCATCTTCCCCGTGGCTCCGTTCTCCAAGATTCTCGCCGGAGGAGGAGGCTCGGCCTGCTTCAAAGTCGTCCTTGCATCGGCCCTCCCAGCCGGTGTCAGTGGCATCCTCCAGATCCATGAGGAGCCTCTCTGAAGCTGACATGGACCGGATGATGAGAAGGTGCTCCTGCCAGAGCGGGGAAATCGGCTCCAGTGTACGGAGTCCCTGGATCTGAGGAGCCCCGGAGTCAAGGGGTCGGTGCCGATGGTTCCTCCAACCTCGACGCCAGCCATGCCCTCGAGTTTGTAGGATCCTATGTCGGATCCAAGCTCTCGGAGCCGAGATCTGGGCGTCGGATCCGAGGTGATGAGTGTGTCGTCAGTTCTGTTGTGATCAGGGCATACCGTCCCTCTGGGTCCGGCTGTTCCGGGCTCAGCTCCGATCCCCTCGTCGAATCCGAGGGGCCCGCCTTCTCGTTCCACCAGTTTCAGGGAAGCCAGTTCCCCTTTGGCCTTGACGTTGTGGAGAGGGTACTCTCAGGAGGATCGAGACCCCTCACTCTTTTCTCTGAGTCCGCCCCTGCTCCCTTGCAGTTGAGTATGTCTTCTATCATCCATTCCTCCCAGGGACAGCCTGTGCCTGATACGCCCCAGACGATTACCCTCGAGGAATATGAAACTGTTTGTGAGCCCTCCCTTGAGAGTCCCCCCGAGGAGGTCCCTTGCAAATGCCAGTGCAAGAGGAGGCACATGGACTCCCCTGAGTCCCTCACTGAGGATACCAACTTGGAGGGAGGGGAAGATTCCCCCAGACAGCCCCCCGAAGATGTCTCCTTCGGAGACATAATGGAAATTCTCCGCCAGAGGGGAGGCTGGTCCATCCAAAAACCTTCCTCGGACGAGTTGGTATTTCTGGAGGCGTTCGATGCAGGCCCATTTACCTTTTGGGTGTCCCCCCCAGATGACCCTCTGGTGGACCTTATTACCACCAGAGCTTGGAAGGAACCGGACACTGTAGAGCCAATACCAAAACGGCCAGATAAAGTGTTGAGCCCTCCTACTGACAAGCCTGCATGGAGTAAGGGTTCCAGTTGATGCCATGGTTGTGGTGGCGGCCACCAAAAAGGAACTGGCCCAGGAAAGTTCCTTGGTCCATCCTCCGGACAAGGAGTCTAGGGCGATGGATCATCTTGGAAAGCAGAAGTATGCTTCAGCTACCTTTGCCATAAGGGCGCTGAACTATATGGCCCACATGATTAGGCTTCAGTGCGACCTCGTGAAAGAGTACGTGGAGTCTCACCCGGAGTCCATTTCAGCCGAGGATAAATGGTCATTCTCAGCTCGTATGGCCACTCTTAAGTTGGTTACAAATACGTCCATGCGTTTACTCTCTCACGCCACCAAGGGAGCCGCTAGGGTGGCCTTGTCCGGTATTGCCATGAGGCGTCATGCCTGACTCTGGCTTTGCGATTTTTCAGAACCTTTCAAGGCGTCCTTCACGAATGCCCCTTTTGACGGTTCGACCCTGTTTGGAAAGACCGTCCGAGACATGCTAGTTCAGAGCGAGAAGGACGGGAAGACGCTGTTGGCCATTGGGATCCGCGTCACCAACCCTCAAAGGTCCTTCTCCAGGAACCAGCGAGGGCAGAAAAAGTTGTGGTTCCGGAAGTCTCAGCATTCCTGGAACGCTCCGGACTCCTTTTCCTCTAGAGGCAGAGCCGGCTCAGAGGCAGAGGGGGACCGAAGAACTTCTGGTCACTGGAACCTTTTTCGGATCGACCCACGCAGCGGCCCTGAGGAGTTGTACGACTGCTCCACTCTTGAGGCAGTCGGGGGGGGGGGGGTTCAAAGCACCTAGCTCAATGGGAGTCCATAACATCAGACAACTGGGTTCTTCGAATAATATCCAGAGGTTATTCCATTCCCTTCATAAACAGTCCCTTAACCACAAGGCACCTCCCGGACATCCCACCCGCTCAAAGGGAGGCGGTAGCTTTGGAAATAGAAAAGTTGCTAGGCAAAAGAGCAATCCAGACGGTTCCCCCAGACCAGTCCCAATCAGGCATCTATTCCAGGTTCTTTTTGGTGCCTATCCACAGTGAACCTGTTCGTTGCCAAGGAGAAGTTCCGGATGGTCACAATACAATACAATACATCCTGCCGTTCTTGCAGGAGGAAGACTGGATGTGCTCGGTAGACCTCAAGGATGCATACTACTATATCCTGATGGACAGGCGATCCAGGAGGTTCCTCCGCTTTCAGCTAGGAGCCAGTCACTACCAGTTCAGGGTCCTACCCTTCAGTTTCACCACAGCCCCCAGGGTGTTTACCAAGGTCATGGCAGTTGTAGCGGCCCACCTGAGACTTCAGGGCATTCAGGTCTTCCCGTACCTGGACGATTGGCTCCTCGCCGCCCCCATAAGGCATCAACTTGTGCTAGCCAGAAATTCCTTTTTTCAGTTGTCGAACCTACTGGGTATTACAATAAACCTTACGAAGTCCTCTCCTCAGCCTGTGCAGAATCTGGACTTCATAGGGGCAAGAATAGATTCTCTTCAGGCCAGTACATTTTTAACCCCAGACAGACTTTGGAACCTGACCCTTCATGTCTTGTTGCTTCTTCAGATGCCGTCACCCCCAGGAGAGTTAGTCCTGAGAGCCTTAGGGTCCATGGCAGCAGCTATAAATCCGGTTCCTTGTGCACGTCTACATATGAGAGTGTTACAGTGGACGTTAAAAGTTCAGTGGTCTCTGTTATACCAGCCCCTAGACTTTCCGATTCCTCTAAGCAAGGTATGCAAAGCTTCTCTCATGTGGTGGCTTCAATCCCAGGATCTGCGAGAAGGACGCCCCTTTGTTACACCTCTGCCCCAAGCCATGGTGACCACGGATGCCTCTCGTCTAAGGTGGGGGGGGGGGCATTGCTCAGGCAGGACTGTCCAAGGCACTTGGACCCCAAATGAGACCGTTCTGCATATTAGTGTTCTGGAGATGAGAGCAGTCCTTTTAGCGTTGCAGGCCCTTCATGCTTCTCTTCCTCTGGGAACTGCTGTGATTCAGTCAGACAATATATCAGTGGTATGGTATAGCAACAAACAGGGGGGAACCAGGTCCTACTCACTTTGTTGAGAGGCCATGAGAGTGTGGGAATGGGTGACCTCCTCCAACCGTTTTCTGATAGCAGTGCACATTCCGGGTCGGTCCAACATTTTGGCGGACAAACTGAGCAGGACTATCCTTTTGCCTTACGAGTGGTCTAACCCTTATGTAGTGGAACAGATCTTCCTCAAGTGAGGTCAGCCTTGCTGCGATCTCTTTGCATTGCCGTCCAACGTGAAGTGCAGCGAGTTTCTCGCTCTGATTTCCCCGTGGGGAGAATACCCCCAGAGACACTCTTGTCCATGCTTGGCCACCTGGTCTTCTTTGTGCGTACCCCCCACTTCCTCTCATGACAAAATTCTTACAGAAAGCTCCAGGGATATCCTCGTAGCCCCATTCTGGCCTTGTCAGATTTGGTTTCCCTGCCTACGGTCTCATCTAGTAGCTCCGCCCTGGATACTGGATCCCATTCCGTATCTCATTCGTCATCCCCTGGGAATTCCTCCACTGAATTTGGACAGCCTCAAGCTTACTGTTTGGTTGCTCCAGTTCCATTAATTGCCAGGACTCTCTGTCTCTTCCCCCGTTAAGTCCATTCTGGTGGTGGCACACAGGTCCTCAACCAGGAAGGTGTACTGTAGTAAATGGAAGTGTTTTTCCATTTGGGCTTATCAGAGAAATTTGGATCACTTTACCGCTCCTGTTCCAGTGGTGTTAGATTTTTTTGTCTCAAATTTTCCAGCAGGGGGCCAGCTCTTCCACAGTGAAAGTCCAGCTGGCGGCTATATCCTATTTCCATGTAGAAGAAAATTCAGGTTCTCAAGCCGCTGCCAGAATTTGTAAGACCTTTATCAAAGGTACTTTTTTATTGAGACCTCCTATTAAGCACCCTTCTCCTCCGTGGGATTTGACCTTGGTTTTTCAAGCCTTAGTTGTGCCACCATTCGAACCCTCAGCATCAGTTGATTTGAAATTCTTGTCGTGGAAGACAGCTTTCCTGGTGGCTATCACTTCGGCCAGAAGAGTGTTGAGCTTCAAGCCTTATGTATGAAACCCCCACATTTAGTTTTTCATAAGGATAGGGTGTCTCTCAGGACTAACCCTTCTTTCCTTCCTAAAGTTGCTTCAGAGTCAAACATTAATCAGTCTATTAATCTTCCAGTATTCTTCCCTAACTTTCAAAATGAAGAGGGATACAAACTTAATCTGCTGGACGTTCACAGACAGTTACGCTTTTGCTTACATAGTTCTAAACCCTTCCGTAAGTCTGATCAGCTTTTTGTTTCCTATGCTAAACCCTTTTTGGGGAAACCAGTTTCAAGGGTGACTCTTGCTAGATGGATCTCTCTTTGTATTTTACAGGCATACAAGGAACATGGATTACCAGGGCCAGACATGGTTCATGCTCACTCTACTCGTTCTATGGCTACTTCTGCTGCATTTTGGTCCAGAGTTTCCCTGGATGACATTTGTTCAGCGGCTACCTGGGCTTCCTCTCACACTTTTATTACTCATTATAAACTGGATATGGTGTCTAGAGGAAGGGCTTCTTTTGGTTCTGCAGTGCTCTGGAATATCCTTCCTTAAGGGCCTCCCAAGATTTTTGGTAGCTGGGGACTCTGTCCCACAGGTTGATGATCAAATGAAGTTAACTACTTCAGATAAAGAAGTTATGTACTCACCATAATGTTCCATCTGAGTAGTTAGACTTCATTTGTCAGCAACCTTCCCTCCCTCCTTCCCCCTGATCTTGGTGGTTTATGTCTGTGTTTTGGGCTCAGTGTCCTGAGTTTGGTGAGCCTAGTTTATGTATTCTGGTCAGGTTATGTCTCGTAGGTTGTTGTGTGTCACGCAGTGGGTGGCAAACTCGATCTGAGGATTGGAAGGAGGTTGCAGTGTAGTATGGGTAAGGGGGAGGAGCTTGGAGCTCGAATTTTTAGCTTGGGAAGCTGCTGGCTCAGATCTGTATTGGATCTGAAACCCACAGGTTGCTGACAAATGAAGTCTAACTACTCAGAATGAATATATAAAACCACAATTGCAGAATATCCTTGAAACCGCAGTAGCAAAAAAAACCAATGATGTCTTGTTCTTATGTTCACCGAACGTTTTTTATTCCACAATAGATAGCATAAAATCTCTTAGCACCTCGGCCACTCTGTAAAGGCTGGTTGCGGCCGAGGTGCAAAGAGATTTTATGCTATCTATTGTGGAATAAAAAAACATTTGGTGAACATAAGAACAAGACATCATTGTTTTTTTTGCTACTCAGATGGAACGTTATGGTGAGTACATAACTTCTTTTTAAATAACAATCCCTCCCCTTCTAGCAGGGATGTGAACGCTTTTGATAGATTTGGGGAAAAAATTTGTAATCTTCTGCAGCACTTATTTTTGGAATTCTCAGCTGTCAAGCTCATATGTTAATGTTTATGCTTGCCTGTTTTGGGAACATGAGGAATACTGTGGCATCTGTTTTCTCTTCTGAGGAAAAAAACATATTTGTGTAACCTGATTGCATCTGCGTCTCATGTGGCCACCCCTGTTTGAAATGTGCTTAGAATTATGCTGATGCCACTTCCAAGGCTGCTGCCACTGGAATTGTTATAAGGAGGTTGCTTGGATTACTCAGAACTTCGTGAGGATATTAAAATTGATATTTTGAATTCCCCCAAAGATAAAAAGTTTTTAGATTGTTTGCTGCAGAGGTCCTTCAAATGTGTGATGGGAAAGATAAGCTGATTCAAGGAATTTCTCAGATTTGTTCAACCTTTCTTGAACCTTCTCCAGGTTTGTCTAGGGATTTAATGCTACCTCTACAACTTTTTTTCAAAAAGAAGAAATAAGCAAATACAGCAAGCTGCTGGTAGGCAGTCATTTAAAAAGCTATGGTAAACAGGTTGTAAAAAAGAAAGGAGGAACCACATAACAAATAGTTTAATAAGTCTGAATGACTATTTAATAGACTCTCCTCTCCTCTCGCTTCACTCCTTGGCAGACCTTTAAACTTTTGAGAAAGTGTGAACCTCCATTTCTGTCCTTACAGTTAGTTTTAGACAGATGGATTCTGAAATTTATTCGTCAAGGTTACAGATGGCAGTGGGAGTCTCTCCCTCATTTTCAAGGGCTCTCCCCCTCCCCCATCCACCAGAGAAAGCTCTTCTTTTCCTTCATTTCATTCAGCACCTGCTGTCTTGGGGTGTGATAGAAGTGATCCCTCCTCCTTAACTAGGAGAACAGTTTTATTCAGCAATGTTTGTGGTGCCAAATAAAGAAGATTTGTGGAGACCAGTTTTGTAATTTTCCTTTCTAAACCAGTCTATTATAGTGCCCATGTTCAAAATGTTATTTCCTCACAACTTGTTACCTTTCATTCCTGATTTGAATTTTCTGATGACCCTGGATTTAAAACATGCTTATCATCATATTCATAGAGATGTTACTTTTTTAAGGATTCCGCTTTTGTTTTATATGCATTACAGTGGCAACTGTTGTGTGTGTTTTATTTGGTTGAGCTATTTATTTATTTCCTAGCTGAAACTACCAAGACAGAACTTCTGTTGTTCTAAAACTTTTTTTTCTGAAACTCTGCCTTATGCATGATGCCATATTAAGTTAGCAATGCAAGAGTAGAGCTGGAAATTGAAGCATGGCAGACTTTTTTTCAGAAACTTGCTTTTACTTTTGTTTTTTGTTTTTTTTTGGGGGGGGGCTTCAACTGTTAATGGATAAAAACAATGTAAATGCATTCAAATTCAGTTTTACAATTTAATCAGTATTGCACTGGGAGTTTTACTGTTTCACATGGCACTACTTTTCAAGGAGTTACCATTAAGTTTGTACAATGGTGAAATAAATTGTATCTCTGTGTTGAAAATCCTCATAGTTGCTATTCATTTAACAAAAAAAAAACATCATGAATGGTGTGATCTGAAGTAGTTAACTTCATTTGATCAACAACCTGTGGGTTTTGGATCTGATACGGATCCGAGCAGGCAGCATACCAAGCAAAAGATCCGAGCTCCCAGCTCCTCCTCCTCCTACCCATACTACACTGCAACCTCCTTCCAACCCTAAGATCTCATTTGCCACGGCTTCGCCAGCACGGGATTTTTGAGCTCCAGACAAGTTGTCAGGGTTTTTTCGAAAACTTTGGTCTGTGTGTGCCCCCTTTTGATATTTTTAGTAATAATTATTAGTTTATCCCTCTCTACGGGTTTCCATAATCGCTAGTTATTGTTTTTTGTAGTTTGAAAGTCGTTAGCTTTCTGTGAGTGTAGGCCCCCCCTTCCCACCCTTAGAGTGTGTGTGTGTGTGTGTGTGTGTGTGTGTGTGTGTGTGTGTGTGTGTGTGTGTGTGTGTGTGTGTGTGTGTGTGTGTGTGTGTGTGTGTGTGTGTGTGTGTGTGTGTGTGTGTGTGTGTGTTTGTGTTCCCTTAATATCTCGGAAAGTCAGAAAGTGACTTTCTCTAAGTGCGCAGTGTGGCCGCAAGCTGTCACCAGCCGAAGGTCACACTCTGTGTGTAGTTTGCTTGGAGGTGTCCCATTTGTCATCCGGCTGCAAAATCTGTGTGGCCTTCAACCCCTGAGCCCTGAGGGATCTCAGGAACAAGTTAATTCTGGCGGGTCCTCTACCCGCAGAATCAACTTCTGCCTCTTCTGCTGCTTCTTCACCAGCCACAGCTGTGGCTGTCCAGCCTTCAGGTCCTCCTCCCCTGTCCGGGACTCACCCTCCCACCTTACCACAGGGAGAGAGAGAGAGGCCAAGAAAGAGAGAATAAAGGAAAAACACAGGGAGACAGAGAGACATTCAGAGAAAGAAAAAGATAAAAGATAGAGAGAAGGGCCGCAAGTGGTAGGCCGAGTTGGATCCAACGGCCCCTCCCACTAAGGTGATTTTGTCTGTTATTAAAGTTCACCACGTTTTTCTCCGGAGCCGGAGGAGGAGGCTAGACCACCCTTAAGGTTGTCTTCGCGTCGGCTGTCCCGGCCGGCGTCGGTGGCGTCCTCTAGATCGACTCGGAGCATCTCTGAAGCAGACATGGATCGGATGATGTGAAGGTTTCTACAAACTCAACTGCAGATGGGGGTGTTGCTGGCTCCCCCCTCCTGCTGCGGGGAGTTCGGCTCCGTTTTTCACCCCGATAGCTCCTTCTCCGATCCACCATCAGATATCGGAGTCTATGGATCCGAGGAGCCCCGGAGTCAGGGGGTCGGCACCGATAGTGCCTTCGGCCTCGACGCCGGACATGCCCTCGAGTCTGTCGGATCTGCTTTCGGATCCGAGCTCTTGGAGCCGAGGCAGATCCGAGGGGATGAGTGTGTCATTGGCTCCATTGTAGTTGGGGCATACCATCCCTTTGGGTCTGGCCGTTCCAACTTCGGCTCCGATCCCTTTGTCGGATCCGAGGGTCTCTGCTACCGTCACCACCAGTTTCAGGGAGGCCGGTTCTCCCTCAGCATTCGACGTTGTGGAGAGGGTTCTCTCTGAAGGGTTGAGACCCCTCACTCTGTCCTTGGGGTCCATCCCTGCTCCCTCGCAGCTGGGCTTGTCTTCCGTCATCCAGTCCCCCCAGGGACATGCTGTGTCTATTGCACCCCAGCCAGTTCCCTTGGAGGAACACGAAACCATTTGTGAGCCGTCCGTGGAGAGTCCACCCAAGGAGGTCCTCCACAAACACCAGTGTAAAAGGAGGCACTTGGACTCCCCTGAGTTCCTCACTGAGGATACCTACTTGGAGGAAGGAGAAGGTTCCCCCAAATCACCCCCGAAGATGTCTCCTTTGGAGACATGGAAATCCTTCGCCGGGGAGGGGGGGGTGGTCCGCCCAAAAACTTTCCTCTGACAAGTCGGTATTCCTGGAGGTGTTCATCACAGGCCCATCTAACTCTTGGGTGTCCCCCCCGCCGACCATTTGGTGGTCCTTATCACCACCAGAGCTTGGAAGGAACCGGACACTGTGGAGCCAATACCCAAAAGGCCCGACAAAATATTGAGCCCACCGGCAAATAGAGCTTCTTGGAACAAAAGTTCCCCGGTTGATGCCATGGTGGTGACGGCGGCCACGAAAAAGGAACTCGCCCAAGAAAGTTCCTCGGTCCACCCCCCAGACAAGGAGTCCAGGCTATGGACCGTCTTGGAAAGCGGACTTTTGCTTCAGCTACCTTTACTATAAGGGCGCTGAATTACTTGGCCCACGTAATTTGACTGCAGCGGGACCTCGTGAAAGAGAACGCTGAGTCTCCCCCGGAGTCCATGTCGGCCGAGGACAAACGGACCTTCTCGGCTCATATGGCCACTCTCAAGTCTGTGTCCCGTACGTCCATGCGTTTACTCTCTCATGCCACCAAGGGAGTCACTAGGGCTAGCGGGTCCAGCATTGCCTTAAGGCATCACGTCTGGCTCCATCTTTGCGATTTCTCTGAACCATTCAAGGCGTCCTTAGCTAACGCACCCTTTGACGGTTTGACCTTGTTCGGGAAGACTGTCCGCGATACGCTTGTCCAGAGCGAGAAAGACGGGAAGATGCTGTCAGCCATCAGGATCCGCTTCTCTAACCCTTAAAAGTCCTTTTCCAGGAACCAGCGAGGGCAAAAGAAGCTGTGGTTCCGGAAAACTCAGCTGTCCCGAAACGCTCAGGACTCCTTCTACCCCAGAAGCAGAGGGGGACAAGGTGGACGCCGGCCCAGAGGCAGAGGGGGGGCCGAAGAACTTCGGGTCACAGGAACCTTTTTCAGGTCGACCCGCCCAACAACCCTGAGGGGTTGCCTGACTGCTCCTCTCTGGAGGCAGTCGGGGGGGGGGGGGGCGTTTTTCGATGCACATAGCCCAATGAGAGTCCATCACGACAGATCGCTGGGTGCTTCGAATAATATCCAGAGGCTATTCTATTCCCTTCATAAACAAGCCCCCTTACACAAGGCGCCTCCCGGACGTCCACCCGCTCAGAGGGAGGCCGCAGCCTTGGAAATACAAAAGCTGCTAGAAAAAAGAGCCATCCAGCAGGTGCCCCCAGACCAGTCCGGATCAGGCATCTATTCCAGGTTCTTTTTGGTGCCAAAAAAAGATGGGGGACCTAAGGCCGATTCTCGACCTATCAACAATGAACCTGTTAGTTGCCAAGGAAATGTTCCCGATTGTCACGCTTCAATCCATCCTGCCCTTCCTGCAGGAGGAAGACTGGTTGTGCTCGATAGACCTCAAGGATGCATACTACCATATTCTGATGGACAGGCAATCCAGGAGGTTCCTCCGCTTTCAGCTAGGGGCCGGTTATTATCAATTCAGGGTCCTACCCTTTGGTCTCACCACAGTCTCCAGGGTGTTCACCAAGGTCATGGCAGTTGTAGCGGCCCACCTGAGACTTCAGGGCATTCAGGTCTTCCCGCACCTGGACGACTGGCTCCTCACCACCCCCACCAGGCATCTACTCTTACTAGCCAGAGATTTCTTTCTCTGGATATCACCTCAGCTAGGGATTACCATAAATCTCAGGAAGTCTTCCCTTCAACCTGTTCAAGTGTTAGACTTCATAGGGGTGAGAATAGATTCTCGTCAGGCCAGGGCATTCTTAACCCCAGACAGATTACACAGCCTGGCACTTCATGTGTTAGCTTTTCTGCAGTCCCCTGCACCCCCTGCAGAATTAGTCCTGAGATCCTTAGGGTCCATGGTAGCAGCTATCAGCCTGATCCCTTGTGCTCATCTGCATATGGGAATTCTACAGTGGACGTTGCAAGTTCAGTGGTTGACTCTTCATCAACCTCTAGATTTTCCGATCCCTCTTAGTAGAGTGTGCAGAAATTCTCTCACGTGGTGGCTCCAATCCCGGAATTTGCAGGAGGGACGTCCCTTTATTGTGCCCCAACCCAAAGCCACTGTGACCACAGACGCTTCCCGCCTAGGGTGGGGGGGCATTGTTCGGGCAGGACTGTTCAAGGCATGTGGACTCAAAGCGAGACCGTTCTGCATATAAATGTTCTAGAGATGAGAGCGGTCCTTTTAGCGTTGCATGCCCTTCATGCTTATCTTCCTCTGGGAACTATTGCGATCCAGCCAGACAATATGTCGGTGGTCTGGTATATCAACAAACAGGGGGGAACCAAGTCTTATCCCCTTTGTCGAGAAGCCATGAGAGTTTGGGAATGGGCGATCTCCACCAACCGCTTTCTGATAGCAATGCACATTCCGGGTCAGTCCAACATCTTGGTGGACAAATTGCGCAGAACTATCCTTTCTCCCTACGACTGGTCTCTGAACCCTTGTGTAGCGGAACAGATCTTCCTCAAGTGGGGTCAGTCTTGCTGCGATCTCTTCGCATCGCCTTCCAATGCGAAGTGCAGCGAGTTTTTCTCTCTAATCCCCCCAATGGGGGAAGCCCCCAGAGCCGCTCTTGTTCATGCTTGACCACCAGGTCTTCTTTATGCGTATCCCTCGGGAATGCTTCCTCCGAATCTGGACAGCCTGATGCTCACAGCTTGGCTGCTCCAGTTCCACTAGTTGCTAGGACTCCCGGTATCTCTTCTCCTGTTAAATCTATCTTGGTTGCGGCACATAAATCCTCTATCAGGGAAATTTACTGTAGCAGATGGAGACGCTTCTCCATTTGGGCTTCACAGAGAAATGTAGATCCTTTTACCGCTCTGATCCCAGTGGTATTAGACTTTTTGTCTCGTATCTTCCAGCAAGGAGCCAGCTCTTCCGCAGTGAAGGTCCAGCTGGCGGCTATTTCTCATTTCCATGTAGGGGACAAGTTAGGCTCTCTCGCTGCTGCCAGAATTTGTAAGACCTTTTTAAAAGGCACTTTTCTTCTGAGACCTCCTATTAAGAATCCGTCCCCGCCGTGGGATCTGACCGCAGTTCTTCAGGTCTTAGTTGCACCTCCTTTTGAGCCCTCGGCATCAGTTGACTTAAAATTCTTGTCATGGAAGACGGCTTTTCTGGTAGCTATAACTTCAGCCAGGAGAGTGTCGGAGCTTCAAGCTCTTTGTATGAAACCCCCATATCTTGTGTTTCATAAGGACAGGATGTCTCTCAGGACTAATCCGTCTTTTCTCCCTATAGTTGCTTTTGAAACAAACAATCATTCTATTAATGTGCCTGTCTTTTTTCCTAATTTTCAGAACAAAGGGGAATACAAACTTCATTTGCTGGATATTCACAGGCAGCTAAGTTTTTATTTGCACAGGACGTCGATCTTTCATAAATCTGATCAACTTTTTATTTGCTTTGCTAAGCCTTTTTTAGGGAAACCAGTTTCAAAGGTGACTCTTGCTAGGTGGATTTCCCTTTGTATCCTACAAGCATACAGAGAGCTTGGCCTACCAGAACCAGTAGGTGTTCATGCCAATTCTACACGTTCTATGGCAATGTCTGCAGCATTCTGGTCTAGAGTTTCCCTGGATGACATTTGCTCAGCGGCTACCTGGGCGTCCTCTCACATCTTTATTACTCATTATAAACTGGATTTGGTGTCTAGAGGAAGGGCTTCCTTTAGCTCTGCAGTGCTGTGGAATATCCTTCCTTAAGGGCCTCCCAAGATTTCGGGTAGCTGGGGACTCTGTCCCACAGGTTGCTGATCAAATGAAGTTAACTACTTCAGATAAAGAAGTTATGTACTCACCATAACGTTCCATCTGAGTAGGTAAACTTCATTTGTCAACAACCGTCTCTCCCTCCTTCCCCCTTACCTTGGTGTTTATTTCTGCTGAGCTCGATGTTCGGCATTCATGAGCTGGAGGTTTGTACTTGGTTCAGGGGTCTCAGGTTAGTTTGTTGGTGTCACGTGTGGAGTGGCAAACTCAATCTGGGGATTGGAAGGAGGTTGCAGTGTAGTATAGGTAGGGTGGAGGAGCTTGGAGCTCGGATCTTTTGCTTGGTATGCTGCCGGCTCGGATCCGTATCGGATCCGAAACTCACAGGTTGCCGACAAATGAAGTTTACCTACTCAGATGGAACGTTATGGTGAGTACATAACTTCTTTTTTTGTTTCTTTGGGAATAATTACTCAATTACTCATTTATGTATTGTTTTCAGGTATCACATTAGTTATGTTTTGCATACATCTCAAATGTCCACACCATCCCATTGATGAAGTTCCTTGGAAGAGAATGTGGAAAAGGAGACACTTAAGATTCTCCTCAGGAATCTGTCATGGAGGACACCAATTTCAATGAAGGGGAAGGGTCCCCCAGATCTCCATCTGAAGATGTCTCATTTGGAGACATTCTTGAGCTTTTAAAACAAAAATGTTGGACTTCCGACACCCCTTCCCAAGAGGAGTCAGTGTTCTTGGAGGCTTTTGGGTCTGGCCCGGTTACATCTTGTGTGAACTTATAGACCTCGTTTCTTGCCAGGCATGGAAAGAACCAGATACTGTGGAACCCATCCGTAAGCGTCCGGATAAATTTCTAGCTTCCCCCAAGGATAGGGCACACTGGAGCAATGGGATCTCAATTGATGCCATGGTTGTGGCAGCAGCCATGAAAAAAGAGCCTGCAGCGCAGAGTTCTTCTATCCATTCCCTTAACAGGGATCTCCAGGGAATTGGACAGATTCAGTAAGCATGTTTATGCTTCAGCAACCTTTGCTCTGTGGTCATTAACTTATTTGGCACATTTCTCGAGATTGCAAAAAGATTTGACTAAAGAACTCTCCAAATCTCTTTCTGGGTCCATGTCTGTGGAGGATCAAAATAGAGTCTCTTTGCAACTGGCCACCCTTCATTTTATATCTAATGTGTCCATGAGGCTGTATTCCCATGCAGTGTAAGGTACCTCATGAATGGCAGGTTCAAGCATAACCATTAGTAGACATGCCTGCATGAGCCTATGGGACTTTGTGGAGCCCTTCCAGTCTTCATTCATCAGTGCTGTGTTTGATGGATGTTCCTTATTTAGCCGTAAATTAAAAGACATGCTCTCCAGATATGAGAAAGAAGGGAGGACCTTGTCTGTCATACGGATATGTTTTTCTGTCCCTCAAAGACCTTTTTCTTGGATTCATTGATGAGATAGAAAGATGTAGTTCTGCAAATCTGACAGTCCTTTCCAAGACTCACAGGGAGATTGTTCACAGGGGCGGTGGGGGGGTAACAGAAGACTTGGACTCCACAGCAGAGGTGACCCGCAGAACTAGGGTTTCTGGTATTCCTTCTTGGACAAACCTTACCAGCGCTTCTGAAAGGCAGCCCAACTGTTGCCCTCTGGAGGCAGTTGGGGGGCATTTGTCTTTCCACCAAAGAGCCTGGTTATCCATAACAAAAGATTCTTGAGTGTAGAGAGTTATATTGAGTGTTTATATCATACCTTCTTCAAACTCCCCCTTCAAGATTGGGGAGAATCTCCAATGTTCTACC
Organism: Protopterus annectens; assembly: GCF_019279795.1. Taxonomy (NCBI): domain Eukaryota; kingdom Metazoa; phylum Chordata; order Ceratodontiformes; family Protopteridae; genus Protopterus; species Protopterus annectens. The sequence continues at coordinate 802,831,663 of NC_056737.1, read as the reverse complement.
CAATCAAAGAGAAGCAACAGCCTTTGATTCCATCCTGGATCTTAGCAAACTAAACCAGTTTGTGCAATATTCAAAGTTCTGGATGGTCACAGTTCAGTGCATTCTGCCCCTGCTATGAAAAGACAATTGGATGTGATCTGTAGATCTTCAGGATGAATACTATCACATCAAAATGAACAGGTGCTCCTGAAGATATCTGTGCTTTTGGCTGGGAGCCAGTAATTACTATTTCAGAGCACTGCCTTTTGGTCTCACCACAGCCCCCAGGGTGCTCACCAAATACATGGCTGTGGTAGTAGCTCACCTGAGACTGCTAAGCTTCCAGGTGTTTCCATACCTAGATGACTGGCTCCTAACTGCTTCAACCAGGCATCTTCTCTGACAGCCAAGCGACTACTTGCTCCAGTTTTGCCTCCACCTAGGCATCACAGTGAATTACAGCAAATCACAACTCATACCTACGCAAACTCTGGAGTTCACATGTGCTCATCTAGGCACTGTTAATCAGATAGCCTGTGTCACTCCAGCTCACATCCAAACTCTCATCACAGGTCAAGAGAATGATGCTGCATTCTTCTCTTTCAGCACAACTAATTTTACAAGCTTTGGTATCCATGGCAGCAGCTATCACCCTAGTCCTTTTAGTCAGGCTTTACATGCAAATTCTGCAATGGACCCTGTCAGTACAGTGGTCCATTCTTCAACAGCCTTTAACCACCCCAGTCAAGATCACACAAGCTTGCAAAAGATATCTTCTTTGGTGGCTTCACTCAGATGACGTCTCCAAAGGCTGTTCATTTGTTCTTCCCTTGCCCACGGCCATGGTGACCACAGACGCCTCACAATTTGGGTGGGGAGAGCACTACTTGAGAAAGACAGTCCAAGGTACATGGTCTCCAGAAGAAGCCAAGATACATGTCAATGTCCTGGAAGTGAGAGCAGTCCTCCTAGCATTGCAGGCATTTCAAGATGCCTTCCCCTGCAGGACAGTTGCTGTTGAGATGGACAATATATCTGTAGTCTGGTATGTCAACAAATAGGGAGGAACCAAATCTTACCCACTGTGTCAAAAAGCAATGAGAATGTGGCAGTGAGCGATCTCTTCTGGTCACTTTCTAGTAGTAACGGACATAGCAGGGAAAGTCAGTGTGCTTGCATACAAACTAAGCAGGTCTATTCTGATGCCTCACAAGAGGTCTTTCAATGTCAAAGTGGCAGAGAGAATTTTACATGGATGTGGCCAACCATGCTACAACCTTTTTGCTTCTCTGTTCAACAACAAGTGCAACAGATTCTTTATCCTGATGCCTCCAGTGGGGGAGTCACCAAGAGGTGTTCTAGTCCACGATTGGCCCTCCAGTCTTCTGTATGCTTATCCCTGCATTATTTCTCATCCCTAAATTTCTACAGAAAGCATACTGGTTGAAGAGCACAGTTATCCCCATTGCACTATTTTGGCCTTGTTAGATTTGGTTTCCCTTCCTCTGACCCCATATTCTACATCTACCCTAGATATCCTGTCTCACCCGACAGGTATGACTCATCTAGAGATAACAGGCCACAAGCTGACTGCAGGGTTTATCCAGTTCCACTGACTGCTAGACAGCCCAGGCTGTCCTCCCTGATCCTTCATATATTGTTATCTTCTCAAAAAGCTTCTACTAGAAAAATTTACAAATGTAAATGGAAGAGATTTGTGTTCGGGCCTGTTATGAGGGATCTGGACCGTTTTTCTGCCTCTAAACTAGCTGTACTTGAATTTTTAACTTCAGTTTTCAATGAAGCGGCTAGCTTTTCTAAGTCCAGTTGGCTGCCATTTCAGACTTCCATCTAGGTGAAAATAGTCCTTCCTTAGCTTCTTCTAAGCTATCCAAAGCCTTTCTCAAGGGAACTTTTCTACTTAGATCTCCAGTAAAGGATCCTCCTCCTCCTCCTTGGGATTTAACTATTTTGCTTCAAGCTCTGACCCAAGGCCCCTTTAAACTCTCAGCCAGATCAAACCTCATGTTTTTGTCTTGGAAAACAATTTTTTTCTAGTTGCTATTACATCAGCTAGATGAGTATCCGAACTCCTGGCTCTATCTTCTAACCCTTCTTACTTGGTTTTCCACAAGGACAGGGATTCCTTATGGACCAACCCAGCTTTTTGCCTAAGGTAGCTTCTGAGTATGATATTAACCAGGTCATTTACTTCCCAGTTTTCTTTCCAAAATTTTCAAATGAGGGAGAGCACATGCTCCATCTTTTGGATGTACATAGACAACTTTGGTTTTATCTCCAACGAACCAAGGATTTCCAGAAGATTAACCAGTTATTTTTGTGCTTCTCACCTAACAGACTGGTCAAGTCAGTTTCCAAAGTTACATTGGCCACATGGTTAACTGATTGTATCTTCTTTGTCTTTAGTAAAATAGGATTGTCCTTGTATGAGCCTCTTAGAGCTCATTCTATGAGGTCTATGGCTGTATCCTCAGCCTTTTGGTCTAGAGCTTCTGCTTGTGCAGCTGCCACGTGCTCCAGCGCTCATACCTTTTTTCCTCATTATAAATTAGACTTTGTCTCTAGCAACAGAGCTCCATTTGGCTACAAAATATCCTTTCATGAGGACCACCCAAAGTTCATCTAGTTGGGGACTATGTCCGTCAGCTGAGAAATGAATGAAAATGACAACATCAGATTAAAAAGTTATGTGCTCATCATAATGTTACATCTGTGTTGCCCATTTTAATTCTTCCTCAAATTCTTGCACTCCTAACCCCCTTCTCTTTGCTTCTGGATAGACCTAAGAGTTTCACTTTGGGAAGTGCTCTTCCTTGTTTGAGCTCCAGTTCTTTTTCTATTTCTATATCTTCTTGAGTTCTGTTAAGGTGTTATCCACTATCTCCCTATAAGCAGCCAACTTGATCTGAGGTATGTTAGGCTGGTGGGGCATTATGGCTAAAGGGAGGAGCTCAAGAGTTTGGATCCGAGGATCTGGTAGATGTGGCCTAGTCAGATGCGAGACCCATCAGTTGAGTAAGAATGAAAATAGACAACACATATGTAATGTTATGGTGAGTACATAACTTTTTTTTCTGTTTGGGTCACATTAAATTTTCTGTATTACCTTTTGGGTTATATACTGCTGTAAGGCTATTTACAGAGTATGTAGCTCCAGTCATAGCTCACTGCAGACTGAATGGCATTCACATTTTTCCTTATTTAGACAACTTTTTTTATCTTTGTGGAGTCTTTTCCCAGATGCCAAAAATCATTAATATATTCATCTTGTCTGATCAGTCTGGGATTCCAGATAAATATTCAGAAATCCTCCTTGGTACCATCAGACAGGATTGTCTTTCTATGATGTCTTATAGACACCTTGCAGCAGAAGGCTTTTTTGATGCAGAAGCTGGATTTTTATCTGGAAACTTTCCTGAGGTTTTCATCTCTGTCTCACACTTCAGCCAGAGAGTATCTCAGGATCCTGGGGTTCATGGCATCTGTGATTTTCATGATTCCTCTGGCCAGGTTGCACATGAGAAACATTCACTGGTTTCTAAAAAAAACACACAAACTCAACATTTGCTTTCTGTGGAATTTCATATAGGCTTTGTACCTCTCAACTGTACAGATTTTCACATAATGTCCAGATTTTTGCCTCATATTTTTGGCCTGTTACACATAAAATTGTTTTTTTTCTGGCAAATCATTGCCAAATCATTGAGGGCTGAAGTCAGAAAATAACAACAGGCATTTGAAATTCTGACTTCATACCCTTCAAAAAATCCATGCTAATTAAAAACCTGTTATTCTATCAACTTTCTAAGTTTGTAAGAATCCATGCTAAAGGAAAACCTGTTAATGTGAAGTTGTTCTATCTTGCCGTTCATTCTATACTGATGGGAACTGCAAAAGCTCAAGGTTTACAACCAGCTCGAGGCCAGCTCCCTATCCCATGATGCATCCTGATCTTCCCTCAGATCTCGTTTGCCGCTGCAACTTGATCGGACGTTCACCAGCTCTGGCCAGTGAATAACTTTATATTTCTCTTTATATTTCTCTTTATATTCTTAATGTTATAGCTGTTAAAGTAGCTTATTTAACCTTTAAATAGTACTTAGAGTGTTACTCTTTTCTAATATTACCTTAGATAATATAGTTGGTTGTTAGGGCCGTGTTGTTTAGGCCTTCCTTTCTCCCTACCTCAGCTTAAATTACTGAGAAATTAGTGGCCATGTTTTTAGGTCCCTTTTTTCTCTTATTTTCATATTGCATAGAGAGTGTGTTTATCTCAGATTATAGCCCTTCTTTTTTATAGGGCATTTAGTGTATTTATATTAGATTATAGTCTTTTTCTTCTCAGGACACCTAGTTGTTTGTTCTCATATTATAATTAGATGTTAGTGGCCGTTTTTTAAGGCCTTTAAAACTTTCTATACTGTTACTTGTGTGCAGTGTGTGTTTGTTGGTAATTACAGCCCTTTTTTTAATACAGGGCTGATAAATACTTGGATTATTACCTACATTTATTATAGCCTTTTGTTTCTTAAAGCTTACTAGTTCTTGTGTGTGCTATTATTGTTAGAGCCCTCTTTTTTTATAGGGGTTGTTGCTGTGCTTGACTATATTTACTATTTGTCTTTAGAAGTATGTACCAGCAAGAGAAAGAAAAAGCCAAGTCTGGCTTCAAAAAATGCCCAAGATGCGGGCAAAAGATGTCTATAACTGATGGACATACTGAATGTGTGTACTGCTTGGGTGAGGTACACATACAGGAAAGCTGTGCTATATGCCACTCCTTCACCTCAAGTGTGCTGCATGAGAGAAAGAGAAAGCTAATGGATAAGAGTCTGCTGAAATCCTCCTTTCAAGAGTCACTGGACAAGTCAGGCAAGCACTCTAAAAAGATGGAACTGACAAAAAGTGCATCTACATCGAAATCAGCTTCTAGTAAAGCTTCGACATCGGTTCCACAGCCCTCAGAACCAACTGTCGTTATGGTTAGGAGCCGGTCCCTGGAGCCAGTATCTCCTACCTTAAAGTCCCCTATATTGCAATCAGTGGCTTCATTACATTCTTCACGGGCCTCAAGTAGACTGTCTAATTTGGATGTGGACCGTGTGGTGAAGAAGCTTCTACAGATACTGGCACTGGCAAAAATTTTATCAGCACCGACCCCGGGGGCTTCGGAGCCGACCTTAGTTCCTCCTACATCTTCTGTTCCTCCTCCGATCTGCATGGAAGTTTCGGAGCCAGAGAGCGCAGAACTGATGATCATGGAACCCTTGGGTCTGACACCTACTCTAGGTTTTTCGGCCCTGACTGCCCTGATGCTTTCGGTGCTGACTAAGGGATCTCAGGGCCGACACTCACCGGTTGGGTCCGGGGAGGATAGTAGGACCGACTTGTCGGTGGTGACTTTACCTCTTGGGGCTTCGGCTTGAGTGAGTTCAGCCCCGGTCTCTGGCTCGGAGCCCTCCATGCCGATGCAGACGGTTTCCATCGAATCTTCGGATCCGTGGGATTCCTCTCATTGGGACCTAGGGGCCTTCGAGGCTATGAGGAGGGCTTTGTCTGCCCCGACGACCACCCCATCAGTTCGCGCAGTTCCCTCCCTGAAAGCACCAGTGTCTGCCTCTTCATCACACGCTCCATTAAAGTGTAGAGATCCTGAGCCGCAGGAAGCTCCATTGGGTGAGCCTTGTTCTTCCGAGACCTCTCCAGAAGCCCCCACTGAAGAAGTGCTTAGGAAGAGACTCTGTAAGAGGAAGCATCTGGACTCCCCACAGGGGACTTGGATGAGTCAGAAGGGTCCCGACTGTCCCCCTCAGAAGATATCTCTTTTGCAGATATCTTAGAGATTCTTAAACAGAGGGGTGGCTGGAAATCTCTTAACCCTTCTGATGATGAGAAAGTCCTCCTGAAGACTTTTGGGTCTTAACCCTCCACCTCTTGGGTGTCTCCACTCTTCGATGAGTTGGGCCTGGGAGTCCCCAGACACCACGGAGCCTGTCCCTAGGAGGCCTAACAAATTTATAACTAGCCCCCAAGACAGATCTTACCTCACTGAAGGAGTACCTATTGATGCTATGGTGGTGGCACCAGCCTTCATGAAGGAATTATCGGAGACTTCTTCATCTGTTCATCCTCCTAATAGAGAATCTAGGATTATGGATAGATATGAGAAGCGTATGTTTAGTTCAGCAGCCTTCGTCCTTCGATCGCTGAACTACCTTACACATTTTACTAGGTTACAAAGGAATCTCCTGAAGGAGCTAGGAGACACCCTACAGGGTTCAGCTGCAGGAGTTTCGGACAAGGCAACTTCCCAGCTCTCCACTCTTAATTCCATAGTGAACTCTTCCATGCATCTGTTGTCATATGCAGCTGATGGTATGAGCAAACAGCGGGTATAGGAATCGCTCTCAGGAGACATTCCTGGATGCGCTTATGTTCCTTCGTGGAACCCTTTAAGTCTTTCTTCATTAACACCCCCTTTGACGGTTCGTCCCTTTTCGGACCTAAGGTAAAGGAAACTCTTACCAGGAGTGAAAAGGACAGAAAGACCTTGTCTGCCATTGGAGTACGTTTTTCTACCGCGAATAGACCCTACCCCAAAGGGAGGGGATGTGGAAAGATATGGTTTCGTAAATCACAAGGATCTTTCCAGAACACTCATGGTGAAACCCCCTCTAGAGGCAGAGGAGGGGGTAGTAATGGAAGACGTTGCCCACACGGCAGAGGGGTCCGCAGAACCAGGGCGACAGAGATCAGTTCTTTGGCAAGCCCTATCAGTGTTCCTGAGAGGAGGCCCGACTGCTCATCTCTGAAGGCAGTTGGGGGATGCCTATCTTTGTTCCTAGACGCCTGGCTAAAAATAACAAAAGACAGCTGGGTACAAAACATAATATCTAGAGGATACTCAATTTCCTTTGCCACTCCACCATCTCTAGTAAAGAAAATCACAGACATTCCATCCAGTCACAGGAACCAAGCAGCTTTAGAGGTCTAAAGGTTGCTGGACAAAAGAGTCATCCAGCCAGTCCCAGCAGACCAGAGAGGATCCGGAACTTACTCAAGGCTCTTCTTAGTTCCAAAGAAGACAGAGGACTGGAGACCTATTCTGGACCTAAGCAGACTAAACAAGTCAGTAAAAAAGACGAAGTTCCGGATAGTCACGCTTCAGTCAATACTTCCCTTTCTGGGGAAAGACAATTGGATGTGCTCTGTAGATCTTCAGGATGCGTACTACCACATAAAGATGGACAGACCATCCACGGATCATCTACGCTTCCGGCTGGGAGCCAGCCATTATCAATTTCGCACTTTGCCCTTTGGTCTCAGTACAGCCCTCAGAGTGTTCACCAAATGTATGGCAGTAGTCACCACTCACCTGAGATGGCTGGGATTCCAGGTGTTTCCATATCTAGACGACTGGCTCCTCACTGCCACCACCAAGCATCAACTTATTCATGCGAGGGGCACAGGCTTAAATCTCTGCAATTGATTGGAGATTACCATCAACTCAGAAAAATCTGCCTTATCGTCATCGCAACAGACCGTCTTTATAGCAGCAGAACTAAACACAGTTTCAGTGACATTAACTCTGCCTCCAGAAAGAATTTGTCTATTATGAAAACAAATATTAGACCTGCTTCCAAGAAAAAAGCCCCAGGCTCAATGGTACTCAAATTGCTAGGATCGATGGCAGCAGCAATCATTGCCATCCCTCTCGCTCGAATGCACATGTGAGTTTTACAATGGCTCCTATTTTCTCAATGGTCCTTTCAGGAACTTCCAATGTCACACCAAATTATCATAACAAATAAGTGCAAGAAGGACCTTCAATGGTAGCTGACGTCTCAACATGTATCTCAGGGATGTCCATTCGTTCTACCAATCTCATAGCAATGGTGGCCACGGACGCTTCCTTGCGTGGGTGGGGGGGGGGCATTATCAGGGAAGAACAGCTCAAGGCATGTGGAAGAAACATGAAGCTTATCTGCATATAAATGTTCTGGAAATGAGAGCGGTACTTCTAGCATTGCAGTCCTTTCAAGACTCTCTGCCTCTGGGAACAATTGCAATTCAGACGGACAACATGTCAGTGGTCTGGTACATCAAGAAACAAGGAGGAACCAAGTTTTACCCTCTGTGTCTGATAGCAACGCACATCCTGGGGAAATCCAGTGTGATAGCAGACAAGCTAAGCAGGGCAATCTTACTGCTTCAGGAGTGGTCCCTAAAGCAACAAGTAGCGGAAAGGATATTCCGCAGGTGGGGCCAGCCTTGCTGCAATCTCTTTGCAACCACAACAAACACGAAATGCAGCAGCTACTTTGCCTTGATTTCCCTGCTGAGGGATGCCCCAAGGGATGCACTGGTGCACAATTGGCCCCTGGGTCTCCTTTATGCAAAGAGACCCTCTGATTCCCAAAGTATTACAGAAAGCAAAAATTCTGGGAAGGACCATGATCCTAATAGCCCCTTACTGGCCTTGGCAAATCTGGTTCCCCTTCCTCCAGCCTCATCTCTTGGAAGAATCCTAGATACTTGACCCAGTTCCAGATCTGTTGGCCCATTCTTCGGGGGCTCTTCATCCTTCTCTTCATTCCCTCAAACTGACAGCTTGGCTGCTCCAGTTCCCACAATAGCCAGACTTTACAACCTCTCAGCTGAGGCCCAACATATTATAACATCCTCTCATAAATCATCCACCAGAAAGTTATATCTTAGCAAATGGAAGAGATTTTCCTCATGGGCATCTCAGAATGATGTTGATCCTTATCTAGCTCCGATCCCATCTATATTGGAATTTCTAACTAAACTTTTCAACGGAGCTGCTGCAGCTACCATCAGAGTTCAGTTAGCAGCAATCTCAAACTTCCATCTTGGCTTCCAGGGCTCCAATGTCATGTTGCATCAACTCGCTAAAGCTTTTCTTAAATGTGCCATTCATTTGATGCCACCAATCAGGGCTCCAGTCATGCCATGGAATCTAAATTTTGTTCTCTCCAGAATCATATTACCTCCTTTCGAACCAGCCTCTACCTGAACTTTGAAATTCATTTCATGGAAGACTATTTTTCTCATTACTTCTGCTCGGAGGATTTCTGAGTTGCAGGCCTTGACCATCAAATGGCCTTATCTGATTTTCCATTATGACAGAGTTTCGCTCAAAACTAATCCATCCGTTTTACCAAAAGTTTGTTCAGAGACAAATCTTAACCAATCCATTGAGTTGCCGGTTTTCTTTCCTCAATACACAAATAGGATGGAACACATGCTGCACAAACTTGATGTTCATAGACAATTCCGATTTTATCTAGATAGAACGAAAAAATTCAGATCAACGGATCAGCTCCTTGTTTTCTTTTCAGAGTCAAAAAAGGGTGTCCCAGTGGCAAAAGTAACCTTGTCAAGATGGCTATCAGATTCAGAGGTTCATAGGTAGGTACTAGGCTATTGGCCCTAGCCTAGCCAAAAAGGTACCCTGGCTTTTGCCACCCAAGAAAATTATTTTCCTGTGCCCATGTCGAGCAGAGCCACAGAGGTGATCCCCGGGGTGAATTTCCTATTTCCCATCCAATCATCAAGATTTTTTTTGAAGAGAGCTAATGAGGAGCTTTGTTTGATATAGAGAGGTAGTTTGTTCCAGAGTTATGGGAAGTCTCTGGGACAGGAATCTATCCCTCCAGCATGTTCTGTTTATCGTGGTGACAAGGTTTAGGTCCCTAGAGAGTGTAGCTTGGAGGGATTGGGATTTCTTTAAGGGGAGCATGTCCAACAGCTCTGGGTTTGACATAGCTTTGTATGTTAGGCAGAGATCAGCTCTGAGTAGGCGATATGCGACGGAGTAAAGCTGGAGTTTTTTGAGACAGTCTGCATAGGGCATCTGTTTGAGGCTAGTAATCCTCTTTGTGAGGTATTTCTGCGGCCTTTCCAGTTGTTGTAGATGTCTTGTGAGGTACATACCAAAAGGGGCATTGTACTCTATAATGAGTCTAATGAGTGACGAGTAGAGGGGAACAATGACCTATTTTTTCCTGGATGAGAAACCTTTTGTGATGAGATGTGCCATGTAGAAGGATTTCCTGACTACTGTGGCGATGTGATTATCAAAGGAGAGACTACTTTCCACCTGTGTCCCAAGGTCTGTTATCACACTTTCGGTGTTAAGTAGACTACCACCTATGTGGTAGCTCATGGGTACAGAGTTTTTACCAAAGGGGATGACAGTGCACTTTTTGGCATTGAGCTTGAGGCCATGGCTTTGACAGCAGGCATCTGTCTCAGTGAAGCCCTTTTGTAGGATGTCCACATCGATAGGAGTTTCAATTATGGCTCCTAGTTTGCAGTCATTTGCGAACATTGTTAGCCAAAGACCTTCTGTGTTAGCCTGTACTTCAGAAAAGTAGATACCAAACAGGAGAGGACCCAGGACTGAACCCTGTGGTACTCCACTTGTCCCTCGTCTGAAGTCGGATTTGGAGTCTGCTACTTTCACAGTGTGGGTTCTGTCAATGAGCCAGTTGGCAACCCATCTTGTGACACAGCGATTTATACCTAGTTTAGTGAGTTTATCTATAATTCCAGAGTGGGGGATGGTGTCAAAAGCCTTGGCGAGATGTAGATAGGCTGTGTGAACCACCTTACCCTTGTCTACGGCTTTGGTGACTGCTTCAAAGAAGTCAATCAGGTTTAAGAGACATGATCTGCCTTTTACAAACCCGAACTGGGTAAGGTCCAGAGTTTGGAGATTACCAATGTCTTTGTTTATAAGTTCCATGATGATACATTCCATGGCCTTGCAGACCAGGCTCGTCAGGCTAATGGGGCGGTAGTTCCCGGGGTCCGTGGTGGCTCCCCCTTTGTGGAGTGGGATAACCATCGCTGTGCACCATTCAGTGGGCACAAAGCCTGAGGTGAGGCTATAATTGAACATGGTGCTTAGGTGGGGTGCAAGTTCATTCTGTAGTTCATGTAGAACGCAGCCTGGGATGTTGTCAGGTCCCATGGATGCTGTGTTCTTGGCTTTGGAGAGTGTGTTTTTACCTGTGCAGCCATGATTACAAGAACTTTGCATTCTTCTGGTATAGAGATGGGCCCTTTAGGGGGTGAGCGGGGGTAAAGTTAGCACTGAACCTATCTGCCAGGATGTTGGCAATATCAGTTGGTTCTGTATATTTAGTGCCATTGTGCTGTAACTCAGAGCAGATCTGAGTGTTGCCATTGAGATTCTTGACATAGCTATAGAATGCTTTGTGGTTGTCTTTAGAATCAGTGGTGATTTTGTTTTCATAACTAGCTTTGGAGGATTTTATGAGGGATCTCAGCTTCTTACTGAGGCTGATCAGGGAGTTCTTCCAGTCATGGGATTTTACTCTTTTTTTGTAACAGTTTCTTTCTTCTGTTGTAGAGTTTGTTTATGGCAGGGGACCACCAGATTGGCTTCCTTTTTATTGGAGGATAGCACCTTGGTTCTGCTAGGGATAGCACGATCCATGCACTCGTGTAAGTGCTTATAAAGTGCATTTGTGTAGGATTCAGCAGTCGTACCTCTATTGTCCGTCTGCATGGGTGTTGTGAAGTTTGCCACTTCTGTCTTAAGAAGCGTGTAGTTGGCTTTGGAGAAATTTTTTATGGTAGTTTCCCTAATGGGGGTGGGGACAGGATGTGGATGTCTAGGCTGATTAGCTTGTGGTTGGATCTTACCAAGGAATTGACCTTTGGTGTGGAACACCAGTCACCCATGTTGGTAATGACCAGGTCTAGGATATTGCTGCCCCTGGTGGGGGTGTGAATAAGTTGATCCAAGGCGTTGGAATTTATGAATTCCAGAAAACGTTGCGCAAAAGAGTTGGGACATGAGTAGTTTTTCCAGTTAATGGTGGGTTAGTTGAAATCGCCCATTATTAGGGTGTTGAGTTGTACCCTAATATTGTCCAATGTATCAAGAAATGAGTGGGAATCCTGGGGCATGGTATGGGATCTGTAGCAAGTTACAATTTGGATTGTGGTCTTGCCCAGAGTTAGTTGCACTTGGATAATCTCGGATGCATTATGCTGAGCAACTAGCCTGGAGGTGTGGATATCCTTAATGAATATGGACATGCCTCCACCTTTAGTGTTTCGGTCCACGTTAGGTGACCGAAAGTTGCGGTATGAAGTATAGCCTGGTAATGCAGGGTTGCTCCCTGGAGCCTTGAACCAGGTCTGTGTCACTGCACAGATGTCGATGTTCTCCATTTTAAGGACCACCTTGAGTGAATGCATTTTGAGGTTTAGACTTCTGGCATTGAGTAGCATTACCCTCAGATTTTGCTTGCTTGTACCTGTTACAGTGGTGAATTTGTCATTTGAACCTTGCCTAAAAAAAGGCACTATAGGAGTGGCAAGAGCCTTAGACAATATCCGGAATCCCAAGGGTGACAGATGCAGGCCATCTCTGGCAAAGCATCGTGGTCTGTCAATCATGTCATCCCAGGCAAACAGATACTGGATCCCCTTAGAATGACACCAGAAGCTTAGCCAATTGTTGAAGTCAATCATCTTGTCCTTGTACTGTGGTATAATTCTGGGTGATGGTAGGATGCTACTCAGAGCTCGGGTAATACCTGCCTGGTCTACAAGATCGGAGAGCTCCTCCATGTCTCTCTTCATGTAGTTCAGGAAGGTACGTCTCAGGTCATTCACACCAACATGGACAATGATGGAGACATATTTGTACTTGTTGTGGAGTGACCTGAGTGCATGCGTTATGTGGTGGATTCTGGCACCCTTCAGGCAGCTGACAATAACTTTCTCCTTGTTTAGCCTGGTGAGTGGAACATCAGTGTGCCTGACTATAGAGTCCCCTATGACTAGAGTGTTGGGTACGTTGTTATGTCTTATGGGCTGTGGTTGAGTGGCACACTGAGTTTGTGGGCTATGTGTCATTTGGGTTGTGTTGGGGGGTGGAGGTTGCATGCGTTTCTGCTCTGGAGGTCTCTGTTGCTTGAGCAGATTTTTATTGAGAGTCTCCGCAAATGTAGGTGTGTGTTTTGTGTTGCTATGTGTGTGTTTTGGTGGTGTAGGTTTTGTGGGACTATGTGATGAGTGTGGTGTGGTGCAAGTGTTTACCTTCTCCTCTTGACTGTCTAGTCCAGTCTTGGGTGAAGAGAGCTTTGCTTCCAGTTTGGCTATATAAGTGCATCTCTCACAGGTTGTAGTGTTGGGTGGTAGATGGAGAGGGTTGTCTCTGTACATGAAGCAATTGCTGCATTGCCCCAAGATGCCCAGATTCATCAGGTAGACAGGAGAAAACACCGGGAGCTGACCTTTAGACATGCCTGGATAGGTGCTTATTTATTAAGTACTGAGAACTGTTTTCCTTTAGACAAGTGAGATTGCATTTCTTTCATTTATAATTCAGAGAATGCTCCCTTGCAACAAAAAATAAAGGTCCACTGTACTAGAGCTGTTTCAACCTCATTAGCCTTTTCTGCAAAGTTACCATTAGATTCTATTTGTGCAGCAGCTACCTGGGCAAAACCACATACCTTTATCACTTATTACAAAGTAGACAAGGCCTCCAGGGACAGGACCTCCTTTGGTTCCACAGTTCTGAGGAATATTCTCCCTTGAGCCACCCGAGAAAGATGGTGCTTGGGACGCTACCCATCAGTAAAGAGTGAATGGCCAGATCGAACAACTTCACATAAAGAAATTATGTACTCACCATAACGTTCCATGTGAGTTGTTCATCTCGCCTTCATTCTTACGTCCCACCCTTCAACTCCCATCCAGTCTACTTGAGGTCCATCACTTTTCTTATATGGTGCATTGTCTCTTGTCCAGCTCTCTGAGTGGCATATTTATACTACTAGGTAGTCAGGCAGCATACAAATTCTGAGGGAAGATCAGGGTGCATCATGGGATAGGGAGTTGACTTCGAGCTGGTTGAAGACCTTGAGCTTTTGCAGTTGGCCATCTCCGAACCCATCAGTAAAGAATGAAGGCGAGATGAACATCTCACATGAAATGTTATGGTGAGTACATAACTTCTTTTTCTATCAACTTTCTAAGTTTGTAAGAGCAATATTTACAAATTGTCCCAATTTTTGTGCCTTTGACCCCCCCATTATTTATGGCTTTTTCCAGATTTCTTGCTCTGAGGTTGAGAGTTGTGGTACTGATAGAGACTACAAATGCAAGCAATTGTAGGTGTCCCCATTTCTGCTGTACCTCGGAGTCAGTCTTTAAGTACAGACACTTCAGATTTTGTTGGTGGAGAGTGTAATGCAGATAAAGGTTCAGGGCCTTGGTATTCATTATACAGATCATAGCACATAAATGTCAGAGATGTTGGCTGTGATCCTTGCCTTAAAATCTCTTTGTCATCTGTGGGCCCAGGACCTCTCCAGGTGATTACTGACAATGAAACATATTTTGCTAGAGGATATCTTGCAAACAAGCATGGAAAACAGATGCTTTTTCCTTCCCTTAGACTAGAATGTTCCTTTATGCATTTCCACCCTTTTCACTGACATCCAGGGTAATTCTGAATATTCAGAAGGAATCTACAAAAATAATTGTGATGACTTGCTTTTGACCCAGACAGCACTGGTTTTCACATCTTATGGAATTGGCCAGAGATAATTACCACAAGTTTCCTCACAAACTGGACATACTCACACAAGATAGGGTGAGTTTGATACACCCCAGTCACAAACTTCTTCAACTAACTGCCTAGATGATTCAGTTCTAATTCCTTTTAGGCACCTCTTCAGGGGGCATGCAGCAGGTAATAAATGATGCAAAAAAAACTCTTAAATTGGCAAATGGAAGGTATTTTCTTGTTGGCGCTTAGCCAGATCTCAGGGGCCTATTAGGGATTATGTACCATTGCTGCTCATATATTTTTGTGAGTTACTAGCCTCTGGTCTTTTGTATTCTTCTGTCAAACTACATTTTGTGGCCATTTCAGCATGCTTGCCCACAGATCCTCCACTTTCTTCAGTGTTTTTATTGAAAGAGTTTCTTAAACAAGTATTGTTCCCAGAACCTCCATACATACATATTTCTCCATCCTGGAATCTTAAGTTTGTGCAAAGTAGTTAACCACACCTCCATTTGAACCTGAGCATCAAGTAGATTTAAGGTTCTTACATGGAAAACTGTTCTCCTCATTGCTCTGACATTTGCAACAAGAGTATCTGAGATGCAAGATCTCATGATGGGTGAACCTTATCTGGTCTCTCCTAGGGATACTATATCACTAAAAACAAATCTCTAATTCAGACCCAAGGTTGTTTCAGAGTTTACTCTGAATGAGGCCATCAGCTGACCCTCAGAACCCGGGAGAAAGTATACTACATACTCTCAACATGCATAGACAGCTCAGGTTGTGTTTTGACAGAACTGAGTCCTTTAGAAAAGCTGAACAGCTATTTATTTTTTATGCTGGGACTAAGAAAGGACAACTAATGTCAAAACAGACTATTTCTAGATGGTTGTCTTGGGCTATTGCTCTTTTTATGCCTATCATGGTTAACCATTTCTAGGCAGTATCAAGACTCGCAGTATGAGGGCCTTATCTTCTTTGATGACATATTGGAAAGGGATGGAATCTAGAAGCATTCTAGAGGCAGCTACATGGTCTTTTCTACATGCCTTTACAAGGCATTGTAAACTGGATTCAGGACTGGATTTGCAAGGACCATTCCTGAGGGGCTCCTAGATCTGGGTCTACTTTAGATGAATGAAATGCCACTTACCCAAAACCCATTTCATTAAGACAAGAAGACCGACAGGACCACAACACCAACGTCCCGGAACACTGACTTTTCACTCCAGGTAAGTAACCGCTTGGCTATCCTGTTGAACTTTGCCCCTTACCCCCACGGTAGTGCAGTCTTGGAGCTAGTATATTTAGTTAGGGGGGTGGGGGCATTGGGTGGGCAAAGCCTCCAATATGGGTGGGTTTGGTTTTCTTCTGTTTACGTGTTTGTTTCAGTTGGCCGAGCGATTACTTACCAAGAGTGACTAGTTGGTGTTCTGGGACGTCATTGTTGTGGTGCTGTCGGTCTTCTCGTCTCGGTGAACCGGGTTTTGGGTAAGTGGCATTTCGTTCATCTAAAGTAGAGCCCTGGATCCATATCCTTCCTCCTCCCAGGCTAGACAGACTTTGGTAATCAACCCATATAGCCTAAAGGCTACTGTATCAGTGAGAATGGTGAACCTAGCAAAGTTGTGAAAGTTGCACTTACTCATAATAGTAAAAAAAAAAAAAAAAAAAATTGCCTGAATCTCCTTGTGTTCTGACTGTGCTTCTCAAACATTTTGGAAATATAGAGTATATTTTAGTGCATTTATTAAAACTGTATTTGCCTTAATATTGCTACAACTCAAGTGCTCTAGGTTGCACTGCATCTGAATTGTTTGTGTGTTTTAGCTGCTTTTATGTATATATAGACTTCTCTGTATATATAGACTAGCTACTTATTCTACTGTATTACTGCTTCTTAAATCGTTTTTCAGTTGTGCACTTTGCCTTTCTTTACATAAAAAGTTTTAAATTGCTAATTTTGTAGAGTTTTAATTGCATTTACTGTTTAGGGCTACACACTCGTGTGTTAGCCTTTTTTGTGTTTATTTACTGTATTATTGCATTGTTTAGCCGGTTCTAACCAAAAAAAAATACTATCTTGTTTGCTTGTTTCCTGCCTTTCCTAGCTAATATAATCCAGATCCCAGGCTTTGCTTGTCTCAGGACTTTGTTTTCTGTGTTCAGAGCTATCCAGACCTTGCTGTGGTAGAGGCAGGGTTGCCAGACGTCCCTATTTGGGCAGGACTGTCCCGGGGTCAGCAGCCTGATCCCGAGTCCCGCACTGCCGGTTTAAATCCCGGCAGCCTCCGCTTTGTTTTTTTTTTTTGTTTGGCCCGTATACCGGCATACGGGCCAATCAAAAATCGCTAAACATGGAGCTTCTTGTGTTTAATGCGGAACAAGTAGCTCCGTGTTTAGCGATTTTTGATTGGCCCGTATACGGGCCAATCAAAAAATCGCAAAACAGAGCTACTTCTGTTTAATGTGGAATTACGATGTTTCGCATTAAACAGAAGTAGCTCCGTGTTTATTTATTTTTGATTGGCCCGGGCCAATCAAAAAAATAAATAAATAAACACAGAGCTACTTTTGTTTAATGCGGACCTCTGATGTTCCACATTACAGACCTAGAGTGGAAGACCTTTTTTTTTTTTTTTTTTTTTTTAGTTTTAGTCTTCACTTGCTGTGAAAGACTTTTTTAGTCCCTACCTGGCCAGTCGGAAATGTGGCAACCCTGGGTAGAGAGAAGTCCTACTGCTTACCAGTGGGAGTGGTGAGCATTGTACTGACTGTCTAACACTAGAGGAGTGCTTTCCAGTTCTGAAACTGTAATTTTATTAGCCTTTTTGGTCTGATTTCTATCCTTTTCAACTTTCTGGCTTAAAAACATGTGTGTTTGTGCATTTTTTGCATCGTGCAGCACCGCTGGGCTATGGTTAAACTTTTCCAGGTGCCAGAAAGTCTGCTCTTCAAATTTTCCTTTAGAACTCGCTGGTTTCTCAGTAGTAGCACTAAAATCTGAACCCCTGTGACTAGCACTTGCTCTAGAACCTGCTGGAAAGCACTAGGAAGCCTTAAACTAATACAAGCACTCAGCTCTCCTTGTCATTAAGGAGAAATTAATCGCAGGCACTAAACAGCCTATAATTGCAAAGTACCCTGCAAAGGTAAGGGAAAACAGCTGTTGTACTTTACAAAAAAGCACCTAAACAGGCATGTCCAAGTGTCAGCTTCTGGTGATTTCTCTTGTCCACCTGGTGAATCTGGGCATACTGGGGCAATGCAGCAACTGCCTCATGTAAACAGACAACCCTTTCCTCCTACCACCCAACACTACAACCTGCGAGAGATGCACTTACATAGCCAAACTGGAAGCAAAGCTCTCTCCAGCCAAGATTGTGCTAGACAGTCAAGAGGAGAAGGTTAACAACTGCACTACACCTCAAGCAACACATAGTCCTTCAAAACCCACACCATCAACACCCACACATAGCAACACTAAACCCACATATGTGGAGGCCCTTAACATTAACCTGGCCAAGCAACAAGGAACTCCGAAGGTGAAATGCAAACAAACGTCAGTCACAACCAACGTGACACATAGCTCACAACACCAGTGTGCCACCCAACAACAGCCCCTAAGGCAAGACAATGTACCCAACACTTTAATCATAGGTGACTCTGTAGTCGGGCACACTGATGTACCACTCATCAGGCTGAACAAGGAGAAAATTACAGTCAGCTGCTTGTCAGGTGCCAGGATCCGCCACATAAAGCATGCACTTAAGTCACTCCACAACAAGTACAGATATGACTCTGTCATTGTCCATGTTGGAGTGAATGACTTGAGATGTACCTCCCTGGACTACATGAAAAGAGACATGAAAGAGCTCTCGGATCATGTGGCCCAGGCAGGTATAACCCTAGCCCTGAGTAACATCCTGCCTTCGCCCAGAATGATACCACAGTATAAGGACAAAATTATTTACTTCAACAATTGGCTAAGATTCTGGTGTCATTAAAAGGGGATCCAGTATCTGTCTGCCTGGGAAGACATGATCAACAAACCACGATGCTTTGCCAGAGATGGTCTGCACCTGTCACCCCTGGGATTCAGGTTACTGGCTAAAGCTCTTGCCACCCCTACAGTGCCTTTTTTAGGCAAGGTCCAGAGGACAAAACCACCACCGTAACAGATACAAGCATGCAAAATCTGAAGGTAATGCTACTCAATGCTAGAAGTCTAAACCTCAAAATGCACTCTCTCGAGGCACTCCTAAAAATGGAGACCATCGATATCTGTGCAGTAACTGAGACCTGGTTCAAAGCTCCAGAGAGCACCCCTGTAATACCAGGCTACAACTCTTACCACACTTTTTAGCCACCAAACCAAGACCGAAACACTAAAGGTGGAGGAGTGTCCATATTCACACCTCCAGGTTAGTTGCCCAACACAATGCATCTGAAATTCTCCAGGTGCAACTAACACTAGGTAAGACTGCAATCCAAATTGTAGCTTGCTACAGATCCCCCACCATGCCCCAAGATTCTCACTACACCTTTCTAAACATACTGGAAAATATTAAGATACAACCAAACACCTTAATACTGGGTGATTTCAACTACCCTGCCATTAACTGGCAAAGCTACTCGGGTACCAACACCTTTTCCCAACGGTTCTTGGAATTCATAAATTCCAACGCCCTGGATCAACTAATCCGTTGTTCCACCAGGAGCTGCAATATCCTAGACCTGGTCATTACCAACTTGGGAGATAGATGCTTCACACCAGTGGTCACCCCCTCATTGGTCATGTCTAACCGTAAGCAAATCACCCTTGATATCCACATCCCACCCCCACCCCCCAGTAAGGAAACCTCTATAAATAAACTTCTCCAAAGCCAACTTCATGCTACTCAAGTCAGAAGTGACAAACTTCATGACACCCATGCAGACGGGATCTGAAAGTTCAACTGCTGAATCCTACACTAAGGCACTGTACGAGCACATCCATTCCTGCATGAATTGTGCCTCCCAAATAGAACCAAGACACTCTCCTCCAAAAAAAAGGAGGCCAATCTGGTGGTCCCCTTCCATAAAAAAGTAACAAGTAGTAGCACAATGTTGCGAGTCCACATATACGATTTATTAATACAAAATACACAAATAGTCATACTGTTTGATGAAAGCGCTTAACTATTTGTGTATTTTGTATTAATAAATCGTATCTGTGGACTCGCAACGTTGTGCTACTACTTGTTACTTGGTTATACTTTAGCACTTCAACACCATTTGGTTGGACCCTTCCATAAACAAACTATACAACAGAAGGAGGAAGCTGTTGCAGAAAAGAGGAAAATCCCTGGATGCAAAAAACTCCCTTACCAGCCTCAGTAAGAAGCTGAGATCCCTCATAAAATCCTCCAAAGCTAGTTACGAAAATAAAATTGCCAAAGATTCCAAAGGCAGCCACAAGGCATTCTATAGTTATGTCAATAATCTAAATGGCAATGCTCAGATCTGCTCTGAGCTATAACAGAATGGCATTAAATATACTGATCCCAAGGATATTTCCAATATCCTGGCAGATCGATTAAGTACCAACTTCACCCCCTAAAGGGCCCATCTCAATACCAAAGGTTTGCCAAATTCCGGTAATCACGGCCACGCAGGTAGAAACCGCACTATCCAAAACTAAGAATACAACATCCATGGGACCAGATGAGATCCCGGGCTGTGTACTACATGAACTACAAAATTAACTGACACCTCATCTAAGTGTCATGTTTAATCATAGCCTCACCTCAGGATTCATGCCCACTGAGTGGCGCACAGCTACAGTTATCCCACTCCACAAGGGGGGATCCACCTTGAATCCCGCAAACTACCGTCCCATTAGTCTGACGAGCCTGATCTGTAAGGGCATGGAACGCATTATTATGGAACTTATAAACAAAGACATTGGCAACCTTCAAACACTGGACCCCACACAATTTGGGTTCGTGAAGTGCCGATCTTGTCTCCTGAAAATGATTGACTTCTTCGAATCAGTCTCCAGAGCTGTGGACGAGGGTAAGGCGGTCCACACAGCTTATCTGGACCTTGCCTTCGACTCCATCCCCCACTCTGGAATCATAGATAAACTTACTAAGCTGGGCAT
The DNA here is from genome assembly GCF_019279795.1 of Protopterus annectens. Lineage (NCBI taxonomy): Eukaryota > Metazoa > Chordata > Ceratodontiformes > Protopteridae > Protopterus > Protopterus annectens. The sequence goes on along the minus strand of NC_056737.1, from coordinate 802,810,931 downwards.
AAATCCCTACGTCACTGGATGGGCTGCCAACTGGCTTACTGACAGAAACCAGACTGTAAAAGTAGCCGACTCCAAATCCAGCTCCAGACAAGTGACAATTGGAGTACCTCAGGGTTCAGTCCTGGGACCGCTCTTGTTTGTCATCTACTTCTCTGAAGTACAGGTCAACACTAAGGGACTCTGGCTAACAAAGTTTGCAGAAGACTGCAAACTGGGTGCCATTATTGAATACCCAAATGATGTGGATATTCTACAAGAGGGCCTTACAGAAACAGATGCTTGGTGCCAGAGCCATGGGCTCAAGCTTAATGCCAAGAAATGTATAGTTATCCCCTTTTGGAAAAACCATGTACCCATGAATTACCTCATAGATGGCAGTACACTAAACACCGAAAGTGTGATGAGTGACTTAGGGACACAGGTGGACAGTGGTCTCACCTTCGATAACCACATCGCTACAACAATCAGGAAATCCTTCTGTGTGGCACACCTCATCACTAAGGGCTTTTCATCCAGAAAAAAGGAGGTCATTATCCCACTGTACTCATCCCTCATTAGACCCATTATAGAGTACCACTCCCCGTTTGGTATGTACCTCACAAGACATCTGCAACAACTGGAAAGGCCGCAGAATTATCTCACTAAAAGAATCACAGGCCTAAAGCAGTTGCCCTTTGCTGACCGTCCAAAAAAATTCCAGCTATACTCTGTGGCATATCGTCTACTCAGAGGCGATTTCTGCTTAACATACAAGGCTATGTCAAACCCTGAGCTGTTGGACATGCTCCACTTAAAGAAATCCCAGTCCCTCAGAGCCACTCGCTCCAGGGATCTAAACCTTGCCATCACAATGAACAAAACGTGCTGGAGGGATAGGTTCCTGATGCAGAGACTCCCCATACTCTGGAATAGACTCCCCATACATGTCAAGCAGAGCGCCTCCTTGACCCTCTTCAGAAGGAACCTTGACGATTGGATGGGAAATAGGAACTTCACCCCGGGGATTATGTCAGTCGCCCTGCTAGACAGGGGTCCAGGGAAGTAAATATTGTGGGAAGAAATATCCAGGGAATTGTTATGGCTAGGCTTGTATAGGCCCTAGGGCCGATAGCCTAGTAACAACCTATGAACCTATATTGAAATTCCTCACTGCTGCAGTAGCCACACCCACCCCATCCCCCTGTTATTGTATATAGTTATTGTTGGGAAATAATTTTGTGGTTATTTCTTGTTTGGGTAGTTCAGAATGAGTATGCTACTTCTTAACTATCAGGAAAGAAAGTCTTGAAGATGTTCCTGTCTGATGATTTTACCTCCTCAGGGCTGTCCTATCAGCAGTCAGAGTGGAAATATTGTGTCTTGGGCAAGACACAACCATATAGTCTAAGAGCTACTGTAGCACTAAGGAATTCAAATGTTTAGTGTTACGGGTAAGTGCATCTTACACAACTGTACTTTGTATTATAATAACGAGTAAAGCACTGAATTTAGTTAAATTCATTTGCTTGGTGAAACCTTTATGTGGAATTATTTTAAGTCATCCCACTTTTTTGCAGTCTAATCCACAAGTAATACTGCTGTTATAATCCCTATATATTTTCTTTTGATTTTAGTTTGTACTGCAAATATTTTAGAAAAGAAACAGCAAACAAATATACTAAATGAAAACATAAACAAACTTGAAGATGAACTCTCTCGATCTATTAAGCAAAGCAAGCAAAACAGAGATAACTGTGAAGCGTAAGTATTAAGTAAAACTGTAGAAAGGGTAACCAATATATCTAACAGAGTGATGCATTTCTTTTCATTAACAAATTCATCAGCTTTTTTAGGATAGACAGATCATTTGTATAGTTTTGCAAAAAATATGATTTTTCATTTCTTCTTTGTATTATGAGATATGTTAATGCATCAGAATCACTCAAAGTGCTTCTTATTGCATTTTAATTTGTTTTACCAGAAAATTGTCGTGACATGCTAATTTGATCTTACTTACTTCTTTGTCATCTAATTCCCAAAATCCAGTCATGCTAGACAAAAGGATGTAAATAGAATGGCATTAGTGTGAGATGTAGGCATCTTACATAGCCTCTGGAACCAAACTACTTTTCACTTTTTGTCTAAACTATCCCGATTTGCATTGTTTTCAGAGCTGCTGTAACATATTCACCATAGTTTTAAATCCTCAACAAACTAAAGTAGTTTAATTGCAGGTTTTCTAAAGATGTCAGTTTATAGTCCAGTCCCTCCCCACAGTCTTCCAGAGATGTCAGCGCTGTTATCGTAAACCAGGAACTCTGACTAGCACTTCAAAGAACATGCATCTCATGTCCAGACTGCTTCTGCTAGTCACCAGTCTCTGCAATAGGAATATGTGTTTTTTTATCCTGACTGTCAGAGTACTGTGTTTGCACATTAAATAAATAAATTAATTAATTAATAAAAACATATATGTTCTTTTTTTAATTTGTGTTATGATTTTTTATCAAGACAAAAATGTTATCTTGCATTATATTTTCCCACTTCTGTGATAGTGCTACCAAATGATTTGCAACATTGCTGCATGCTAACATTTCATCAAAAATCATAGTGTTTGAGCTTTACAAATTAATAGATGTCCTTCCAAGATCACTGTTGCAGTATTATTGACTGATTGGCTATCCTACCAAGGATAGACGTACGTCCAGCCAGCAGACCAAGGCTTGGGCCTGTCGTACCATATGTCCGATGTATGACCTAAGCCACCAAATGTGGGCTGACATACAAACGAGAATTACCTCAGATCTTCCTTATGACTAGCTTAAATACAGAACTTCACTACATCTTCGGTTTGTCAGCTGTAAAATCTGTACCGCTTCCTAGCTGTTGGGCAGATAAGTACCTGTTAGGGACCATTTCTCTTTTTTTGTAATGTTGCTTTTACTATATCGCACATGTCAACAAAGAGGGGAAAATGTGATTGTGGGAGGCAAATCCCTCACAGAGATCACTATTTGAAGTGTCTTTTTGTGCCTGGGAGCAAAGCATAATTTACAAAGACTGCACCTTTTGTCAGTCATTTGTCTCTAAGACCCTTCACAGTCATCTTTCCTCTTTAAAAATATATTTAGAAAACCAAAGACTGAAAGAGCTTGTGCACAGCACGTCTTCTGAGCCTTCTCGCCCCGACATCCAGCAATTACCAGAAAAGAAGCCTGAGAAGGCTAAACACGAACCTTTGATTGTAGGTATGACTGGGACATCTCCATTGTCTCTTTTGATTAGTCCTTGGACAGTTCAGTTCCTTCAGCTGCTGCTGGAAGCCAATATGGGGCGGCCCCCTTACATGTCCACTATTGCTGACCAAACGTCTGCTTCAGACAAAAAGGGGGAACTTCTGTTCGTTATCTCTGAGGGTCTGCAGGGTAGTCCTCAGATTTTAGTTAGGGAGGAAATTCCCTGATATAGGTCCATCAGGGATTTGAACCACTGTGATTTGTTCATGCATTCGTGCAGAAACCCCACTTAAGAAAAAGTAGAAGACTAAAAATACTTCTCTTTCCCAGACAATTAGAGATCCTCAGAAGGAATGGAAATATTTTAAAGAGGTGATGTTTAAAGCCATTATGTCTCAAGCCTCCTCAATTCTTCCAGGCTGCTTCTGCTGCTGTTCCTTCCACTTACTCTCCCCTGAAGAGACACATGGATTTTTTTCACTGAGGATGAGGATCAGGATTCAGAAAGTGATTCTTTGGCTGTTTTTTCCTCAAATCAGTTCCCCTGTGGCAGTTGCATTTGATAATGATGACACCCTATCTCTAGATTCTCCTTTAGAGGATCTTTCTTTCAAGGATACTGTGGTTAAAGGTGATGCAGCATGTTAAATGAGAAGGAACTGAAATCTCTGAAGCTTAGCAGAGGTGCTGTGATCTTTTGGACATAAGAACACCCAAACTTCTGCCATTGCCCTTGTCCTGGAGGCTCTTATGGAAACTTTTACTAATGCCTCTTTAAATCCGGAATCCTAACCCCTGCTCCCAAGAAACCTGATGTATTTTATAAAGTGTCTGATACTCAGAAATTCCTTTGTAAAAACTCCTCTTCTAACCCAGCTTTGATTTCCATTTCCACTGAGAAGCCTACCAAGGTATTGTTCTCACTTAACAATTTTGCATATTGGCAGGGATAGCAGGGCTATCAATAGGCATAGTAAAAAGATTTATACTTCAGCTACTGTAGCATTTAGATCTATTAATTACCAGACTCATATGATGAGTTACAGCTTATCTATCCTGATTAATCTGGGTGATATGAATAATGCCTTGCCAGAATCTGAAAAAAAGTCTGCTGCTCTGTCTTTACTTAACTCTGTCTCCCAGGAGTCCTGACACTCTGTTAAGTGCAGTTATGATGTCTCTGATGCTTCTTCTGGAGAGGTTACTTCTGGATCTGATATGGATATGATACACTCATATTCCTGGCTGAGACTCCAGGCTTTACCAGAAGATGCCAGGGTCAAACTTCTGGGTTCCTCTCTGGATAAACTTCTGGGTTCTTCTCTGGATAAACAGTATCCTTTTGGCTCTGCTGATACAGATCTTTTCAAATCCTTACAGAAAAAAGGGAAAGTTATCCAAAACTTAAAAAAGATTTTCCTTTCCCCAGTTCCTAAGTTCCTGAGGAAGTATCTTGTTAAGGCTGGTCTTTTTGTTAGGAAGGATCAAAAACAACCTCAGAAAGGTAAAAAAGCTAACAAAGGGAGATTTCAAGATAAATTAGGAGAGGATGCCAGGGGTTCTAAGCCCCCCTTTCATGACAAACCTGCCTCTTTATGACTGTCATCATTTACACCTTCCCTTACTCTCAGCCAAGACTCCATCCCAAAGACTTCCTCTCCGTGCCAGGGCGAAAGGTAATTGCGACAGACATACATGTTCTCCTTATTATAGAACAAGATTACAGAATGTCTTGGAAGACTCCTGCACCCTTTTCTGGAATCCCTTAGCCCCTACAAAATCAGTTAGGTGGGGGGTGTATTTCAGGATATTCTTAGTCCCCCAGAAGGGAAGAATGCTGGAGGCCTATCCTAGACCTGTCCTTTTTCAACACCTTTTTAAACATTCTAAGTTTCAAAATGGTAACCCTTTAGTCTTTGTTCCCTATTATTCTTTCTCAGGGTTTTTTTGTGACTTTGGATTTGCAGCTTACCTTCACATTGCTGTCTATCCTCTTTTCAGAAAATTTATGAGATTTTCTGTCTCCTCAACTCACATTCAGTTTTCTGCTTTACTCTTTGGCCTTTCTGTTGCCCCAGAGGTGTTCACTAAGTGTCTATCTCTTGTCATTGCTTTCTGCAGATTTCAGAGAATTCAAATATTCCCTTACTTAGATGACGTTTTACTGCAGGCTCTTTCTCAGGAAACTCTCCTGAAAGATCTCCATTTCACATTGAGCCTTCTATATAATCTGGGGTTCACCGTGAACCTGAAGAGCTATATTTTGAGTCCTACCCAAGACGCACTCTTCGTGGGATGTGCAATCAACATTTTAACAATTACAGCTTTCCTTCCTGCAGACAAATATCTTTTTTGAAACAGTTCTTCCAGGATCGTCTTCTCATGCAGATGTCCTCAACAAGGGAGCACCTGAGTGCCATCATCTGTCCTATGTTTCCATATGCCAAACTACATGTGAAAAGTTTACAGCAGTACCTCAAGTCAATTTTGCTTTAGTGCTGTCACTACTTAGACTTCCATTTCCTTCTCTTGTCTTGTGTCAGGAAGGAGTTACTTTGGTAAATCAACCAGATTTCTGTAACCCAGGAGTGCCACTTCTGGTTCCTCCCACTTGCGAGGAGCTGTACAGGGATGCTTCTGATTTGGTATGGGGAGCCTTTTCTAACAACATCAAAGTGCAGGAGGTTTGTTCAGCCAAAGAAAGAAAAAATCATGCAAACATCAGAGAGAAGATGAAGGCTCTAATTCTGGCCACAGCTCTCGACAAATCAGGAACAAATCCAGAAGTAATCAAGAATTATCAGGGACACTTTTAAAATATTAATACCATTAACTTCAGATATTGACAGGATAAGAGAGTGTGAATTAATGTACGTTTTCTGAAGTAAAAAGTATATAACTCTTAAGTATTACAATTATTTATTAAGTGTAATTTAGCATTTTTTTCTACAGAATTCATGAGTTTTAGAAGGGATTAAGAGGGACAGTTCTATTTTTTAAACAAGAAACATCTTTATTAAATTATCACTTATGAAATAAACAATAATACAGTTATATAAATGAAAACAACCCATATTGACATAATTTTAGTTGCAAACATTATACATCACAAACCATGCTGACAGTTGTAGTTGCAAACATTATACATCACTTATAATCTATCCAGTCATTGTCAGTCAAACATTACATAACTCATTCAGGTCCTGCCTTCTTTTAAACCTTGTTCCTCCTCTGCATGTATTGTTCCCACAATTCCCATTTTTCCTGTGCAGTTTGCTTCTACCCTTTTCTAAAGATCCTAATTCTAGAGGCTTTATCTCTGTTACTATATTCACTACTTCTAGTAAAGTGGGTTTAGACGTTCATTTTCATTTTCTAGAAGTGCTTTTTTGGCAGCCACCATAATTAGACTCAGCAACAGACTACTATGTCTAGGCAATTCATAGCTCAAAAAATCCTTTCCATAGTTATCCCAGTTTGCTTACCCAGTATCTCTAACAGAGCAGTCTGCAAAGAATCTTTTAAAGTCTGCCAACTCATTACACTCCCAGAAAATATGTTCTCAGTTACCTCTTTCTTACCCATCACACCTCCAACATTTGCTGTATACTTGAGGAAAAATTCTTTGGAGTCTACTTAGGGTATGCAAATACCCATGTAAACACTTCCAAGCAAAGATACAAAATCTTCTAGACTTTGTTGTATATTTGGGAGGCATACATATATTTCCCATTGTTTCTCTGTGAATTGCTTATCCAGTCTTTCTTCCCAATCATTTCTAACCACCTTTGATTGATTATTATAGTTATGCAATATTTTGTATGCATTACTAATTGTTCCTTTATTAACAGCAGTTTTTGTTCTAGATTTTACTAAAAACTCTACAAGTGCTGGTCTTTCAGTTAGGACCCCCTATTTCTTTATCTTTGCCTATTCTCTGATATCAGTCCTTGATAGGAAAGGCAATCTCTATCCTGCAGTCCATATAAATTCTTGGCCTCTTTCCATTGTATTACCTTTCCCTCTATAATTAGTTGCTGCCAGTACCTTGGTTCTTTTACCAGTTTTCTCCAATAAATTCCAGTACCCTTTTGCCTATTGTCTATACCCCTAATTGCATTCATTCCTATTGGCAGAATCTCCTTTCTCCATTCCCATGTTGCCTTAGTTCTTAGAATACTTTGTATTACTTTATAAATATACTATTCTGCATGGTTATTGTTATTTTCTTTAAGGATCTGCATCCAAAATCCAAGTCTCTCATTGTTTCTTGAGCTTCTCCCCTGTTCAGTCATCATCCCTTTCCACTTTGAATTACAGGTTTCTGCTTGTGCTATGTATAGGAGCTTTAACTGTAACTCTGAAATGCCCCTTCAAATTAGGTAATCCCAAACCTCCTTGTTCAGTTGGAAGAATCAGCTTATCCCACTTGACTCTTACCATCTTCCCCTTCTAGATAAATCCTTCAGCTCTTTATTAATTCTTATGCACAACTTCTCCTTTGGTTGATAAAAATATACCTGACCTGTGTATAAAACTAAAGGGACTAAAAACATTTTAACTGCTTGTATCTTGCTATCCATATAACACAGGTTCCAATTTCTCAGTTTTTGTATTATCTTTTGTTTAGTCTCTTCCCACAAATCCTTAGCTGGCACACCAAAATCCTTCTTATTCCATACTCCTTAGTACTTCATTTTATCACATCCTCATCAATATGGATATTGCTTATCAAATTTGTGTGTGGGTATATAATTTACAGCTATTGCCTTTGTTTTACCTTCATTCATTTTGTATCCCAAAAAGATATGAAACTGCCTCAGAATGTTCCACAACACTGAAGTGTCCTTTTCTGGTTTTATCAGGTATAAAGTAATATCATCTGCAAATAGAGCCAGCTTTTCTTGACTACCATACCAGTTATATCCTTGAATTTCTTATTTTCTTTGCCAGTGGTTCTAAATATAGTCTAAATAACAAAGGGGAAAGAGGACACCCCTGCTTGCTTCCTGTGTTTAAACAGAAATTAACAGAAAGGAACCCACCCACTTTAATTTTCACCTCTAATCCCTCATATGTCCTAATGAACCTTATAATTTTATCAGAGAATGCAAATGCTTCCATTGCCAAGCTCATAAACTCTCAGCTTACTCTGTCAGATGCTTTCTGTGCATCAAGACCCATGAACAACAGTGGTATTTTCCTACATTCAACTTCCCTCTCGCTCATCAATGTTCTGTTAATGTTTTCAAATGTTTGCCTTCCTTCCACAAAATCACATTGATCCATGTCTATTAGTTTTGGCATCACATTTGCCATTCTTTTAGCCATTATAGACATACACATTTTATAATCTTGGTTTAGTATTGAAATGGGCCTGTACGAAGCTGGATCTGATGAGTCTTTACCCTCTTTAGGTATTACAGTCACTACCGCTTTCTTCCAGAAAGTTGATGTTTCTCCTCCTCTTAAAATTTTTTCTCTCCTAGTTTCCAGACTTGAACAGGAATGCCATTTGTTTCTGCTGACTTTCCTGTTGATTGGTTATTAGTTATACATCACCATTTTTTATCTTATCTCCTCCTATCCAATTAGTAATTGAGCCTCATCTACCTCTAACTTTGACATCTATATTGCTCTGCTTTATACAGACTTTCATAACATTCCTGAAATATTTCTAGTACTTCTGCAGGATCTCTTGTTATGTTCCTTGTTACAGGCTCCCTAAGCTTGGCAACAACCCTTTCTACTATCTGTTGCCTGAGTAGTTGCACTAAAGGTTTTTGTGCTCTGACATTATTATCAAAAATTGTTACTTAACAGCAATCTTTCTAAACTCATGCTTAGTATTGAGGTAATCCTTTATTTTCTGCTTAGTACTATGCATTGTTCCTCTTCTTGTTCCTTGAGATCTCCCCTATTCTGCAATACTTTTGTCAATCCCTCTAAATAATTTTTGTTGCTTCTTAACCATATTTCCACCTATTTTTACAACTCCACTTTAATTTTATCCCACTCCCTAGCAAGATTTTCAGAAGAAATTTCTGTCTTGTCTGATAACTCCTAAATAATTTCCGTTGCCCATTTCTTAAATTCTTCTCTTTTCAGCGCATAGGTGGGAAAGCATCAGTATCTCATTTTTATTTCATTACCCTGCGCTTTTATTTTAGTTAGCATTGGCATTGGATGTGTATCAAAACTTTCAATTAAATGCACGTGTTCCTGTGAAATGTAAGTCCTGTCTAGCCTAGCCCAGTTTTTGTATCTTAGGGAATAATATGTAAATTCACTTCAAACTCCTACTACTGAATTCACATCTTCCATGCCAAATATTTTCAGAAATTCCTTCAAAATCTGCCCTCCTTTGTTATATTTTCCATTTGGGGTGCCCCAAACACATCTTCCCTCCAGCAAATCAAATTCCAGTCTCCACCTGTAAGTAATATTCCTTGCTGAAAACTGATTATTTCTACCAGAATTTTCTTAAGCTCTATTATAGCAGTTTTTGGTGGAATATAAATACATGTCAGTGTAATCTTCCTCCCTTCCCAGTAGCCCCTTAGTACTAAATATATATCTACCATTATTATTTTTTTTATCCTCTTCTGTCACTATTGGAGCTTCTCTTGCAATTAATGTCTCAAGTATTCCTCTGTATAACTGTCCTGAAAACCTTTCTTTATTGAGTTCACATGTTCATTTCTTTCCCAATGTGTCTCCTGTAGCATGCCTATTTCCACTCTACATTTTTAATATAATTCACTAATCTTTCTTTTTTGTATATATCTGTGAGACCATTAACATTTAAAGTTAATATCGAAAGGCTCATTATGTTAAAAGTTATCATTCCCACCCTTTTATTTGTAACAGTTTTTGTTGCGTATCTAGTTCTAGTTTTTGTGTTGCATGCACACACTAATGTTTAGCAGATTTACATTTTATACAGTTGTTTCTTGTCATATCCATTTGAGCCTATGTCACATCTGACAAAACGTTTTGTTTTATTGAAATACCTCAAACAAAAAAAAAAAACAAATACAGCCTTGATGTACCCTGAAAATCTATTAACTTAATATTCGCACACAAAACTATGTACATCTTCAGATATTGAAGTTTTACCTTCCTAATAGGAACAATTGTCCCAAACTGACAGTCACACTCACAGACTTGGATAACCTTCCTTTTAGGTTAATCCAAGTCTGTAAGTGTGGCTGTCCCAAACTGACAGCCACACTCTTAGACTTAGGTTAACCTAAAAGGAAGGTTATCCATGCTAAGATACATGGTACAGACTGTGCATCTACTAAGTATTGTCTGGTTTTGTCTTATCTTTATTGCTGTTCTAGAATGAGAAAACACTTGAATGCTTTCAGAATACATTATCTCCTAGCCATTGAAAGAAAACCATTAAAAGAAAGAAATATTCTGTTTTTATTGCTCTTTATCAGATTGTCTCCATGGAGACATGAGACCCAGATACAGGGTTGCTTCTACAAGTATTTATTTATTTATTTGCTAGGGGGAGCTTTGTTATATTCAGTGTTCTTTATTTATTTGCTTTTTCTTAAAACTTGTTACTAGATAAAGTCAAGAGGCTTAATCCAGTCATTCTCCTATGAGAATGAGAAAAAGCACAACATTTTTTGGTATTGTACTCTTTTGAACAGACTTTACTTCTTTTTTTTTTTTTTTTTTTTTTTTTTTTTTTTTTTTTTACATTGCAGCACCTATATTTCTTAAAACTGAACAAGGAGAAAGAGAAGTGAAGGAAAAAAGGAGGGGCACCTGTTTACTTTAGTATCCCCATTACACTTGAAAATAACTGAGAAAAAAATTAATTTATACAATGTAGATATGATGCATTATACAAATATTACTATTAAGAACAATAGTTTGTTTTACTTACAATTAACATTTTCCTTCTGTTTTCCCTCTCCTAAATGTTCCTACAAACAGTAATGACATGAAGTAAGGCATATGCTTTAGAGCCCCCTACAAGTTTAACAACATCTAATATTTGCAGGTTTTCTTGTTCTGTCTTGTTTCTTAATCCCACATTTATTTGTCAATTTCCAAGTTGCTAGTTTTATTCCTGTTTATTTCCATCTCCCAAATCCAGTCTCTACTTCCTTTTCAGTGTACTCTCAATTCTTCAAGTCAACTATTGTGCTTTTTTTCTGTGTCTTTAAGTATTTTCTGATGAAACACTGGAAAAGGTTTCACTGATACAGTCTCTCTGTGGTCTTTATTACCAGAAGAACAAGAAGCTGAATTGTCTTCAGTATCACGGGTCACTTGTTGTAGGACAAACTTTTATATTTCCTCCTTAGCATGTTCTGCATCAAAAATGATTTTGTCCCTGCAGGAAAGAATATTCTGAAGATAGCTGGCTACACCAGTTTGAATCTCATGTGTGCTTCTCAACATTCCCTGATTAGTGGAATAAATATACTCCTCTTCTGGCTGGTGTACAGTGAGTAATTGTTTTCCACAAATACTCTACTGTCTCCCACTTTTAGTACTTTATCCTTCTGCCACAGTTTTGTCAGAATAGGATTGCATGTTTACTATTAAAGGTGTAGGTTGCTTTCTCATGGACAGGTTTGAGCATACATGTGATGTGCATATTCATTTAACAACTCCTGCTGTGGAATACCAGTCCAGTTGCTTATTTGTGTTTTCATAAAATTAATACAGTCTGTTCCTTCCAGCTTCTCTGATAACAACAGAAAATCTTAGGTTTTCCCTGTGTGCTCTGTCTTTTAATTCTGTTTTTTTTTTAAACCTCTCTTCTTGTGTAGTCTCATATTCAGCCAACATTTTCTTCTTTAAAACCTCTGATTTTTTGCAGTTTTATCACCTCATCTGAACAGCTGTTTAAAGCATCTTTCATTTTTATCCAGCCTTTTGTTATTTGAGTTGATATACTCCATAAGTGTTTTACTTATTTTAATCAGCTCTGAGTACATTTGACTTATTTTTTCCTCTAGGTTACTGGAAGTCATGTTTTGCACCAAAGCTGGAGCTTGCACTGCTTTTTGCAGAACAGCTGCAGAATTCTTCCCAGTCAATGTTTTTTCTTCACCTTTTGTGGTGATTTTCCTTCGGTTTCTCCGAATTTCTTTGTTTTTTGCTGGCATCAAGGCAATGCACTGACTAGCCAGTTACTGAAATTTACAAAAAAATAAAAATAAAAATGAGTTCACTGGCTCTCACTTCTGAGTTTCTTTTTTTCACACAGGGAGAGCTGAAATTAAGCTGTTACTCAATATGCAAACATTTTGGAAGTCAGAGAGTGCTAAAATTTGAGTAAAACTCAGTGATGTCACTTTCGTGTTGGTACATGAATAAACAAATCTTTGTGGGTTCTGTTTAAGTAGCTTTATTCTATACAAACACATCACTGTAGAGGCTTATTGACTATGACTAAGTAACTTATATACAAACTACTGTGATCATACATGCTCACTCACTGGCTGCTTCTACAAAATGGAACAAAGGATTTCAAGTGTCTGGAATCTATACATGCATGCACAGCCTCGCATGCTTCTTAAAGACATAGCACACACGTATTACACTCTGATCTACATCCTCCCTCTTTGAGAAATAGATCATGCAATTTGTCATGAGATTATTTAGCATGCAGAAATCACAGATAATCTAAAGACTTGCATTATACAATACTAAGTACACAGATATATACAGTCAAGTCCATGTTGCTTTGCATTTCACACTAGGCTTAGAAACTTGTCCATATCATGTGGCATAAAATTGGGAATCAGATTTAGCAACTGAGACAGTCTCTGCAAAATGGTCGACCTGTGGAGTGTTCAAATTACTCTCTGGAACACAATCAGAGTTTTGAACACATTCTGGTCTGGAAACAATGCCTGATTCATTCTTTGAGTTAGAGTTTGCATCACAGATACAGTGTTGTGATTGCAGTGATGATGATTCTGGTACAAGAAGAAGATGTCTGCAATTTCTCCTATACTCCACACCCTCAGAGCTTACCAAATAGGATCTCGGCTCGGCACAAATGCCTGTAATCTGTCCTATTTGATCAACACCTTTCATTGTCTGAATTCGTACTCTCTCTCCTTCCCTCAACAAATGAAGTAATTTGCTCGATCTGTCATAACTAGATTTTTGGATATTACACTTCTTCAACAATTGAGCCTTGATTGTTTTATTGTTCTTAAAGTTAGGCTGTAACAAACTTGATGAAATAGGTAGCTTAGTTCTGGTTTATCTGGAAAGTAGTCTTTGAGCATGTGAGCCAAGAATATCATCATGAGGTATGTTTCTGAGATTAATTCAAGAATACATCTGTATTGTCATGCTTTGACTTTTCAAGTAATTGCTTTGCACTCTGTACTGCTCGTTCAGCTAGACCATTGGATTGAGGATATTCAGGACTACTAGTGACATGTACAAAGTCCCATTCTCTTGCAAATTTCTGAAACAACTGGCTAGTAAATTGAGTACCATTGTCAGAATAAAGTTTGTGTGGACTACCATGAACTGAGAAATGACATTTTAACTTGGTAATAACAGCTGTTGAAGTTAAGTTTGGTAACAGATCGATTTCATCAATTTGAGTAAGAGTCTACCAAAACCAAGTAGTGTTGATTGTTCCACTCAAAGATATCAATTGCTACAGTAGACCAAGGTAATTCAGGTATTGGATTTAGCTGAAGCGGTTATCCTTGGAAATGCACTCTGGTACTATTAATTATTGAACAAGAAGAAAGCACTCTATCAGTGTCTTTTGATAATGAAGGCCAAAACACTAGATGTGAAGTTGTTCTATCTCGCCTTCATTCTTACTGATGGGTTCGGAACCGATCCTTGGCTCCCACTTGGCCAGATGCTAAAGCTCGAGGTCTTCAAACAGCTCGTGGCCTACTCCCTACTCCATGATGCAATAGTGCTTCCCTCAGATCTCGTTTGCCGCTGCAACAGATTAGGTGTTTGTCGAACAGCTCTGGCCAGTATTGTGAAAACATTTTGATATTTTTCTATATAAAAAACTTTTTCTTGGTGTTAGTTATTAGATTAGACTTAGGTACTTAACAGCTCTGGCCAGTATTTTATTTCTGGCCAGTAACTTAACTTCAACAACTGTTATCACTTTCCACACTTCCCTCTATAACTCTGTTTAAAAATAAACTTGAGCTCTTCCTCAAAACACATTGGATGTGCCCCTGTACTAAACCTGACTGACCAACATGCTCTTGCTACTTGATTCAACCTTACCTTCTCATCTCTGCAATAATTTCATCTTAACAACTACTATTCTACCTCTCCATCATAGTCTTACTTATTACTGTATTCTCAAAAAGTGACATGTTTTACTACTAGATGTATTACTCAACTGCTACTCCTTTTTACTCTTTTTATCTTCCTTTCTTATCTACTTTTATACTGTACATTTTTAGCTATTATTCTTTCTGAACATTTAATTGTAACTTCATTAGTATTTCTACTAAGTCTAGTTGAATATTTTGCATTTTTTATACTTTATTAATGTGTGACCACTTAGTTTTTTTTCCTTTACTGTGAATGTATTTGCATTTTAAATATGTACTTTTGTAGATGTGAATTTTATTTGAATTGTTTGGAGCTTATCTCCCCGGGCCTCTACTGAAAATGGACATATATCCAGCTAGACTAGCCCGGTCAACAAATGTAAAATAAAAATAAATAAAAATAAAAAATACTTGAGACACTTTGTCTCTCTTGATAGTTATAATTAGTTATAATTAGTTTGGAGTGCATTTTCTCTTTTTTGAGGCCGTTTATTTCTAGGCCTATTTATATATCTTGAGACTAGTTAATTAAAATAACTTAACTCCCTATCCTTTCTGCTTTAACTAGCAAGCCCGTTTTTTTATTAGGGCATTAGTATTTTATTCATCCCATGGTTTTATTAGGGTTGTATAACTGTTGATGTTAAGTTGTCTATCTCGCCTTCGTTCTTGCTGGTTGGGTTTGGAGACAATCCTCGGCTCCGACTCGACCATCTTCAATAGCTCAAGAGCTGTTTACTGGCTCGAGGCTACCCCTTATCCCATAATGCCTAGCGGTAGCTACCCAGATCTCGTTTGCCGCTTCAGCTGCGAGGTGTTGTTTTTCTGGCTCAGGCTTGTATAGAATTTTTTGTGTAAATTTCTACTAGAATTTAACTCTTCTAGTACTTTATTATTAGCAATAGTTTTGTTTCTGTGGTAGATAATTGTTTATTCTATAGTATCCCTCCTTTTGTACAACTCGTTTAACTTAGAGAGTTCTCCCTCACCCCTCCCCCCTTCATTCTTGGTTAGCCGTTTAACTTAGAGGCTTTCCTACTGCTTTTTTCTTATAGGCTAGCCGTTTAAATTAGAGGCTTTCCTATTATCTTCTTAAAGGTTTTTTTTTTTTTTTTTTATCTATATCTTTTCTAGTAGGTGTGTTTTTTGTTCTTGTAGAACTGAATATTGCTCTTTTTTATTGTTGGCTAAATTGATTGGTTTCCTTCTACAGTAAAGTATGTCAAAGGAATCTAAGGTTTCTGGGTTTAAGAAGTGTGACTAATGCTGTCAAAAAATGTCTCTGACAGATGGGCACACTTCTTGCGTCTATTGTTTAGGCGCTGTGCAGCTGCAGGACTCTTGTTCTGTTTGCCATGCCTTTTGTCCAAGAGTCCTGCAGGAGCGTAAGAATAAGTTGATTCTTAGGGGTCTATTAAAATCCCAGGACTGACTGGCCAAGAGCTCACAGCCAGTGAAATCCCCTAAATCCACTAAGCCGTCGGCTCCAATTTTGGAGCCGACTTCGGTACAGGATTTACCTTCTACGTCGGTTCCGGCTGGCACTGACAAGACAACCTCCCCCTTGACTCCATCAAAGGCTTCAGAGCCGTCGCGGAGCCACAAGAGGCTGAGGTCCCCTTCCTTAGAGTCGGTGCATTCGGCTCCTCAGTCTCCTTTACTTCAGAGCAAGCATAGTCACCGATCCTCTCACTCCTCTCGATCCTCTAGGCTGTCGGATCATGATGTGGAGAGACTAGTCAGTAGGTTGCTAAAGTCGCAGGCACTATTGTTGTCCAGCCCTCCTCAACAGGTATCGGCTCCGTCCACTTCTCTTGATGTTCCTCCTCCGACTCCAATGAGTTCAGAGCCGGAGTTCATTGGGGTTCGAGTAGTGGAACCGTCGGCTCCGATAACTCTTATCTCCTTCGGTTCCAGCGTCAGCTCCGATTCCCCTCAGTGGTACCTTCCATCGAGGGATCTGGGCGCCGTGGCTCCCTCGTCGGCTCCGAGGGGGCGAGTGGCATCAGACCCTTGTCTGACCCCGTTCTCCCTCTCGGAGCTTTGGCGCAGGTGAGCTCGGCTCCAACATCGGCCTCAGAGCCATCCCCCTCAGCGCGGAGAAAGATTCATATTTCTTCGGAACCGGAGCTTTCTCTGACTCGAGGCAGGGACGCCTTTGAGGTCATGCGGAGTGTGCTGTCCCCTGAGTCAGCTCCACTACCAGCCCCACCGGCTCTGTCCCCCGTAGTGCCTGTGCCAACCTCTGCTCCTCCTCCAGACCTCAAGCGTAGTGAACCGATGCTCCAGGATACCCCATTGGGTGTTTTCTCTTCTTCCGAGGCCTCCCCTGATCACTCAGAGGAGCCCCCTCGGAAAAAAAAGTGCAAGAGGAAGCACATTGACTCCCCTGAGTCTGTCACTTCTGATACAGACTTAGATGAATCGGAAGGGTCCCTGACATCCCCCACTGAATATGTTTCCTTCTCGGACATCCTGGAAATGCTTAGGCAGAGGGGGAACTGGAATCCCCTAGCCCCCACCGAGGATGAGTCTGTATTCCTGGATGCTTTCGGTTCCCGACCTTTCACCTCCTGGGTTTCTCCGCCTTTCGATCCACTTATGACAGTGGTGGCTTGAAAGGCTTGGTCAGCTCCGGATACAGTGGAACCAACTCCAAGGAGACCTGGTAAATTCATTACAGCACCCCAGGATAAGCAATTCCTTTCGAAAGGTGTTCCTGTTGATGCCATGGTAGTAGCAGCAGCCACCAAAAAAGAGTTAGCGGAGACGTCTTCGTCTCTCCATCCCCCTAACAAGGAGTCTAGGACGATGGACAGATATGGGAAGCAAATGTTCGCTTCAGCAACCTTCTCTATCAGGTCACTGAACTACCTATGTCATTTTACCTGACTTCAAAAGGATCTCCTTAAAGAGCTCGGAGATACCCTTCAAGATCCAACAGCTGAGGGAGCACAAGCCAAAGTAGCTTCCCAGCTAGTGACGCTTAATTCTGTTGCTAACTTCTCCATGAGGCTCATTTCCTATGCAGCCAATGGGGTGAGTAGAGCAGCAGGTACGAGTGTGGCCCTTAGTAGGCATGTGTGGATGCGGCTATGTAACTTTGCGGGACCCTTTCAAGCGTCCTTCACCAACACCCCCTTTGATGGTTCCTTTCTTTTTGACCACAGGTGAAAGACACTTTGACTAGGTGTGAGCAAGAAGGCAAGACTCTCTCTGCCGTGGGAGTCCATTTTTCCACTCCCTCTAGACCTTACCCCATGGGTCAGAAAAGTGGGAAGATGTGGTTCCGTAAATCTCAGGGAGCCTTGCCTGATGCACGTAGTGATTTTTCCTCCAGAGGCAGAGGGGGGAAACTACAATAATAGACGCCGCCCTCGTGGCAGAGGGGGTCCGCAGAACCAGGGCAACAGAAATCTTTCTCTGATAAGCCCTTCCAGCATCCCTGAAGGGTTGCCCGGCTGCTCACCTCTGGAGGCAGTCAGGGGAAGACTTTCACTGTACCCAAAAGCCTGGCAAAGTTTAACACTAGACAAATGGGTACAGTCCATTATATCCGGAGGTTACAAAATTCCCTTCCATCAACCCCCCTTACAGTCAAGGAATACCTTTCCAGATGTTCCACCCAATCTGAAGGAGCAAGCAGTAATAGAAGTTTCAAAACTGCTAGTAAAAAGAGCCATCCAGGAAGTCCCGGCAGACCAGCACAGATCCGGAACTTACTCAAGGTTCTTTTTAATACCAAAAAAGACAGGGGACTGGAGACCGATTCTGCATCTCAGCAGACTAAACAGGTCTGTTCAAAGAACAAAGTTTCGGATGGTCACGCTACAGTCCATTCTACCCTTTCTGGGTCAGGACAATTGGATGTGCTCGATAGATCTTCAGGACACGTACTACCATATCAAGATGGACAGGTGCACCAGGAGATATCTTCATTTCCGGCTGGGGGCCAGTCATTATCAGTTCAGAGCTCTGCCCTTTGGTCTCACCACAACCCCCAGGGTGTTCACCAAATGTATGGCAGTGGTCATGGCTCACCTGAGACGTCAAGGATTCCAGGTGTTCCCGTATCTAGACGACTGGCTCCTCACTGCTACCACCAGGCATCAACTCCTGCAAGTGCGGGACTACACAATCACAATCTGCTCCCAGCTAGGCATTACAGCTCTTCCTTTGCAAGCATTTGAATTGATTTTTAATTATGCTTTTACATAGTTATTATTATTCATCATTCTTGTAATATTGGATGTTTTTGCATTTAATTCTGAATTGATTTTAACATGTGACTGATTGAGGTTTGTATTTAAGCCAAAGATCTGTGTAATGTGTTTGTCTGAAGAAGTTTTATTCATTGAAATAAGACGAAAGCGCTAACTACATTTGCTTTGTGGTCTCTAATAAATTCCTTGGTGGAAGAAGTTCCTTCTGTGGATTTTTTTAGCAGCCAGCAGTTCCTTTTTCTTAATATTGCTTTGTTTTTAACTTTCAGCAGTTGCTCTTCGGTACCTACCTTAGAGTCTAGCAGCCAACACTCGCCGGTCGGGTCTGGAGAAGATAGTCGTATCGATCTTTCAGTGCTGACTCTGCCTCTCGGGGCCTCGGCTTGGGTGAGCCCTGTTCTTCCGGGACCTCCTCAGAAGCTCCCTCTAAGGAGGTTCCCAGGAAGAGAATTTGCAAGAGGAAACATCTGGATTCCCCACAGGAATCCATCACGTCAGATACTGACTTAGATGAGTCAGAAGGGTCCCCACAGTCCTCCTCTGAAGATATCTCTTTTGGTGATATCTTAGAAATCCTAAAACAGAGGGGTGGCTGGAATCCCCTTAACCCTACTGATGATGAGTCAGTACTCCTGAAGGCTTTCAGGTCTCAACCCTTCACCTCTTGGATGACTCTGCATTTTGATGAGTTGATTGACCTTCTCTCTCAAAAGGTGTGGGAGTTCCCGAATACCATAGAACCAGTCCCTCGGAGGCTTAATAAATTTATTAAGTCACTACAGGACGAGGCTTTTCTTACCAAAGGAGTACCCGTTGATGCTATGGTGGTGGCGGCAGCCACCAAAAAGGAGTTATCAGAGACCTCCACATCTGTTCATCCTCCTAATAGAGATTCCAGGATCATGGACAGATACAGAAAGCGGATGCTTAGTTCAGCGGCCTTTACTCTTCGATCCCTGAACTATCTCACACATTTTACCAGACTACACAGAGATCTCCTTAAGGAGTTGGGAGATACTCTGCAGGGTGCGGTAGTTGCAGGGGTCTCAGACAAGGTAACCTCCCAGCTTGCTACCCTAAATTCCCTTATAAACTCTTCCATGCGTCTGATTTCATATGCAGCTGATGGAACGAGTAGGGCAGCAAGTACAGGAATTTCTTTTAGGAGACACTCCTGGATGTGCTTATGTTCCTTTGCGGAGCCCTACAAGTCATCTTTTGTGAACACCCCCTTTGATGGTTCATCTCTTTTTGGACCGAAAGTAAAGGAAACGCTTACCAGGTGTGAGCAAGATGGAAAGACTCTGTCTGCTGTAGGAGTCCATTTTGTCACCCCTACCAGACCTTATCCTAAAGGTTGGAAGAGTGGGAAAATGTGGATCTGAAGTAGTTAACTTCATTTGATCAGCAACCTGTGGATATCGGATCCATCCTCGGATCCGAGCCGGCAGCTTTCCAAGATAAAAGATCTGAGCTCTCAGCTCCTCCCCTTACCCATAATGCCCTGCTACCTCCCTCCAGTCCTCAGATCTCGTTTGCCGCGGCTTGCTTTTAAGCGACGAGCTCTTGGCGTTGGGTGAGAGTTTCAAAACTTTTAAAAACCTTTTAAAACTATTTGCTAAGAATTTTTGTTTGTTGTATGAGTGTAGTAGGCCCTTAGTTTTCTGTCTTTATATTTTTCTCGGGTTTTTTGTGATAAACTTACTGTTTAAATTTAATTTCTTCCCTCCCCTTTACTGTGTGTGTGTGGTCATGCGATGACTGAAGGGCCTAAGGCCATTTTTTCAAAATACACTGAGTGTGGCAATAAGCTGTCCCCAGCGGATGGCCACACTCAGTGCGTTCTCTGCCTAGGGGTAGCCCACTTGTCTTCTGGCTGCCAATTGCGTGTGGCCTTCAACCCCCGGGCTGTTAGGGATAGGAGGAATAAGTTAATCCTGGCGGGGCTTTTGCCCGTGGATTCTTCTTCCTCCTCTCCCTCTAAGACACCAGCCGCGGCTGCGGCTGTCCTGCCTTCAGTTCCCCCTCCCCTGACTGGGACTCAACCTCCCTCTGTGTCTCAGGGAGTGGAGGACTCTTCTACAAGAGAGAAGAGGCACAGGGACAAAGAGCGGCATAAAAGCCATAAGAGGCAGGCAGAGTCTCATTCCTCTGCTCCGCCAGCTAAGGTAGTTTGCCCTCCCAGGAGGGTCTCCGGATCTTCACCCTCTCGGCTCCGTTCCCCCCGCTTTTCTCTGGAGCCGGAGGAGGAGTACTGGTCTCCCTCTAGGTCATCAAGGCAGCCTTCCTGGCCCGCTTCGACAACCTCTTCGAGGTCCACCAGAAGCATGTCTGACGCTGATTTGGACCAGATGATGCGTCAATTCTTGCAGGCCCAGATGCAGACGGGGGTGCTCCTGCCTCCTCCCCCCTCCGGGGGGAGCTCGGCCCCTTTCTTTGCCCCAATTGCTCCTTCTCGGATTTGCTATCGGGTTTTGGAGTCCTTGGATCCGAGCCGTCTTGGACCCGGGGAGTCGTCGGCGCCGACAGTGGTGGCTACTTCGACGCCGACCGTACCCTCGTGTGTCGGATCCGAGCTCTCGGGGCCGAGAGCTGAGCTTCGGATCCGCAGGGGTGAGTGTGTCTTCGGCTCCATTTCGGTCGGAGCACACTCCCCTTTCGGGTCCGATCGCATCAGCTCCGACACCAGTCCTTGCGTCTGAACAGAGGGGGGCTGCTCTCAGAGCTAGGGGAGAGTGGTTCGCCCTCGGCTTTTGACGTAGTGGAGAGGGTTCTGTTGAGGAGTTCCAGGTCCCCGGTGTGGGCTATGGATCCACCCATCACTCCCGCGCATTTGGGCCTATCTTCCATCGTCTGGCCCCAGGGACAGCCTGCGTCGGTGCTCCAGTTGGTTCCCGTAGGGGAACAGGACCCCGTTGGTGAGCCCTCCTCAGACAGTCCCACCGAGGAGGTCCCTTACAAATGAAAGTGCAAAAGGAGGCACTTGGACTCCCCCCGAGTCCCTCACGGAGGACACGGACTTAGAGGAAGGGGAAGGTTCCCCAAGGTCACCCCCTGAAGACGTCTCCTTTGGAGACATTATGGAAATGCTATGTATCAGAGAAGGGTGGTCTGCCCAAAAACCTTCCTCCGATGAGTCTGTGTTTCTGGAGGCATTTGACGCAGGCCCGTCTACCTCTTGGGTGTCCCCCCGGCTGATCCCCTGGTAGAATTGATTACTACCAGGGCTTGGAAGGAGCCGGACACCGTGGAGCCAATCCCTAGAAGACCAAACAAAATACTCAGTCCCCCTCCTGACAGACAGACTTGGAATAAAGGTTCCCCAGTAGATGCCATGGTGGTGGCGGCCACCACTAAGAAGGAACTAGCACAGGAAAGTTCCTTGGTCCATCCTCCTGAATCTCGGACGATCGACCGTATTGGAAAGCAGATGTTTGCTTCAGCTACCTTTTCTATAAAGGCGCTGAATTACCTGGCACACGTCATTAGGCTCCAGCGGGACTTGATTAAAGAATACGCTGGAGCTCCCCCAGAGTCCATGGCGGCCGAGGACAAATGGACCTTCTCGACTCGCATGGCCACTCTAAAGTCAGTTTCTAACACTTCCATGCGGCTCCACTCCCATGCCACGGAGGGAGCGGCTAGAGCCATCGAAGCATGGGTTGCCTTGCGGCGCCATGCCTGGCTTTGCCTTTGCGACTTTGCGGACCCTTCAAGGCATCCTTCGAGAATGCTCCCTTTGGCGGTTCTACGCTATTTGGCAAAACCGTCCGCGACACGCTGCTCCAGAGTGAGAAAGACGGGAAGACGCTGTCTGCCGTCGGGATCTGCTTCTCTAATCCTCAAAGGTCCTTCTCAAGGAACCAGAGAGGACAGAAGAAGATGTGGTTCCGGAAGTCCCAGCAGTCCCGTCCCGCTCCGGACCCTTCATCCTTCAGAGGCAGAGGAAGACAAGGTGGACGCCGGCCCAGAGGCAGAGGGGGGCCGAAGAATTTCGGGTCCAGAGAACCTTTCTCAGACCGGCCCGCGCAGCAGTCCTGAGGGCTTGCCCGGCTGTCCCTCTCTGGAGGCAGTCGGGGGACGTTTTTCGGAGCACCTACAAAGTTGGGAGTCCATTATTACAGATCGTTGGGTGCTCCAAATAATATCCAGAGGTTACACTATTCCATTTCTGTATCTTCCCCCTCTAACGAAGCGCCTTCCCAATGTCCCACCCGATCAAAGGGAGGCGGCGGCTTCAGAAATATCGAAGTTGCTAGAAAAACGGGCCATCCAGCACGTCCCCCCAGAGCAATCCGGATTGGGCAATTACTCCAGGTTCTTTTTGGTGCCAAAAAAGACAGGGGACTTAAGGCCAATTCTGAACCTGTCATCTCTAAACCTGTTCATTGCCAAAGAGAAATTCCGGATGGTCACTCTGCAATCTATTCTCCCTCTCCTACAGGAGAACGACTGGATGTGCTCCATAGACCTCAAGGATGCGTACTACCACATTCTCATGGACAGACAGTCCAGGAGGTCTCTCCGCTTTCGGCTAGGAGCCAGTCCCTTTCAGTTCAGGGTTCTCCCGTTCAGCCTCACCACAGCCCCCAGGGTGTTCACCAAGGTCATGGCAGTTGTAGCAGCCCACCTGAGACTTCAGGGAATTCAGGTCTTTCCGTACCTGGACGATTGGCTCCTCACCGCCCCCACCAGGCATCTGCTTTGCTCCGCAGGGATTATTCCCTAGCCTTGGCCCAGCGTCTAGGCATTACTATAAATTTTCAGAAGTCATCTCTTCATCCTGTGCAAGTTCTGGAATTTATAGGGGCCAGGATAAATACGCGCCAGGCCAAAGCCTTTCTAACAGCGGACAGGTTGCGCAACTTGTCACTACACATAATGGCGCTCCTACAGTCTCCAGCCCCACCTGCAGAATTGGTCCTGAGAGCCCTGGGCTCCATGGCAGCAGCCATCAGCCTGTCACCTCTAGCACGATTGCACATGAGAATCCTTCAATGGACTCTTCAGGTTCAATGGTCTCTCCTACTTCACCCACTGGAGTCTCCAATTCCCCTGAGCAGGGTTTGCAGGAACTCCCTTCTTTGGTGGCTCCATTCCCGAGAGCTGCAGGAAGGGAGACCGTTTGTGATGCCTCAACCCCAAGCCACGCTGACCACGGACGCATCTCGCCTCGGGTGGGGAGGGCATTCTCTGGGCAGAACCGTCCAAGGCACGTGGACTCCCTTAGAGACCGTTCTGCATATCAATGTCCTGGAGATTAGGGCGGTGCTTCTAGCGTTGCAAACCCTTCAAGACCTTCTTCCTCTGGGAATTCATGTTGTCTGTCTTGCAATTCAGACAGACAACATGGCTGTAGTCTGGTACATCAACAAACAGGGAGGAACCAGATCTTACATCTTTGTCGAGAGGCTATGAGAGTTTGGGACTGGGCGATTTCCAGCAACCGCTTTCTGGTAGCAACGCATATTCCGGGTCGGGCCAACATTCTAGCGGACAAGCTGAGTCACTCGATCCTCACACCTTACAAGTGGTCTCTAAACCCATCGGTAGCTAATCAGATCTTCCTCAGATGGGGTCAGCCTTGCTGCGATCTTTTTGCTCCTTCTTCAAACACAAAATGCAGCGAGTTTTTCGCTCTGATTCCCCCAACAGGGGAGAGCCCCAGAGACGCTCTGGTTCATGCTTGGCCCCCCAGTCTCCTTTATGCTTATCCTCCTCTTCCGCTAATGACAACATTTCTGCAGAAAGTTCATCAGTTGTGGAGCAAGATAATCCTCATAGCCCCATTCTGGCCTCGCCAGATCTGGTTCCCTTACCTGCAGTCTCACAGTGTAGTTCCTCCTTGGATCTTAGATCCCATTCCGGATCTGATCTCTCATCCTGCGGGATTACAGCCCCCAAACCTGGGCGACCTGAAGCTCACGGCTTGGTTGATCCAGTTTCACTAATAGCAAGGACTCCTGGTATCTCGTCTCCCGTAAAATCTATTCTGGTAGCGGCGCATAAACCTTCTACCAGAAAGATGTACAGAAGTAAATGGAAGTGTTTTTCCATCTGGGCCAAAAATAGAGATTTAGATCCTTTTACTGCTCCCATTCCAACGGTTCTTGAATTCTTGTCCCATATCTTTTACCAAGGAGCTAGTGCTTCTACAGTCAAAGTCCAAATGGCAGCTATTTCCCATTTCCACATAGGGGATAACCTTGGTCCCTTAGCGTCCGCTAAGATATGCAAAATTTTTTTGAAAGGCACTTTTCTGTTGAAACCTCTGGTCAAGAATGCGGTTCCACCCTGGGACTTAATCTTGGTTCTTCAGGCATTGACTGACCCACCCTTTGAATCGGCTGCTTCGGATGAGTTAAAATTTTTATCTTGGAAAATGGCCTTCCTGATTGCAATTACTTCAGCCAGGAGAGTATTCAAGCCCTTTGTATGAAACCCCCCTATCTGGTCTTCCATAAGGACAGAGTATCTCTCAGGACTAACCCTTCTTTCTTGCCTAAGGTGGCCTCCGAATCCAGTATCAACCAATCCATTAATTTGCCTGTGTTCTTCCCCAACTTTCAGAACAAAGGGGAATACAGATTGCACTTATTGGATGTGCACAGAAAATTGCGTTTTTACTTGCACAGGACAGCCACTACTATGAAATCTGATCAACTTTTTGCGTCTTTCGCTAAACCATCTTTAGGAAAGCCTATTACGAAAGTTACCTTGGCCAGATGGATATCCCAATGCATCGTGCACGCTTATTTAGCCTCCGGCCAGCCTGAACCCTTAGGGGTCCATGCCCATTCTACCTGGTCTATGGCTACTTATGCAGCATTCTGGTCGAGAGTTCCTCTAGACGACATCTGCTCACCAGCTATTTGGTCCTCTTCTCATACCTTCATTTCTCATTATAAGTTGGATCTGATATCCAGGAGTAGGGCATCATTTGGCTCCGCAGTGCTTCAGAATATCCTTCCTTGAGGTCTGCCCAAGGTTTTAGGTAGCTGGGGACTCTGTCCCAAAGGTTGCTGATCAAATGAAGTTAACTACTTCAGATAAAGAAGTTATGTACTCACCACAACGTTTCATCTGAGTAGGTAACTTCATTTGTCTGCAACTGACTCCCCCCACTCCTTCCCCCTAACCTGTTTCATGGTTATTTCTATGACGTAAGGTTTCACCTTGTCATGCATTAGGTTAGTGTTCCTCTTTCGAGGTTCTTAGTGTGTTTTTGTTTTAGGCAAACTTGATCTGAGGACTGCTGGAGGGAGGTAGCCGGGCATTATGGGTAAGGGGGAGGAGCTGAGAACTCTGATCTTTTAGCTTGGAAAGCTGCCGGCTCGGATCCGAGGACGGATCCGATACCCACAGGTTGCAGACAAATGAAGTTACCTACTCAGATGGAACGTTATGGTGAGTACATAACTTCTTTTTTTGCAAAACCCAAGGAGTTTTCTTTGACACACATGGTGAAACCCCCTTTAGAAGCAAAGGAGGGGGCAATACTGGGAGATGCCATCCACGTGGCAGAGGGGGCCAGCAAAATCAGGGTGACAGGGATCAGTTCTTTGGAAAGTCCTACCAGCACTCCTGAAAGGAGGCCCGTCTGTCCATCTCTGGCGGCAGTCGGGGGACGCTTATCTTTGTACCCAGACACCTGGCTAAAAATCACAAAAGATCGTTGGGTACAAAGCATAATATCCAGAGGATACACCATTCCCTTTACTACCCCTCCACCCCCTGTGAAAAAAATCCCAGACGTTCCACCCCATCACAGGGAACAGGCAACCATAGAGATTACAAAGTTGCTAGAAAAAAAGAGTCATCCAACCAGTCCAAGCAGATCAGAGAGGATCCGGAACTTACTCAAGGTTCTTTTTAGTTCCAAAGAATCCAAGGGACTGGAGACCAATTTTGGATCTCAGCAGAGTGAACAAATCTGTCAAGAAAACAAAGTTTTGGATGGTCACACTACAGTCTATACTTCCTTTTCCTAGGAAAAGACGATTGGATGTACTCTAGATCTCCAGGATGCGTACTACCATGTAAAGATGGCCAGACCATCCAGGGATCATCTGCGCTTTCAGCTGGGAGCCAGTCACTTTCAGTTTCGAGCTCTGCCCTTTGGTCTCACTACAGCCCCCAGAGTGTTCACCAAATGCATGGCAGTAGTTCTGGCTCACCTGAGATGGTTAGGATTCCAGGTGTTTCCATATTTAGATGACTGGCTCCTCACTGCCACCACCAAGCATCGACTCATACAACCAAGGGAGACAACCTTAGATCTTTGCAGTCGATTGGAGATTACTGAAAACTGGGACAAATCTGCTTTACAGGAATCCAGACATACCACCTTTATAGGAACAGATCTCGACACAGTTTCCATGACCATAAAACTTCCAATGGAAAGAGTGGTGAGCCTTCGACAACAGGTTCTGGACCTCATCCTCAAACAGAGAGCCCCAGTTTCAGTAGTTCTCAAATTACTAGGGACCATGGCTGCAGCCATCATTACCATTCCATTAGGCTGAATGCACATGCGGATACTGCAATGGCTGGTTTTCACACAATGGTCTTATCATGAACTTCCAATGTTTCATCACATTATAATAACAAAGTCATGCAAGAAGTATCTTCTTTGGTGGCTGACCTCTCCTCAAGTGACAATAGGTTGTCCCTTTGCTCTTCCAACCCCGGTTGCCATTGTGACCACGGACACCACCCTGATAGGGTGGGGGGGCATTTTCAGGGAAGGACACCCCAAGGCACATGGGAGAATTGCGAGGCTCATCTGCATATCAGTGTCCTAGAGATTAGAGCAGTACTTCTAGCATTACAATCCTTTCAAAACTTTCTACCTCTAGGGACTATTTCAATACAGGCAGACAACATGTCAGTGGTCTGGTACATAAAGAAACAGGGAGGAACCAGATCATACCCCTTATGTCGAGAGGCCTTGAGAGTATGGTAGTAGGCAGTATCCACCCAGCGATTTCTGATAGCAATGCACATTCCAGGGAGGTCCAGTGTGATAGTGGACAAGTTGAGCAGAGCAATACTGTCTCCTCAGAAGTGGTTCCTGAAAGAAGAAGTAGTGGAAAGGATATTCCACAGATGGGACCAGCCTTGCCACGACCTTTTTGCAACTCCCACCAACACCAAATGCAGCAACTGCTTTACCCTGATCCCCAACTCGGGAGATGCCCCAAGGGATGCACTTGTACACAGTTGGCCTCTGGGGCTCCTTTATGCTTTTCCCCTGTTTCCTCTGATACCCAAATTCATACAGAGAGCCAGCACTCTGGGAAGGACCATTATTTTAATAGCCCCTTACTGGCCTCGTCAAATTTGGTTCCCCTTCCTGCAGCCTCATCTACTGGAAGAACCATGGATTCTGGACCCAGTTCCAGATCTTCTGATGCATTCATCAGGGGTTCTTCATCCTGCAATTCATACCCCTAAAGTTGACAGCTTGGCTGCTCCAGTTCCATGAATAGCCAGATTCCATGATTTATCACCTGCAGCACAGAACTTCCTAATTTCTTCTCATAAATCTTCTACTAGGAAACTATACCTTAGCAAGTGGGAAAGATTTTCCATATGGGTGTCAAATAATAATGTTGACCCACATATGGCTTCGATTTCTTCCATTCTAGTGTTTCTGACTAAACAGTTTCATGAAGGAGCGGCTGCAGCAACCCTTAGAGTTCAATTAGCAGCAATCTCTAATTTTCATATTGGTGATCAACAGACTCCCATCACGTCACACAGACTTTCTAAAGCATTTCTTAAGGGTTCTATTCACTTGAGACCACCTATTAGACCCCCATCTGCTCCATGGAATCTTAATTTTGTGCTCTCACAGATCATTTTACCCTCCTTTGAACCTGCATCATCCTGTGATTTGAAATACTTTTCATGGAAGACCATTTTCCTAGCAGCTATTACTTCCGCTCGAAGAATTGTGGAACTACATGCCTTGTCCTTCAAAGCCCCATACTTGATTTTTCATAACGACAAAGTAACACTGAGAACAAATCCTTCATTCCTACCTAAGGTTTGTTCTGAAACAAATCTCAAGCAGACTATAGAATTACCTGTGTTTTTTCCCAAATATACAAACAAAATGGAATACATGTTGCACATACATAATGTCCATAGGCAACTTCGATTCTATTTAGACAAGCAACTTCAATTCTATTTAGACAGGACTAAGGACTTCAGAAAGTCAGATCAACTTTTTGTCTCCTTTTCAGATTCAAAGAAGGGTACTCCGGTGATAAAAAACACTTTGTCAAAATGGTTCTCAGATTGTATTTCTTTCACATACAACTCTAAGCAAATGACATTAAATTATAAAGTCAAGGCTCACTCACCCAGGGCAGTTTCCACATCTTCAGCCTTTCTAGCACAGCTGCCTATAGATACCATTTGTGCAGCAGCCACATGGTCCTCACCTCATACCTTTATCACTCATTACAAATTGGATAAGACCTCCAGGGACAGGGCCTCCTTTGGTTCTGTGGTTCTGAGGAATATACATCCAAGAGCCACCCAAGCAGATGGTGCTTGGGACGCTGACCCATCAGTGAGAATGAAGGCGAGATAGAACAACTTCACATAAAGAAGTTATGTACTCACCATAACGTTCCATGTGAGTTGTTCATCTTGCCTTCATTCTTACGTCCCGCCCACCAACCCCCTACCTTTAAAGTCCTGAGGGCTGAGAAATTCAAACAAGTCTTAGTGATACTTTGTCCTTATCTACGGTATTCTTATTTCAATGCCTATATACTTTAGTTATCAGTATGATTGGGCAAACAAGATCTGAGGGAAGCACTTTTGTATCATGGGATACGGAGTAGGCCACGAGCTGTTTGAAGACCTTGAGCTTTGGCATCTGGCCAAGTCGGAGCCGAACCCATCAGTGAGAATGAAGGCGAGATAAACAACTCACATGGAACGTTATGGTGAGTACATAACTTATTTTTTTCTTACCCTTCTCATAGTTGACAATAAAGCTGGGTGACCATGATGCAAAATTCAAATATATTCTTGCTGTAAGGAAGCAGGGACAACAATTTTAGGACCTTTGAAAATAATACCTTCTTCCATCAACAATTCATCTCTGTAAAGAAAATACAATTGCACCTTAGGTGATGCACTCTATTGCTTTGACGGCCATCCGACATTGATGTAATGGTTATGCTTTTGCAAAATTGGATCAGTCATAGTGTGATCTCTCAACTCATCAAGTCTAGTGTTGGAAAAATTATGCACTAACATTACATCAAAGTCAAAAGTTTCAGCATCAAGCTGTTCTGTTGTACTTCTAGGTGATCTGGATAAGGTATCAGCCAGATAGAGCAATTTACCTTTAGTGTAGACCATTTTGAAACTGTACTTTTGCAATTTGAGCATCATTCTTTGTAATCTCACTGGAGCAGAATACATAGGCTTCTTTAGAATGGTAACTAGAGGCTGATGATCAGTTTTAATCTGAATAGCTTGACCATAAATATAATTATGAAACTTGGAACATGCGAAAACTATCGCCATAAGCTCTTTCTCGATTTGAGCATAATGCATCTGAGTTTGAGTAAGTGTCCTAGATGCATAGGCTACTGGTCTGCCCTCTTGAAGAATAACTGGACCTAGACCAAATTTTGAAGCATCACAAGAAAGAACAACTGGTTTATTCACATCATAGTACCTTAATGTAGATGGGGTGACAATTTTCTGCTTAAGGTCATCAAACGCCTTTTGATAATGTTACAACCATGACCATACAACATTTTTGCATGTTAGCTCTTTCAAAGGTGCTGTCAACTCACTGAAATCTGATACAAACTTGCCTAAATAATTGACCATGCCCAGAAAACACTGTAAACTTTGCACATTATTTGGTGCTGACATCTGTAAAATAGCTGTTTGTTTGGTTGGGTCAAGTCTTAAGCCTGTACTTGTAAACAAATGTTCAACATAGGTTACTTCTGGAAGTCTGAATTTGCATTTCAGAGGATTGAACTTCAAATTTACTTCACATGCTCTGTCTAGAACTTTCTTGAAGTTTCTGTCATGCTGTGCTTCACCATTGCCTCCAACTAAGAGATCATCAACTATTATGGCACAAGGATATCCGGAAAAACTTTATTCCATTGCACTCTGAAAGACTTCACTTGCAGAATTTATTCCAAATCTTTAGGAATCTGTATCTGCCAAATGGAGTACCAAAAGTAGTTAGAAATGAGGATTTGCAATCAAGCATTACTTGCCAAAATTAACTCTTTCAATCCAAAACAGAAAATACAGTGACATTTGGTATTAGAGCTGCAACTGCCTCAATTGTATGCATTGGATGATATAGCCTTTTTAATGCTTTGTTCAAATCTCTAGGATCAATACGTATTCTGATTTCGTCTGAACCTTTCTTATGAGTGGCTACCATGGACGACACGCATTCAGTTGGTTCTGTGACTGGACAAATCACACCTTGCTGCACCATCTTATCCAACTGAGGTTTGACTTTATTTTTCATTGCTATTGGAACTTTTCTTGCTGGTCTGACTACTGGAGTGACCTCGGGATCCAACTTCATGGAATACACAACTGGAAGTTTGCCCAACTTGTCCTCGTAAACATCAGCATTTGTGTCTTTCGGCTTTTCCCAGTTAGGGGTCGCCACAGCGGAACTCTGGTCCGCTAATGATTGGCAGTTGATTTTTACGTACCAGCTTGCCAGGCCTGATGCACAACCTTCAATGAAGGTACGCCTATTCACGCATGTCTCCACGCAGAAGACGCTCTAGCTGAGAATCGAACCGGACAGCATCTGAGAAAATGGTTTCAGAAAAAGTTGAACTTGGATTTGCACTCAGATGATGAATTTCTTTGGCAAAAGAAAGCAAATTCATTCTCAAACTATCTTTGAGACCTAGTAAAGATTGCACTGGTCGTCGAACTACATAGAATAATAAGTTGTAACAGTTCTCGGCCAAATAACATAAAAGTATTACTGAACCTTTGGTTTGAATTTCTTCACCTCCATACGCAACAAGTCTCACACTGCTGGTCACATTGAGTTGTTTTTTAGTTCTCACTTTTGTAAATGTGTCTGCTGATATAACATTACACTTTGACCCAGGGTCTACTTTGAGCTGTATGGATTTTCCATTGATCCGAATTATACAAAACACTTCACTCCTTGTTAATAAGTTTACTGCATCAACTCTTTCACTCCAAGTACTGACACCATCTGCATAGAAAGCTGACTGTTTTGGCACTACTTGATCAGCTTGCTTCTCTGTGCTACCTTTCTTTACAACTGAGTGAGGCTTACTTGAGCTGCAACACTTTTGGAAATGGTTCCAGTTTTTACACTTGTGGCATTGCTGACCATATGCTAAACACTTCTCTCCTTTAGACTCATGATTTGTACAACATTTGTGACAGTTAACAATAAAGCTAGACTTGGGTTTTGCTGACTCATGTTTGTGTTGCACTGAGCTGGCGGTGGACCTTGCACTTTTTCTGGAACTTTCTGGAAAGCTTTGTACCTTCTTTGGCAACCCTGTAGCTGCACTTTGCATAGGCCTGTTTCTGCTTGCCACGTGTTGCATACTATCTGTGTTTGCTCTGGAGCTCACTGAAACCATGCTTTTGTCACTCGCAAGCATGTTCGTATGTCTTTCTGTCACCTCATGGATCTGACAAATCTCTGTCGGTTTGCTTAATGTCAAATCACTGTCATGAAGTAAAATCTTTCTCACTGCAGCAGTATTAATACAAGTCTGTCCTTTATCAGCTCATCTTTCAAATCACCAAACTGACATATTTTAGCTTTGTTTCTCAAGTCCGTTATATAAACTGCACGTTTCCTTTGGTTTCTGATGTCGTGTAAAACAATGCCTCTCAAATGTAATGTTCATCTAGGGGTTACACATTTCTCTGAATATACCCTTCAAACACTTGGGGTCTTAAGCTTGTACAACAATATGGCAGTCTGCACCTTCACCTTCGTACACCGCTGGCACATATACAAATGAACATTCTCGTTCTGTGGCCTCTGAGCCTGCTAGATTTAGCAAAATAAATGCCTTGGCTCACCCCTCTTTATCTGCATAAGCTGCTTTTATGAAAATATCATACTCTTATTCAAATATTCTCCTGTTCTCTACAATATTCTGATCAAATACAAGTGGTTGAGGTTTTCGAAATCCATCTGCCATATTAACACATACCAGCGAAGGGTCTTGCAAAATATGTACAAATATACACACACACGTGCATTAAGTAATTGGAATAAACACAATTTGTTCAATGCTTTTGTGCTCTGTACTTATACTTTCTTTCTTTGAGCTTATTGGAATTGTACGAATGAACAACCTCGTAGTACTTTCAAATAACTGGACTTTGAGAAATTAACTTCTCAGGCTTCTCGATGCTTTATTGCACTTTGCAAAATAGCTTTTCAGTTTCTCGATGGTTTGCGAAATAGCTTTTTAGATTTCTCAGTGCTTTACTGTGCTTTATGAAATAACTTTTTAGCGCTATCAGCACTTTGCAAAACTTTCCACAGCAAACTTTTTGATATGCTACGGAACTTTGTGGAATAATTTCTTGGACTTTTGCGATAGCCTTTTTTGAAATCTTCGATTGATAAAGGCAGAAATGTTGAAATCATTTACTTTTGAAATTGTTAAAGGCAAAAATGCTAAAGTCATTGATCATCACTCGCTATGCTTGCAGAATTTGTAAAGGCAGAAATGCTAAAATCATTTGCTTTGAAATTGGTAAAGGTGAAATGCTAAGTCACTTGGAACTTTATTGATAAAGGTAAGAATGCTACAGTCATACACCATCATTTGTCAAAGTCATCACTTTAAGAAACATTCAAGAACGTTATGATGCAACTTAACAATGCACGAGCACTGTAATACTCTTGTAATGTTTTGTAAGAAAATCCTTTTTTAGCAATGCAAGAAACATATCAAGTAAATATACAATGCAAATAAATTTATTTTATTTTACATTTCTTGACCGGGAGTAGTCCAACTGAGCTACAAATAGCCATTTTTCAGCAGACGCCCAGGGAGAAAAGCTCCAGAACCATTATACGATAGCAAGTAAAAAACAACTGAAGAAATAAATGCCAAAACAAACTAAATAAGAATAAAACACTGTCAGGTAAACTCCAAAAAAGCACCGAACACAAAATATAATATGGAAAACTGTTGTTTAATATTGATAAAATAATAAAAATAAAATCTGTATGCGCTTTTGTTAAGACTGTGTTAACTTCATCAGACAAAGACAAAAATACAAAGCAACCATTTAAATACATGTAGAATCAATCTGATTGGGCACAGGAAAAACTAGCTAAATTATTTAAGAGAAAATCACATGTAATTGACCCTTTAGTGACTTGTTTCAACCTTAAGCATTTTTTTTAAATGTTTTTTTAAAAAAACTGTGCAAAAAATATGCATATCTCTGAAGAATGTCAATATATGCACACATATAGATCATTATATCTAAGACAAAAGTTGTAACAAGGCAGGTAAAAACCTTATATTAGTATCTTGAAACTCACACTTAAAAAATACCTGTTATGAAATCATAACCAAGTAAAGTGCTTGTGCCAAATCATTTGCTTTATGCTATTTTTTTTCCTTTCAAGGGCCTTTAGTTGTCATTAATAGAAGGGCATTTATCTGCGTGCAATAAAATCTGCCATCTGAGTTCCTTTAACTCCAACTGGAGTCCCCAAGGTTTCTTGTCACTAATATCCATCTGGTCAATAGCCATAAACCTAAAGTTGTGGCTGATATGAGTGTGCCTGGCTAGTGTGTTGTTCATGTTGCTCTTCCTTATGCATAATCATGTTTTTAAATCCTAGCACTAAATTTTCTTTCTATTTTGCCTATATAAAACATCGAGCACTGGTCACATGTGGCCATGTAGACAACTGCCTTCGAGGAGCAATTGTATTTCCATTTTACATTAAAATCCATATTGTTTATTGTAAACTTAGTGCTAGTTTTAACTTTGTGATACCAGTTGTAAGACCCACATTTGTACATGCCCAAGCAGCCTGTTATAGTGTGGGGGTGCCCTTTCCTAAGGAGGTCTTTCAAGTTTGAACCTCTTCTGTATGTTACTACTGGTTTGTCACCTAGGTGGGTTCTAATGTCCAGGTCTTCCATTAAAATGTCCCAATTTTTATAAAAAAGTTGACATCAGGCTGTGTGAATCAGAACTATATGTGACTATCAGAGATCTAAGGAAGGGGCTCCTGTTCTCATCTGATTTTCTCATCTCAATGTTGGGTGAGCTATTGTCTAAAATTTGAACACCAACTATGGGCTTGAAGTTCATAGGTTCATAGTTCATAGTTTAGTACTACGCTAACTGCCCTTGCGAGCCATTTTAAGCCTAGCCAATTATCCCTTGTGAGACTCAAACCCTGCACCTTTTGTTTGTAAGGCAAACACCTTAGGTATTAAGCCACCCTCCCTACCCCAGTGACCTACTCTTCTTTTCTCTATAACTTCATTTGTAAGCTCATTGAGCAACTCAGCTGGATAAGCCCTCCTTAAGAACATGGATTTCAAATTACTACACTCTGAAATGAAATCCTCCTCCCCAGAGATCATACAGGCAGCTCGGACAAGTTGCCCTTTTACCACCGACCTCTTTTGATGTTTAGGATGGGAGCTGGTGTAGTGCAGAAAAGAATTCAAATAGTTTTCTCAAGGAAGTCCATATAGTCTGAATTAATAACCCAAGTAAACTGTAAAAATGTGGTTGTGGTGTTAAGGTATTCCAAAACCTCATCCAGTTCAGAAGAGGACCCCTTCCAAATTAAACTAATGTCATCTTGGTACCTGTAGTACAATTTAAAACAAGGATGGTAGTGGTACTGAAATACAAAGTTCCTCTCCCAGTGTGCCATGACTATGTTCGCAAATGCCTCACCACAAACTGATCCCATGTCCACTCCAGATGTTTGCAAAAAGTATCTAATCTAAGGGGGTGGCGAAAGCCAACACATTCCGGCTAGGCTTATAAATGCCTTTGGGCAGATAGCCTAGTACCTACCTATGAACTTATTTAAGGAGAAATAATTATTTGTTAAAACAATCTCTAACAATTCTAGAATTAAGTTAATCTTCTCCTGGTCCACTTTGTGTTCTAACAGCAAGTCACCAACCCATTCTAGGCCAATACTTTGTGGAATGACAGTATACAAGTCTTTAACATCTATTGTGACCAATATATCATTCACGTTGTAATTAGTTTTGTTAACCTGTTCCAAAAAGATCCAGGAATCCTTACATATTTAGTTTTCCTTTTGCAGTAGTTTCTTAAGCTCATGATCTAAGTATTGGGCACAAGCCATGGTAATGGAATCCCTTCCATCCACTAAGGGTCTCATGGCAGGGTCTGAGAGACACAGTCTTAACGAAAGCGCTTATGGATTTTATTTTTATTGTTTTTATCAATATTAAACTACAGATATTATGTAGTCCTATCTCGCCTACATTCTTACCCGTGGGTTCGGAGCAGAATATCCACTCCAACTCGGCCGATTTTACTAGCTCAAAGTCTCTCATTGGCTGGGCTAAGAGGGTATCCCATGGTGCACTGCACCATATCCCCAGATCTCGTTTGCCGCTTGTGTAGCTCAGACGTGGTCTCGCTTGGCTGTGGCTAAGTACCTTCTTTTTTGCTATTTCTCTTAGAGAAATTTGATAATTCATACCCAAAAGCTATTTTAATAGCTATTTCTTGTTGCTGTCGCTGTGTTTGAGTGGTATTGTTGTGTTTTTGGTATCCCTGACTGTTCCAGCGGGCTAGGCCCATTTTAGTTAGAGGACCTAGTCCTCCCCTCTGTTGTTGGATAAACTTTTGTGTGATTGTGTTTATCTGTGTGTTCCCTAGAAGAACCGTTTCAGTTAGAGGTTCTTAGAGTGTGTCTAGTACTGTTTTTCTGGTGTTCCTAAATTGTCTGTTTTCCCGCCCTTTTTGTATGTTGTGTACTAGGTGGTTTCGCTAGCGTTAGTCATAATATGTCTAAGGATCAGAAGGAGCATAAGCCTTCTGGCTTTAAAAAATGTTCCAAATGTGGATATAAGATGTCCATCACTGATGGACACTCTGTGTGTGTCTACTGCCTTGGAGCCATCCATTTACAGGAGTCGTGTAGCTTTTGCCACGCTTTCAGTCCTAGGGTGCTCCAGGAGAGGAAAAATAAATTGATTTTAAAGGGACTTCTAAAACCATCATTTGAGGAAGCTATAGACTCTGCTCCTAGTCCTCAGTCAAAATCTAAAGCTTCCAAGGCTAAGAAAAGGTCTCCGGCTCCATCTGCCACTTCGGACCCTCCGGAGAAGATCACTGTTTTGGACTCTACCTCCTCGGCTCCACTGTCCTCGGGGCCGCAGGAGGTATCAGTGTTAACTGAATCGGCGTCGGCTCCTATTATTCTTGAACCCATTCGGAGCCGGTCGCCCAGTGTGAGGCATGGCTCACCTGACAAGAGATCCCAATCTCCATCTCTCTCCTCTAAATCCTCCAGGCTTTCTGATTTGGATGTTGATAGGGTGGTGCAGAGGCTCCTGCAGTCGCCAGTGTTGGCCAAATTGTTCTTGGCTCTGACCAACTTGGCTCCGGAGCCAGTTCCTATGACCGTTTTGATGATTCCTCCTCCGAGCACATCCTTGTCGTCGGAGCCGGTATGCTCCGCTCCAAGTGATGTTCCTGCTCCGGCTCCAATACCCCCTTTGGGTCTATCGGTGCCGACCTCGGCTCTGACCATGTCTGTTCCGTCCACAGGGTTCAAGGCTCGGGTCTCTTTGGTCGGGCCTGAGGGGGATACTTCAGGACATCTGTCGGTTCTGAGTCTCCCGCTCGGTGCATCGGCTCGTGGGACCCTGGTCCCAGTCGTGGCCTCAGAGGCCGGTCGGTCCTCGGACTCGGGGGGACCTGCTTTCGAGGCCATGCGGAGCACGCTGGCCAGATCGTCAGCTACATCACCCGGGTTGGTCATCCTGTCCCCCACCACCCCGGCGAGAGCTTCTGACACTCACCTATCCATGGACAGTAGAGCGCCAGGCCCTAAGGATACCCCACGAGCGGTCCCCAACTTTCTGAGGGTCTCCCAGAGTCCGTGCCTGAGGAGCCTCCTAGAAAGAAATTGTGCAAGAGGAAGCACATAGACTCCCAGGATGAGTCTCTCACCTCTGATACTGACCTCGAGGAATCGGAAGGGTTCCCCAAGTCTTCCTCTGATGATGTTTCCTTCTCCGATATCCTGGAGATACTGAAACAAAGAGGGAAATGGCCTTCCAAAGCTCCTTCCAAGGAGGAGTCAGTATTCCTTAAGGCTTTTGGTGTTCAACCCTCTGCCTCCTGGGTGTCTCCACTCTTCGACGAACTTCTTGACCTCATTTGTCGAAGAGTGTGGGAAAACTCCGATTCTGTGGAGCCCGTGCCCAGGCATCCCAACAAATTCCTGTCCGCACCCCAGGGCAAAGAGTTTCTGTCAAAAGGAGTCCCTGTTGATGCTATGGTGGTGGCGGCAGCCACCCAGAAGGAAGTTGCAGAGTCTTCTTCATCGGTCCATCCTCCTAACAAGGAGTCTAGGACCATGGACCGGTACGGGAAGTGTACCCTATCTTCAGCAACCTTCACCTTGTGGTTGCTGAATTATTTGTCTCACTTCACTCGGCTCCAGAGAGATCTCCTCAAAGAGTTGGGAGATACTCTTGCGGGTAACATACCTGAGGCGGTGGCCCAGACGGTCAACGCACAGGTTTCTACCCTCAACTCCATCGCAAACTCGTCCATGCGGCTCATTTTGTATGCAGCCGAGGGAGCAAGTAGGGCAGCAAGCTCAGGGGTCGCCCTTAGAAGGCAAGCCTGGCTGCGCATGTGTCACTTTGCGGAGACCTTCAAGTCTTCCTTCACTGACGCCCCATTTGATGGTTCCTCCTTGTTTGGGACTAAAGTGAAAGACACCCTCACCAGGTGCGAGCAAGAGGGAAAGACCCTGTCTGCCGTAGGGGTCCGTTTTTCCGTTCCTTCTAGGTCTTATCCCAAGGCCCAACTTGGGGGGGAAGATGTGGTTCAAGAAATCACAGAGGTTTTTTCCTGCCGCACAAGATGAACCCCCCCTCCAGAGGCAGGGGAGGGGGGGGTTACTCAGGGAGACGTCACCCCAGAGGCAGAGGGGGCCCCCGCAATTCCGGAGACCACGACTCCTTCCGTGGCTCTCCATACTCTCATTCATGAGGGCGTGCCCGACTGCGCTTATCCGGAGCCAGTTGGGGGGAATCACCCAGGGACGCTCTGGTTCACGATTGGCCCTCCGGTCTGCTTTATGCTTTATGCTTTCCCTCCGTTTCCCCTCCTCTCAAGGGTGATTCAGAAAGCGCAATCCTTGGGAAGCAGAATGATTCTGATTGCCCCACACTGACCTCGTCAAGTATGGTTCCCCTTTCTTCAACCATACATTGTGGACACTCCTTGGATTCTGGACCCTCTACCAAATTTACTGACACACATGTTGGGACAGTTCCACCCCTCTCTGAGGACACTCCGGTTGACAGCCTGGCTACTCCACTTCCATCGCTAGTCAGACATCATAATTTTTCACCAGAAGTGGTCCATATATTATCGTCCTCTCATAAGTCATCCACTAGAAAGATTTATTCTAGCAAATGGAAAAGGTTCTCTATCTGGGCTCATACTAGAGGTATTGATCCTTACATAGCTCCAATAGATTCAGTTCTGGAGTTCTTGTCTATGCTGTTCTATCAGGGGTCCGCATCAGCCACCATCAAAGTTCAGCTGGCGACGATATCTAATTTCCACGTAGCGAATGAACCCAGTCTCATGGCACACAGACTATGCAAAGCATTCCTTAAAGGTATTCTGTTGCTTCGTCCCCCAGTGTCCGAACCTGTCATGCCCTGGGATTTCAATTTTGTTCTTCAAGCCCTTACTCTACCACCATTTGAGCCTGCAGCTACCTGTGAATTAAAATTCTTGACATGGAAAACAGCATTCCTAACAGCAGTCACGTCAGCAAGGCGGGTTTCAGAAATTCAAGCCCTCTCCATCAAACCCCCATATTTGATCTTCCATAAAGATAGGGTCTCTCTCAGACCAAATCCCTCATTCCTTCCTAAAGTGACTTCCGTGTCTAACATGAATCAGTCCATTGAGCTGCCTGCATTCTTCCCCCACTTTTCTAACAAGGCAGAATTTAGATTTCACCAATTGGATGTACATAGACAGTTACGCTTCTATCTACACCGGACAAAAGATATCCGGAAATCGGACCAACTCTTTGACTCCTTTTCGGAAAACCGATTGGGTTCTCCGGTATCCAAAGTCACGCTGTCTAGATGGATAGCCAGTTGTATCTCTTTCATCTATCAGGCAGGAGGTAAAAAATTGCCATTTCCAGTCAAGGCACATTCTACTCGGGCTGTTTCTACATCCACAGCCTATCAAGCTAGATTGTCAATGGATGATATATGTGCTGCAGCTACCTGGGCTTCTACTCACACCTTTATTTCTCATTACAAATTGGACGTGGTCTCCAGGGGCAGATCTTCCTTTGGCTCCACAGTTCTCAGGAGTATTTTCTTATGAGCCACCCAGGATGTAGGTGCTAGGGACGCTGTTCCACGGGTAAGAATGTAGGCGAGATAGGACTACATAACATCAAGAAGTTATGTACTCACCATAACGTTCGATGTATGTAGTCCATCTTGCCTCACATTCTTACTTACCCTCCCACCTTCCCCCTGCCTGGAGGATTTGGAAGTTAGGTGGTCGCCTACTGAGTCTCTTTGATTAGTTTATTGCTATATGGATGTGATGTGTGTATGGAGTACAAATGTTTCGCAGCAAACTAGATCTGGGGATATGGAGCAGTGCACCATGGGATACCCTCTTAGCCCAGCCAATGAGAGACTTTGAGCTAGTAAAATCGGCCGAGTCGGAGCCGATATTCGGCTCCGAACCCACGGGTAAGAATGTGAGGCGAGATGGACTACATACATCGAACGTTATGGTGAGTACATAACTTCTTGTTTTCTACATAATATTTTGTGTTCGGTACTTTTTGGCACTCTACTTGACAGTGTTTTAGCATGTAAAAACAATTACAGAGGCAATTACAATTTATGCTGATATATGCAACATTATACAAGTTATAATTATTTAAAAGCAAAACATCAATAATGCAGGTAATGTGAGACAAATAGACATATTCATACAGCCTTCTAACATATTCATACAGCCATGTAGGGTTAGTTCCATTTAAATGTTAGTTAGTTATAGGAAGTGAAGAAGAGGGGAGGTATGAAGGAGTTAGGCTAAGGGATAGGAAAAGGAGGTTAGTCATGACTGATATGCAAGGACAGAGGAGGAAGAAAGTGGACAAATAGTGAGGAAGTTTATATATGGGGAGATAGATTATGGGGGATGTGTACACTGGCAGGGCCAGAAAACTTTTTGGTGCTCCTTTACAATTGATTTAAATTGTTTGGGTTGATTTATTAGTTTAATTTTAAGTGGAAGGTTGTTCCAAGCAGTGGTAGGATGATAGCTATAAAGGTTGCGTCCCATTTTAGTCTTAGGTTTGTAGTAAGTCTTGGTCAGAGCTGCAGAGTGATCTAGTGGGAGTATAGTGGGTTATGAAGGAGGATAGGCTAGGACAATAGAAAGGTTGATATAGAATAGAATGTATAATCTGAACCTAAAAGAGAAGCAGCAGGTTGGGTAGCTCCAGCCAGTTTAAGTGAGACACAGTGATGAGTTTTATAAGTTTGTTGGGCAGCAAATCTGGCTATCTTGCTATATGTTGAATTAAGTTTAGCAATAAGTGTAGCTTTAAGGTTTGTAAGGATTTGTGATCCATAAAGAAGACTAAGTAGTAGATAGGTATGAGATAGGATTACTTTAGCTTTGTTGGTAAGACACTTTCTGTTTTTGTAAAGGAGGCCTAGTTTTTGATGAGTCTTCCTAATGCAGTTATTAATGTGCAAGTCAAATTTAAGTTGATCATCGATAGTGACACCTAAGAGTTTGGTGCTAGATTCAGTTACTACTGGAGTCTTGTTGAGAGACAGTATAGTAAAAGTGGATTTGAGATGGGTAAGATTTTTAGGGAGAAAGAGAAGGAGTTTGTTTTTTTAGGGTTTAGGATTAATTGGTTATTGGAGAGCCAGGTTTTGACTGATGTAAAAGCATCTTGGGTTTGAGAGATGAGAGACGTGAGGGAGAGTCAGAGATAGCAATTACAGTAGAGTCATCAGCATATTGTAGAAGAGATGACTGAGAGCAGGAAGTATTGAGTAGATTAGTAAAAATATTAAACAGCAGTGGACCCAGGGCGGAACCTTGAGGTACACCCATTTTTTGGGAAGGGGGAGAGAGTGATGAGAGCCATTTCATTGATTGTGATCGCTCAGAGAGATAGCTGGAAAACCAAGTGGCAGTAGTGGTAGAGAAATTAAGATTAGTCAGTTTATTCAGAAGTAGAGAGTGAGAGACGGTATCAAAGGCTTTAGAAAGGTCTAGGAATAGACAGGAAACAAGTTTATTGTTATCGCGAGCTAGATATAGGGTGTTAGTAAAAGAGATCATAGCGGTAGTTGTACTGTGTTTAGGGCAGAATCCATGCGGAGTGGGAGTAAGTACATCTTCTTGTAATAAATAATGCAGAGTTTGCTTGTGTATGCATGATTCAAGTATTTTAGAGAGGGGTGACAGGATGGCTATAGGTCTGCAGTTAGAGATTTAATGGGAGTTTCCTCCTTTATGGATAGGGAATGTATAAAATTCTTTCCAGATAAATAGACTCAGTGATAGAGCGGTTAATCAGGATAGATACAGGATAGGCAAGTGAATCAGCTGCTAGCTGGAGGAAGAAGGAAGGAATATTATCCGCAGAGGTTGGGCATGGTCATGAGCATAAATTGACTTATGTTGCCCAAATTCAATATCTTTTGAAGTGTCTGCACTTTGCAAATGACTATATGCAATACACTGAAATATCCCCAAAATGGAGGTACCTTGCTAGGCAACTCTTTACAGTACAAGAAGCACTCTGTAATGGTAACACTCTGTGAATAGACACACCCAGTACAAGAACATTTCTTCAAATAACCTTGCTTTGACTGGATTACACGAGATAATTGCACTTTGTGCACAGTGAACTCTTTGAAATACATGTACAGTAATAAGCACATACTTTAAGTACTTTTGCACACTCTGAGAAACTTTGAATAACTTTAATTACGCCCTTGATAAAAT
Source organism: Protopterus annectens (assembly GCF_019279795.1). NCBI lineage: Eukaryota > Metazoa > Chordata > Ceratodontiformes > Protopteridae > Protopterus > Protopterus annectens. The sequence continues at coordinate 802,767,854 of NC_056737.1, read as the reverse complement.
ATGAAGTTGTAGTTATGTCCAAACACAGCACTTAGCCCAAACACAAGCAGTCGGCTTGCTTTATTTTTGCTTACTGTGCTCTTTTTCTTTCTTTTTTTATTCTATTCTTTTTGCTCGTTTAAGCCCTTTTTTATGCACAGCATGCTTTCTTTGTGCTCATTGTACTTTAAACATGTCCAATTCTGCCTTAAACACACTTGTTCTACCTTAAACATGCTCATTTTGTCTTAAACATGCTCATTTTGCCTTAAACATGCTCATTTTGCCTTAAACATACTCATTTTGCTTTAAACATACTCATTTTGCTTTAAACATACTCGTAAAGTCAATCGCCTAGTCAAATACATTTATCTTAAACATTTTCTTTAGTTATCAAACTTTTTGTACTTTCTGCTTGCCTGATAATGCGGTTTGTGCCCTTGTAATGCCCTTTCTTCCCTCTTTGCATCGAGTAAATAATTCATATTATTTTTCATTATCTTTTCTTTCTGGTTGTGTTTGTACTGTTTTCTCTCGGTTTTACCTTCTCTGTCGTCTTTACATCTCATGGCTCCAAATGTTCCTCTTTTCCATCCCAGTTCTGACACCATCTCGCTTTCGTGTTGGTACATGAATAAACAAGTCTTCATGGATCTGTTTAAGTAACTTTATTCTGTACAAACACATCACTGAAGAGGCTTATTGACTATAAGTAATTTATATACAAACTAGATACTGTGATCATACATGCTCACTCACTGGCTGCGTCTACAAAATAGCACTAGGAATTGCACATGTCTGGAATTTATACATGCATGCACAGCCTTGCATGCTTCTTATAGACATAGCACACACACGTTGCACTCTGATGCACAAGTAATGACCCTGAAAATCAGATATAGTTGGGAGGTATGATTCTGGCCCTTCAGTCCTTGAATCATGTTTGGACTCCAGGCCCCAGAGTCTTTACAGACAACACCACATTCATGTTGTACATAAACAAGCAATGGGGCAGCAAGTCTTACCACCTTCGCAGATTAGCCTTGTTATCTTGAGATATTGCCATTCAACAGAAGCTTCTCCTTCAGCCTGTATGTATACCCTCAGAAAGGGACACATAGCAGAGAGTTTGTGCAGGTTCAGGGCAGATCCTCACAAATGGATGTTAAACAGAGAGTTCCTCCTGGACATTGTCCATCAGTGGAGTATTCCCCAGATATATCTTTTTGCTTCCATTCACAGCAGATATCTAAATCTGTTTTGTTTTAGGGTACCCTTCCCTCAGGCATGGAAGATAGATGCCATGTCTTTTTCTTGGAAGTGGAGATTCTTATACATTTACCCTCTACTGCCATTGATCCCAAAGGTCCTTTTTAAATTCAAGAAGGACAAGTAAAAACTTTGCTGGTGACTCCTTTTTGGCCCTGATATCACTGTCTTCTCCTTCTTTTCCACCTCGCAAGGGGCAGTCAAATTAAGTTACATATCAGGATGGACCTGCTGACACATTACAAGGGCTCTCTCATTCATCCTAATCTCCAAACTCTGCAGTTATCTCTTTGGGTAATGGAGTTTTAATTCTTTTCAGGGAACACTTTTCAGATGTTGTGCATCAGGTTTTATAGGAGGCTAGAAAACAAACAACTAGAAAATCTTATGATTCAAAATGGAAGGTATTCTCTCTGTGGTGCTAAAAGTGAACCAAGACCCTTTTAAGTAGGAATTCCTACTGTTCTTTTTTGTTTTGTTTGAGTTGCTCAGTTGTGGCCTGGCATACTGTTCTGTAAAAGCTCATTTATCAGCCATCTGTGCTTGTCTAAGATCCACCTTGCTTTGCATGCTTTGATGTCAAACAGTTTTTGAAAGGTGTCCTCCACATCAGGCTATCAAGAAAAACTGTTCCCCTTCTTGGAACCCTGGTTATGTTCTGGAAAAACTGCCCCTTTTGAACCAGCTAACAATTCTTCCTTAAGAAGAACCTTTAGGTTCTGACCTGGGATAGCTGGTCGATTATTTTCTCATCTCTCAGTTTTTTCCAAGTCCTGGTTCATAGCCTCCCCCTTCTCTTGTTCTCCTAACATAACTGTGTTCTAAGTTTCCTAGCCCTGCGTTTTTCAAAGCTTTCTCCAAGCCCTGGTTCTTAACCTCCCTCACTTCTCTTGGTCTCCTAACATAATGTTATTGTAAGCTTCCCAGCCCTGTCAGTCCTGTTTATCCCCTCCCTCTTCCTCTTGAGAGTTTACTTATTCCTCCCCTGAGCTGCAGCACCATTTTTAAATACTAAAAACCTCTGCCTGACTACACTTTGTTTCTCTCTGTCCCACGGGCGTCCCTCAGTAGTGTGCACAACAGTAAGTACCATTACCTATTGTAACAAATAGAAATCACATTCTATCAACCTATACATACAAATCTGCTCCCCTAGACTGTGTATTTAACAGCTGTATACCACCTACAACAGTTTTCATTTCTTACCTGCAGTCACTGATACTTTTCTGCTCACCTCTGCATGGGGTGCTCTGCCTGCTCCATCCGCCCTTAGGGCTCACACCACTCCCCTATCCTACCCTCAGTTCCCACCCACCCCTACTACCTGCACATTTATCTATCCCCAACTCCTCAAACAGTCCAATTAACAGATACTCCTCCCACCTCTCACAGTTCTGTCCTACAGATATAAACCCCAATTACACTATGTCCCATTCCGTACTCCTCCTACATTTAGCAAGGGTCTATATTAGATCAGCGAATGCTTAAACAAGCGAACGCTGATTGATCGACCTTATTTTAGCGAAAGTTAAAAATATCAAAGCAACATAAACTCAATTTTTTTCCTAGGGAAAGAATTTGGTTGTCCGTTTCTGCTGCTTCGGTATTTTCAGTGCTGTGGTGGAAAGTTACGAGTCGGATTCAGGTAAGTGTGCGATTGTGTGGATATGAGTGTTAGGGTGGGTTAGGTGAGTTAGGGTTAGGGCTCGGTTTAGGTATGTGTGCGATTGTGTGGAAGTTAGGGTTATAGCGGGTTTAGGTGAGTGTGTGATAGTGACGGACCTTAGGGTTAGGGTTTGGGTTAAGGTAAGTGGATAGTGGTGTGTGCATAGTTTAGTGTAGGGTTAGGTGTCAGATTTTAGGTGTATGTGTGTGGATTTCTGTTTGTTTGGTGTGCTTGTGTTGTGTGTATGTGTTTTGGATCAGCGATTTTTTTTTTTCCCTAGGAAAAAAATCGCTGATCTGACAGTTCGAGATTGTAAGCTTTCGCTTACATAAGGTCGATCAATCAGCGTTCGCTTTTTTAAGCGTTTGCTGATCTAATATAGACCCATTTAGCAATACTCTTAGCACTACTAATTACCCTAGGTTACTTAACACAACTCCTTAGCCCCTCCCACACCCCACTATCACATTACACGGACTGCAATCCAAATTGTAGCTTGCTACAGATCCCCCACCAAACCCCAAGATTCTCACTACACCTTTCTAAACATACTGGAAATATTAAGATACAACCAAACACCCTAATACTGGGTGATTTCAACTACCCTGCCATTAACTGGGAAAACTACTCGTGTATCAACACCTTTGACCAACGGTTCTTGGAATTCATAAATTCCAATGCCCTGGATCAACTAATCCATAGTCCCACCAGGGGCTCCAGTATCCTAGACCTGGTCATTACCAACATGGGAAATCGATGCTCCACACCTGTGGTCATCCCTCGTTGGTCAAGTCTGACCATAAGCTAATCACCCTTGACATAAACATCCCTTCCCCACCCCCAGTAAGGAAACCTCCGTGAAAAACTTCTGCAAAGCCAACTTCATACTACTCAAGTCAGAAGTGACAACTTCATGACACCCATGCAGACAGGAACTGAAAGTTTGACTGCTGAATCCTACCCTAAGGCAATGTACGATCACATCCACTCATGCATGAATCGTGCCATCCCAGATAGAACCAAGATGCCCTCCTCCAAATAAAGGACGCCAATCTGATGGTCTCCTGCCATAAACAAACTTTACAACAAAAGGAAGAAACTGTTGTAGAAAAGAGTAAAATCCCAGGATGCAAAAAAAACTCCCTTACCAGCCTCAGTAAGAAGCTGAGATCCCTCATAAAATCCCCCCAAAGCTAGTTACGAAAATAAAATTGCCAAAGATTCCAAAGACAACCACAAGGCATTCTGTAGCTATGTCAAGAATCTAAATGGCAATGCTCAGATCTGCTCTGAGCTACAACAGAATGGCATTAAATATACTGATCCCAAGGATATTGCCAGTATCCTGGCAGATCGATTCAGTGCCAACTTCACCCCGCTCTCACCCCCTAAAGGGCCCATCTCAATACCAAAAGATTGACAAATTCCAGTAATAACGGCCACACAGGTAAAAAACACAATCTCCAAAGCTAAGAATACAGCATCCATGGGACCAGACGACATCCCGGGCTGTGTACTATATGGACTACAAAATGAACTGGCACCTCACCTAAGTGTCATGTTTAATCATAGCCTCACCTCAGGCTTCGTGCCCACTGAGTGGTGCACAGCTACAGTTATCCCACTCCACAAGGGGGGAATCCACCTTGCATCCTGGTACCTACCGCCCCATCAGTCTGACGAGCCTGATCTGCAAGGCCATGGAACGTATTATCATGGAACTTATAAACAAAGACATTAGCAACCTTAAACACTGGACCCCACCAAGTTTGGGTTCGTGAAGGGCCAATCTTGTCTCCTGAACCTGATTGACTTCTTCCAATCAGTCTCCAGAGCTGTGGACGAGGGTACGGCAGTCCACACAGCCTATCTGGACCTTGCCAAGGCCTTCGACACCATCTCCCACTCTGGAATCATAGATAAACTTACTAAGCTGGGCATTAATCCCTACTTCACTCGATGGGTTGCCAACTGGCTTACTGACAGAACCCACACTGTAAAAGTAACCAACTCCAAACCCAGCTCCAGACAAGGGACAAGTGGAGTACCTCAGGGTTCAGTTCTGGGACCGCTCTTGTTTGAAATCTACTTCTCTGAAGTACAGACCAACAAGCCAACACTAAGGGACTTTGGCTAACAAAGTTCGCAGATGACTGCAAACTGGGAGCCATTATTGAACCCCCAAATAATGTGGACATTCTACAAAAGGGCCTTACAAAAACAGATGCTTGGTGCCAGAGCCATGGGCTCAAGCTCAATGCCAAGAAATGTATAGTTATCCCCTATGTGAAAAAACAAATACCCATGAATTACCACATAGGTGGCAGTACACTAAACACAGGACGTGTAATGTATAGTGTATGAAACAGAAAAAAATCTTAATGTGGTTTATTTTCTTTTCTGTTAATATATGTGTGTTTATTTTATACAGGTGTTTGAAAAACATTTAATAAATGCTAATCCCTTTCCTTCTGGCAAGGATGAAAAGGTTTTGAAAGATTTGGGGAAGAGGGTATTCTGCCACTCTCATTTTCAGGATTCTTAATTGTCAGGCTAAGATGTTAAAAGTTTTCATTTGCTTTTTTTGAGAATATGACAATCATAATTGCCACTTTTCCTTCATGTGAGGGTAAATGTCTAAAGTATCTTATTGCTTCTGTTTTTCATACTGTATAACCAAACATTCTTTGAAGCATGCTCAAGGGGTAATCACACCTGTTCTTTTCTCTCTGTCTCTTTCTGCAGGGAAAATATTTTATTCAAGGATGTTACCAAAGTAGGAAGCTTCATGGTGACCAGTCCTAGATCTTTCCTTTCTCAACCAGTTTGTATAAGTTCCCAAGTTTAAAATGCTATTGTTTCACAAAGTGTTACCCCTCACCCTCTTTTTCATTTTTTGGTAATTCTAGATTTAAAAGATGCTTATCCTCATGATCCAATAGCTACAGATTTCAAGTATTTCTTAAAATGTTCTGTGCCTGGATTACACTTTCTGTTCTCCACATTACCCATGATAAAATATGGGTTATCCATTGCCCCAAAAGAATTTATAGTGTCTAGCTTCAGACACTATTGCAGACTGCAGGTGTTAAGATTTGTCCTTTTTTTTATATGACTTGCCTTTCTTTTTCCAAGTGTCAGGAATCTCTCTGTTGAGTGAGAGATCTCTTTCACAGACTGCTTTTCCACGAGAACATTCAAAAGTCTTGTATAATTCCATCCAGCAGAATAGTATTCCTGGAGTGTCTCCTTGATACATCAATTCAAAGAACTTTCCTCTCACAGGAAAAAGATCTAGATCTAATGTTTTTGAGTTTTTCCACTCAGTTTAGGACTTCAGCAAGGAAATTTCTGTGGATGATAGGATTTATGGCAAATATGAAATTCATGATTCCTCTTGGCAGACTCTACATGAAAAAGATTCAGTGGTTCCTAAGTTATATTTAGTTAGTTTACCATGAAAATGTGGAAAATCAAAACAATTTTCCACTTTTTTTATTGAATTTGTTATCTGAATTTGGTAATAAAGAACAAAATGTCGGAAATGGTAACCACTGAATTGGCATTCGAACATTGGAAGTTCCATGTTGAAATTCCATGTTACCAGTAACGTTTTTGCAGGGGGCAAGCCCCCCTGCACCCCCCACCCCCTGCATATTATATATTCCAACTCCGAGATCGCACTACAGTGAGGAAAAGGGAAAATTTCCCGATCCTCACTGTAGTGCGATCTGTTATCAGAACGTCAGTCCCACATTAGCAAATGCATACAACCATTCGCTAATGAGGATTCGAACATTTCTGGAAAACACGCATTCGGCCATCCCAGTTTCACGTAAGTGCTGTTCCACATTTTGATAGTAAACCATTCAGTTCCACCATTAATACTCCCTGACTTTTCAAATGACAATTATGGGATTTGAAAAAAATGAACTGCTTTGGTGGAGAAAGTACAGTTGTGTAAAATCTTGCCATAACAGCAGATACCCTTCACTTCACTGTTGCAGTATCCAAAACAGAAGGGATCTCCCGCCCAGAGCAGCCCAATGATCAGCTAGTATACAAAAGCCTAATGATCTTGTATGCACTGTACATCACATTTATGCTCCCTGTACAGAATGTAGGGCATAAACGGGACGTACGGAGACAACTACCTAGAAATGAATTGCCCCAAAAAAGAACAGTCTCCATAGGACAAAGGAGTCCATGCACATCCATAAGGAAAAAATGCAGAAGACAAAGGGGAAACCTTCAACAACAAAAGGAATCTAAAACAAATACCTGAACAAACAAGAGGGGGTTGGAGGGAGGGAGGGAGCGAATACTGCAACAGTGAAAAGAAGGACATCTACTGATTTTTATACAACTGTACTATGTCCTTCTATATCACTGTTGCAGTATCCAAAACAGAAAGGAGAGTAAAAAAGCTCAAGAAACAGAATGGGAGGTGGAAGGCTAAGAAGAGCCCTCAACAAACCCCATAAAATGGTTTCAGCAAAACCTACTCTGGCCCTAGAAACCATATATAACTTATAATGCTTAGTAAAGGTATGCACTGAAGACCAAGTAGCAGCTTTAAGGATGGAATTGGTGTGTCCAACCCCTTGAAGAAGACACCAGAAGAAGCAACAGCCCTAGTAGACTGAGCTCTAACAGAAATAGACAGAGATTTTCCATGAAAAGGATAACAAAAGGAAATGGCCTTAGATATCCAGGAGGAGATGGTTTGTTTAGATACAGCCAAACCCAATGTCCTGGGATGAAAGGAAACAAAAAGCTGATCAGACTTATGATTGGCTTTAGCTTTATCCAAATAGTACCTGAGCTGTCTGTGCAAATCCAAGGTATGAGGAACCCTCTCACTAGCAGACTGATGAGAAGGGAAAAAAGAAAGGGAGTTGTACTGACTGATTCAAGGACTATTCATTTACTACCTTGGGCATATAAGAAGGATTGGTACAAAGGGGCATTCTTTCCCTGTGAAAAAACAAAAAAGGAGGAATGACCATAAGGGCCTGGAGCTCAGACCCTCCGAGCAGAAGTAAGAGCCAGCAACAAAACAGTTTTGCAAGTACAGTGTTGCAAAGAAGGAGAATCTGCAGGATCAAAAGGAACCTGAGTCAGTTTTTCCAATACAAAATTAAGTTCCCAAGGAGGAGGAATAGGTTTCCTTGGAGGCCTAATATGCAGGATACCTTTAAGAATTTGTTTGACCTCAAAACGAGAAGTCATAGGTGGTTTCAAGGGCAGAAAAGCAGGCTGGCAAATGGGCCTTCACAGAAGAATAGACCAGGTCAGACTGGAGCAACTCATACAAATAAGAGAGGACCAGAGGGAACCCCACAGAAAAAGGGTCCTGGTTATGAGCATGGCCCCAGACAGAAAATCTTTTCCACTTGGACATATAAGATTTCCTGGTTGAAGGTTTCCTTGCCTCCTATAAAACCCTAAATCCCTGAAAGGGATCAAAACCCTATCATCCACAGTGTCAGTTGAAGAGTGGACAAGTCAGGATGGATGAGAGACCCCTTGTCCTGTGTGAGGAGATCATCCGGTAAGGTAACTTGTGGTGATTGCCCCTGGCTGGATGCATTAAGAGAAGGAACCAGTGCTGTCTTGGCCAAAATGGAGTCACTAGCAAGATTTTAGTAGAGGAAGAGGAGGGCAAGCATTAAGAAACGTCCCCTTCCAAGGAAAAGAAAGGGTGTCCATGTTCCAAGCCAGATGGCATGGCACTCTGGAACAGAAGAGAGGCAGCTACCTGTTCAGAGGGGAGGCAAAAATATGTACCTGAGAAGTACTCCACCGATGGACAATGTCCAGAAACATGTCTCTGTGAAGCATCCATTCATGAGCCTGTATTTTGGACCTGATCAGAGAGTCTGCCACTAGATTGTGCTCTGAAGGAATGTATACCGCTTGAAGAATTAACTGATAACTGAGAGTACCCAAGCCTGAAGAGTCATTCTGCAGAGGAGGTAAGATTTTCTACCTCCCTGCTTGTTGACATACCACAACACTGTAGTGTTGTCCGTGTACAGCTTCAAGGGGCCTGGAGAAAGCATGTAGTGAAAATCTTGAAAGGCCAGAACCAGAGCTGTTGTCCCTTTGATGTTGATATGGTCTGACGTCTGATGGGGTGGCCAGAGACCCTGAACTTTCATGTTAACAAAAGGAGTCCCCCCCAACCTCGTGTGAGGTGCTGGTGAACAGTTCTTGATAAGGGACTGGAGGTTGAAAGGGAAGGTCTGGGTTGAGATCAAAACTGTTGACTCCACCACTCAAATTCCTTCTTTAGACAGGGAAGGAGAGGTACACTGAAATCCAGAGGGTGACAATGCTGCAGCCAAACTGAGTTGAGGTACAACTGAAGCTTCTGCATATACAGTCTGGCAAGAGAAAACATTGGAATAGAAGAGATCAGGAATTCCAGGGCCAAAAGGAACTCCGTGGCTGACATTGCAGTCAGAGGAAGAGGAGACTAAAAGTAAGCTGTCAATGCAAAACTTTTGGATTTGGAAGAGAGGGCAACATTGGCACTGTCTGAATCCTGCATCCCAGATATACATGATCCTGAGATGGAGTCAGGATGGACTTTTGGAAGTTGATAGTGAACCCCAGACTTTGAAAGAAAGAGCTGGTGAATTTCAGATCCTGTAACAGGCGACTGGGAGAAGGAGCCTGAAGAAACAGGTCGTCTAAGTAAGGGAAAATCTGAAGTCACAGGAGATGGGCATTTTGTAAATATCCTTGGGCAGTAGAGAGGCCAAAGGACAAAGCAAAGAGCTGAAAATGAAATGAAGATACAGAGAAACTTAAAAACCTCCTGAAAAGAGGGTGAATAGGGATATGGAAGTAAGCATCTTTCAGATCCAAAAAACAAGTAATCTCCGTGGTATCCCCGAAGTCCCAAAACAACCCACTAAAGTGTAGTGGGCCCAAAAACAAAACAGTGTAAGAAATTTCTCTGTGTGGAAGATTTTCAGTCCATATATTTCTAGTTAATCACTGTATATTAATCAGATCAGACAGTAGTAGTATAAGTAGCGAACTTAAGCTCGTCTTAAGTCAAAACAAAAAATAATAATAGAAAATATATACTTGTACAGCATTACTAAGTATTCGAAAGTAGTCCAAGCAAGGCAGGCAGTCTGTTTCCAGTCGAAAATCCTTTATTAAGTACACAGACAAGCGATGCAAGTAAAACAAAAATAGAGTAATAATTTCCTCACAAGCTTTCTAAATATATATATATATATATATATATATATATATATATATATATATACTTTTTATCAGGCATGGGAGTGGTTTATTGTGCTGTAAAACAGTGTTATTGGTACACATGTTAAATTCACATCCCTTCCCCCATCAGTGTGACATTCGAGCTGGCCCTGCCCTACTTAGTAGCTGTCATAATAATATATAACCCTTATGTACTTTAAATAAAATGTATAATGATGTGGTACCTCTTATTTAACCAGATTATTAAGTAGATTATTAAGTCTGTGATTTTATCCAAGACAATATACTACATGGCTGGAAATATATCAACCTTAGTTCATTTGGCAATCAAAAAATATATATAAATATATATATATACATTTTGCATGTAAAAATCAATTTCTATTTTCATAACTTATTGTTAACAAAGACCGCTTTCGTCCTTCTAGACTTCTTCAGGTCTGTGTACAAGAACCCTAAAAACAATATATAAAAATATATATAATTAGTCAGTATTGCTATTACACATCATTTTGAATAAAGTGGAAAAAAATAACCAGAAAAAAATAAGAAATAAATGTATGTATGATGATGGAAACAAAATATACACTTAAATTTCAACTGATTTAAAATGGTATTTAAAACCAATTTGTAGAATAAAATAAAATAAAATACAATTAGTCATGTAAACAATGTGGCAATTTTCTAAGTTCCAGTGCACTTTTAATTGAACAGTAGTAGTTTTGTCCAGGCTTCCTAAAAGAGTTCAGCTTTAATTGCCACATGAGTTCATGTTTCTCCAGAATATTCAGGATGTCTCCTTCAAGATCACCCATGTCTATGCGATCCAGGATCTGGAACTTAAAACCTGTGTGTCTTTTATGAAGAGAAAGGTGTTTGGCTAGTGCATTATTTTTACGTCCAGAGCGGATTTCTGACAGATGACATGAAATCCTACGCTTGAGTTTATTTACAGTCTTACCCACATAGAATGCATCACATTCATTGCACTGTGCCTTGTAAATTACTTTTGTAGTGTTACAGTCATCCTCTGCACTAGTTTTAATGATCATCTTTAAAGAAGGGCAATAAAAACTATCATCTTGCTGTATAAATATGCAGAATGTACAATTAGTTTCACATCTTTTAGTGCTTTTCTGATATGGTTTAGGTTTAAATTCAACAAAACTTCTAATGTTCCTGGCCTTCCTATAAACAAATGATGGGGCTTCACCTAAGATGCTAATCAGAAAAGGGTTTCCTGTGACAATGTCCCAGTTTTCTTCAATAATATTTTTGATACTGTGATAATCCAAAGTGTATGTCAGAATGTGGCTATTTTTGCATTTGTTATTCTCTGTGGAATTACTTAACATTTTTCTACTGGGGAGGTTGAGTGAAGGTGCTTCAGTCCTTTAATGGGTTCCAGGATGTTTTTTAACATCTGACTTATATAGCCTTTCACACCAGAAAAGCATGGGGTAATAAAAGAGGAAAGAAGGTTTGAAGAGTAAGCATCCAGAAAGAAGGGACTTTAAGAAAGATGTTCAGCCGGGAGAAATCCAAAATAGGTTTCCAAGTGCCCTCCTTTTGAAGAACCAGGAACATCCTGGAATAAGAACCCCTTCTCACTTAAGAAGGGGGGACAGGTTGAATGGTTCCTTGATTCACCAGGGACCCTAGAACCTCTGGGAAATGAGGAAGTTGCTCTAGAGAAGGTTGAGGAATTCCTAAAACAGGAGGGAGAGATTTCCATACAATGAAGCAACCCTGACAGATGATTGAAAGAACTCAAGAGTCTGAAGTGATAATGCATCAATTTGGAAGGCAAAAGGAAAGCCAAAGAGACAAAGCAACATGGTCTAAAAGAAGTTGGGTGATGAATTGTCAAATAGAAGCAGGCTTACCAGATAAAGGAGGCTTCTGGGCCACAGAAATCTGAGACTCCTTAGCAGTGCCGGCCCACCTACCACCCTTCCTGCCCTTGGAGACCTGGCAGGGTTGCCTGTGAACAAAAGCAGATCTAGAAGGATAATTCCAGTGGAACTTAGAGATAGGAGAAACAAAAATATGTTTAAGGTCCTTTAAGGCTTTGCCTTTCTCTTGAAGAAATTTAAACATGTCAGCAACAGCAACAGTCCCAAAAAGATGTTTATTATTTAAAGGCGCATCCAACAACTTGCTTTAATGTTCTCAGGCAGAGACTGGAGATGAAGCCAAGAATAATGCCTCATGACAGACCCAAAAGCTTCAGCCCTAGAAGCATCATAGCTACACTTAATAGAGTAGCCAGCCACTTGAGAAGCAGAACCTAAAATAGATAAGGCAGAGGATTTGCCTTCAGAATCAGGGAGGTCAGCAATAATCCGACAAGCCTGAGTAATCAAGGCCAGAGCATACCTGGTTATGTGGGTCTGGTAACTAATAGCCCTAAAGGTCAAAGTAGAAGCAGTGTAAACTTTCTTAGCAATCTGTCAGAAGGCAAAAGTTTAGAAGAGGGCAGAACTTTGAAGGTTTATCAGAAGAGACTGACACCACAGCAAAATCAGCAGAAGGACATTTAAATAAAAATTGACAATCCTCAGTAACCTCACAGAACCTATCAGGTGTCTTAGGAGCAGGCACCTGAGAATCCAGAGAGTTGGAAGCAGCAACAAAAGTATCTTAACAATGCAGTTAACACAGGAGGGAGTGCCAGTGGTTTATGAGTATCCACATGAAGCAGCTCATAATATCTTCTCTGAATATCAGACACTTGAGAAGAATCCCACTTAAAATATTCTATCATCCTAGCAATTGCATCCGTAAATGACAGTTCCTCAAAAGGAGACTCAGGGCTCACATACTCTCCTTCATCAGAACCATAGGCCAAAGGTAAAGGCACCTGTGAAGAACAGGACAAGAGCCCTCATCAGACACTGAAACCTCATCTGAAGAATCTGGTTCACTAAGCCATTTAGGAGGGTTAGAGGTCCAAGGAGGAGCAGGTACAGAAACTCCTTGAGGAGGCTTTAGGGTCATCAAGGCAGAAAACAAGCTTTGAGTAAACTCCTGCCATTCCCTTTGAGGATCCTTAGGATGGAACAAAACATGTTTCAGTTTTTGCCTTTCCTTGGAATGGACATCAGCCCTAACAAATACCTGAAGTTCCAACCCTTGGTGGGATTTGATAAGAGAATCTGGAACCCCTTCCCTGACCAGTATCTGCAGAATCCTTCTAGGACCCACTGACATAATCAACCTCTGTTCCCCCTCGACATCCTGAGCAGTCACCTGCAAACCCTCAGAGGGCATGCCTCTGATAGGGTCGCAACAGAGAAATCCAACGTAAACACTAAACAACATACAGCTCTATTACCCACTTCTAGAGGGACATCCGGTGGAGGCTGGACAGCTGAAGAATCCTGTCAGGACTTTTTGGCCTTCTTCTTACCTAGCGGGAGTATCTTAGGGTTAAAGGATTCTGCCATTGTACCCTGGGCTAACTGTTTAAGCCATTGGTTTTCAAGGTAAATGGCCAGGGAGGACAAGTGACTTCTAAGTATATTAGGCAGAAATGCCTTACAGATTCTTTAAGAAGTATGGTCGTGGGGAAGCACCCAAACAAAAAAGACACTGCTCGTGATGATCCTTATGGGGAATCTGCCTCCCACACTGACATTTTCCTTTCTTGGATGACATGAACTCTAGGTAGCAAAATAAAATAATAAAATGCTAGACCAAGAGAAGTAAAAAAAAAAAAAAAAAAAAACCCCAATGGGGCACTTATCTGGTGGCTAAGTATTCAGTACAGCAACATGCCACTCCAACCAACTAGCAATAATGGCATTCGAATAGGTGGCAAATAAGTTCTGTGTAGTTGCATTTGTACATCCTATGTTAAGTTGTCAATCTCGCCTTCATTCTTGCTGGATGGGTTCGGAGCCGATCTTCGGCTCCGACTCGGCCACTTACTAAAGCTCGAGAGCTTATTTTACCGGCTCGAGGCAACCCTATATCTCATGATGCTAGGCAATAACTCCCCAGATCTCGTTTGCCGCTTTCGCTTGCGAGGTGCGTTTTTTTTACCGGCTCCTGGTAAGTCTTAGAGATAGAGTGTTCAGTCACCTTTTTTGAGAGAAAATTTCTACCTAGTTATTTCTTTCAGTAGTTAGCTACTACCCTTAACTTTATTACTTTTTTATTCCCTTTTTTATCCCTTATATCCCTCCCCCTCCAGTCTTTTAGGTTAGGCCTTAAGCCTGCCCCTTTCCTATTTTTTCTTAGGGATCCTGTGGAGTGTTTGGGTGTGTCAGTATCCCTATTAATATTTTATTGTTAAATTATAATTTTCGGGAGTGTGTGTGTGTGTGTGTGTGTGTGTGTGTGTGTGTGTGTGTGTGTGTGTGTGTTTTTCTGCTACTTTTGTGTAACCCTTGACACTGTTATGTTGAAGGAACCTAAAGAAGCTAAGGTCTCAGGCTTTAAGAAGTGTGACTCGTGCTGTCAGAAAATGTCTCTGACAGACGGTCACACTTCTTGTGTTTACTGCCTGGGACCCCTGCACTTCAGTATGTCATGCATTCAGTCCAAGAGTCCTGCAGGAGCGCAGGAACAAACTGATACTTAGGGGCTTGTTAAAGCCCGAGGGCTCCCCGACTAAGTCTGCGTCGGGGAGGCCCTCGAAGCCTGCAAAACCGTCGGCTCCAAGTACTAAGCCTTTGGCTGCTAGCTCCTTGTCTGTGCCTAGATTGGCTCCGGCTGGAGCCGATCCCCTTGAGTCACAAGTTCCGGTCTCGGCACCACTCGGTGACGATACCTCTGAGTCCTTGCTTGCGCTGTCGGCTCCAGCCGGAGCCGACGTGTCTTCGGCTCCGTTGGCTACATCTAAGAAGAGGTCAAGATCCCCTTCATTGGAGTCCATCCATTCGGCTCCGAGATCTCCCCTGCTCTCGGAGCGGAGCCATCAGAGCCGATCTTCTCGGTTGTCCAGACTTTCAGATCATGACCTTGAGAGAGTGGTAAGTAGGCTATTAAAGTCTCAGGCATTGGCCCATATGATCTCTAGCCCGTCTCATCAGACGGTGGCTATTTCGACTACACCTATTTTTCCTCCTTCGACTCTCCCTCAGAGTTCGGAGCCGTGACTGTTGCGGTGTCGGAGCCGATACCTCCCCCTTCGGCTCCTTCGTCTTCCGCTCCGATCTCCTCCTTGATACCTTCATTGGAGGGATCCGGGCGCCTGATCTCTCTCGTCTGCTCCGAGGGGGCGAGTGGCATCGGACCATTGTCCGACCCTGTTCTCCCTCTCGGAGCGTCGGCGCTGGTGAGCTCGGCCCCGACATCGGCCTCGGAGCCTTCCCTGTCGGTGCGGCCTGGGGTTCCTACCTCTTCGGAGTGGGGGCCCTCTGGCCTTTCTGATAGGGGAGCCTTCGAGGTGATGAGGAGCGTACTAGCCCCAGGGCTTATTCAACGGTCAGCTCCATCAGCTCCTCCCACTACAGTGCCTGCTGATGTCTCTTCTCACTCCCTTGCTCCCGGACCCAGAGATCCAACGCCGCAGGTTTCCCCACTGGGAATTTCTTCCTCTTCCGAGGCTTCTCCTGACCTGTCAGCGGAGCCTCCGCGTAAGAGGACATGTAAGAGGAAGCATGTGGACTCCCCTGAGTCTATTACATCTGACACCGACTTGGATGAGTCGGAGGGATCCCCAAAGTCCCCCTCTGAGGATGTTTCTTTCTCAGACATCCTGGAAATCCTGTAGCAGAGGGGGAACTGGTCTTCCTTTAATCCTTCCGAGGACGAGTCTGTGTACCTGGAGGCGTTCGGTTCTCGACCCTCCACCTCCTGGGTGTCTCCGCCTTTCGACCCCCTTATGGAAGTAGTGGCTCGGAAGGCATGGTCAGCCCCGGATTCGGTGGAACCCACCCCTCGGAGGCCATCTAAATTTATTACAGCACCAGTCGACAAGCAATTCCTGACAAAAGGTGTACCGGCGGATGCCATGGTGGTGGCTGCAGCCACCAAGAAGGAACTAGCTGATCCTTCGGTACCTGTCCATCCTCTTAATAAGGTTTCTAGGACCATGGATAGGTATGGTAAGCGGATGTTTTTTTCAGCGACCTTTGCCATGCGGTCGCTGAATTACCTGTGTCACTTCACCCGCCTTCAGAGAGATATTCTCAAAGAGTTGGGAGAAGTCTTACAGGATCCATCAGCTGCTGGATCCCAGGATAAAATAAACTCACAGCTTGGAACCCTGAACTCGATTAACTCCTCCATGCGTCTGATTTCATATGCAGCCGATGGAGCGAGTAGGGCCGCAGGCACAGGAGTGGCCTTAAGGCGTCACGCCTGGATGCGGCTGTGTAATTTCGCAGACCCTTTCAAGGCATCCTTCACAAATTCCCCCTTTGATGGTTCGGCTTTGTTCGGAACTCAAGTGAAAGACACCTTGACCAGATGCGAGCAAGATGGCAAGACTCTTTCTGCCGTAGGAGTCCGTTTCTCCACCCCTTCAAGACCATACCCTAAGGGTCAGAAATGTGGGAAAATGTGGTTCCGCAAATCTCAAGGAGTCACGTCTGACGCAAGAGGTCAGTTTACCCCCAGAGGCAGAGGGGGTAACAACAACAGATGCCGCCCTAGGGGCAGAGGGGGTCCGCAAAACCAGGGTAGCAGGGAGCCTCTCTCTGACAAACCCTTTCAGCATCCCTGGGATGTTGCCCGATTGTCCACCTTCGGAGGCGGGGGAAGATTGTCGCTGTACCCAATAGCCTGGCTTTCCCTTACTCAAGACAAATGGGTACAGTCGATCATATCCGAGGGTTACAAAATTCCCTTTATCCAAACCCCAATTCAACAAAAGGGAACCCTTCCAGACGTTCCACCCAGTCTAAGGGAACTAGCAGTATTAGAAATATCAAAACTGCTAGCAAAAAGAGCCATCCAGCCAGTCCCAGCAGACCAACTAGGATCCGGAATCTACTCAAGGTTCTTTTTAGTACCGAAAAAGACAGGGGACTGAAGACCAATATTAGATCTCAGCAAACTGAACAAGTTTGTAAAGAGAACAAGATTCTGGATGGTCACGCTACAGTCCATTCTGCCCTTTCTGGGCAAGGACAATTGGATGTGCTCCGTGGACCTTCAGGCAAATTTGAATCAATCAATTGATCTCCCAGTTTTTTTCCCAAACTATACTAATAGAGCGGAGCAAAAGCTACATTAACTAGATGTTCACCGCCAGCTCCGGTACTATCTGGATAGAACTAAACAAATAAGGAAATCTGATCAACTGTTTTTAACGTATGCAGAAAATAAGAAAGGCCTTCCTGTTTCCAAGGTAACCCTATCTAGATGGCTGTCTTCTGTGATTACATCTATTTATCAACTCAGAGGCAGGGAATTATCTTCTAAGCCAAAAGCCCATTCAACTAGAGCACTAGCTACATCTACAGCTTTTCAAGCTAGACTACCAATAGACACTCTCTGTGCGGCAGCCACATGGGCCTCTCCTCATACCTTTGTTTCGCATTACAAATTGGACATGGCCTTCAGGGACAGAGCAACATTTGGTTCCACCATTCTTAAGAGTCTGTTCCAATAAGCCACCCAGGATGAAGGTGCTAGGGACGCGGTCCCATCCAGCAAGAATGAAGGCGAGATTGACAACTTAACATTGAGAAGTTATGTACCTACCATAACGTTCCATGTTAGTTGTCTTCTCTCGCCTTCTTTCTTGCATCCCGCCCACCATCCCCCTAGCCTGGCCAGACCGAGAAGATCTTCCCTTCTTTGAAGGGTCCTTTTATTCCTTTGTTCACTATCTAGGTGTCCTAGGATATATATATAGTGTAAATAATTATCTTTGGAGGTTTTTTATTCCTCTTCCTCCTCCTTCCAGTTGGAGGATTTTGTTTTATTGGCCTATGCTAGGTTTTTTTTTCAGCTTCCAAACGAGCTCTGGGGAGTTATTGCCTAGCATCATGGGATATAGGGTTGCCTCGAGCCGGTAAAATAAGCTCTCGAGCTTTAGTAAGTGGCCGAGTCGGAGCAGAGGATCGGCTCCAAACCCATCCAGCAAGAAAGAAGGCGAGAGAAGACAACTAACATGGAATGTTATGGTAGGTACATAACTTCTCGTTTTATGCCATAGATTCTGTACAGGGAGCATAAATGTGATGTGCAGTGCATACAAGATCATTAGGCTTTTGTGTACTGGCTGAGTGTCTGGCTACCATGGGCAGGAGACCCCCTTCTGTTTTGGATACGGCAACAGTGATATAGAAGGACATACCTCTTTTATCTGAATCCAGGTCTCCCATTCTACCTTCCAAATTTACTGCTGGTTGTAACAGCAGATGCCTCAAACTTTGCTTGGGGGCTGTCTTTGGGAGTAAATGTCCAGGATCTTTGGAATAAAAATGACTGACCAGAATACCTAAATATCAAAAAGATGTTGACAGTAACAAATGCACTCATCTCTCTCACCCATCTATAGTCTCCAGCGTATGTACCGCTGGTCACAGACACCACCACAGTGATGTGGTACATAAACAGGGGTTGGGGTGGTGGGTTCAGATCATACCTTCTGTATGGATTTGCCATGGTAGCCTGGGATGTAACAATTCAGCACAGTCTCACTCTACAGGCTTCTTACATTCTGTCAGAGCAAAACTTTGACAAGCTGAGCAGGACCAGGACTAATGGAAACTGAATTGGCTGTCTTCCAGGATTTGATCCATTTATGGAGAACACTTCAAAAAGATCTGATCTGTTGCTGTCATTTTCATCCATCTCAACCTGTGGGCTGTCGGATCTAACAGGATCAGACGCTGGCACTCTCAAAGTCTTAAGTCCAGGAGCTCCACCTCCTCTATCCATAACGTCCTGCTGTAACTGCTTTCCTCAGATCTCATTTGCTGCCATTGAGTTCAGATGATGGTCCAAGAGTTCTGTCATCACTGTATCCTTTTTGGATATTTTTTGTTTGTTTTGTATAACATTTTGCTGTGCCTTCTCCATCTTTTTTGTATAGCACTAATTTAGCTATAGTTAGGTCATTAGTAAGTAATATCTGTTCTTCCTTCTGCATATGTAAATAGGTAGCATTAGGTATACGTGTGTGTGTTTTTCTTTGAAAAAAAAAGTTCTCTCTTGTTTTATTAGTGGTGTGTTGTTAGGATATTGTAGGTATTATGTAAATAGTAGGATTTTCTTAGTGCTTACTGTAGATCTCTAGGATCTGTAGTATTCACATTTTTGGTTGTTCCAAGAAGTATTTTGCCATGAGATTGTGCCTTTGTGATTACTGTTTTCATTGCTGTGGGGTTGTGCTATGCATTTTTTCCCCTTAGGTACTATGGACAAAGATTTGGAGTTTAAGAAATGTGTTGTCTGTGGGCACAAATTGCCCCTGCAAGGTATCCACATCAAGAGCATCTACTGTTTGGGTGCAGCCTAATTGGAAGTCGAATGTCTGGCCTGTGCTGCTTTTAGCATAAGAGTGTTTAAGGAAAGGAATGTTAAGTTGATCATGACATGCTTTCTCCAGCCCTCTGCTGCTTCTTCTTCCTCTCCCTCCCCCAGCAAGAAGCCAGATAGACAAAAGAAGGAGCAATGCAAGGAAAATGTGTCAAAGGCCATGATTAAAGAAAAGGAAGAGCACAAATGCTCTTCCTCTTCTACTAAAGGCCAGCTGGAGACAAAGGTTTATCAGCCTTCGGCTCCTGTACCTCTTCAGCTCCAATCCCCAGTTATTACAGTCTCAGATTCCTCAACCTCCTCCACTCTAAGATTCCCAGTTGTTTCTTTTCTATGGCTGCATTCTCCTTTTTGTCCAGTTACACCACTGGAGTTTTCTCTGGGAACGTCGTCTTACTCTACTCGGTTCTAGTCCTCCATTTCAGATCCGATCCTCGGATCCAGTGACTGTCAAGAAATTGTCTAAACCAACCTCTGTGGCTTGCACTTCTAAGTTATCTAGGTTGTGTGGAGCCTTACTCGTTTCTTTCTTCAGAATCAGCTGGACCTATGAATCATCCCTGCCGCCTTGTCCTCGAGGCCTGAGGTTTTGGCTCCCAGTCTTGTGGTTTCTCCCTCGATTTTTTGACTCCGGGTTTGTCGAGTCTGACTCAGCTGTCTGGCAGTGCTGATGACTTGAATGTTGAATGTTTCTGACACAGGTTCAGTCCTTTGCAATCTTGACTCTGGTGCTGTCTGAAATGAGTGCTTCTCTGAATCAGGGACCTTTTATTCTTCCCTATCCCCAGATTATGGTGACCCTGGATATACTTCCTTTGTACAGTGGGGTCATTTCAAGGGGAAGACTGTCCAGGACACCTGCTCTCAGTTTGAGGCCAGGTCACATTAACATCTTGGAGATGAGGGTGGTCCTTCTAGCACTGCCAGCCTTTCAGAACTTTTCCTCAAGGATGTGATTACCATCCAGACTGACAAATACGTTGGTGATATGGTACCTGAACAAACAAGGAGGACTTCACTGCTATCCCCTGTGTTGAGAGGCCATGACACTTTGTCAATGGGCAACATCCCAAGGATTTCTGATCGCAATGTTCATCCTTGAAAAATTCAACAAGTTAGTGGACAGTCTGAGTAGACACATACTTCTGCCTTACAAGTGGACCCTGAATCAGGAGATAGTAATGCTGATTTCCAGCTGCTGGGTCACGCCTGCTGCCACCTATTTGCTTGCGTGTCCAACATGAAGTTCATCAGATTCTATGCCCTAATCCTACCAGAGGGACAGTCACCAAGGAATGCTGTTCTACATGCTTGTACCCTGAATCTACTATACACCTATCACCCGACTTCTCTCATAATCAAATTTCTTCAGAAACTATTCCATTGCAGAGCGTCTGTCATCCTCATTGACTAACAAGTTTGGTTCTCCTTCCTTTGGTCTTATCTACTACACCGGCCTTGGGTTCTGGATCTTGTATTGAGTCTGATTTCTCACTCTCTGGGCCTGTCTCACCTGCAACTTCATTCCCTAAAACTAACCACTTGAATATAATTCTGATGATAGCAAGGGATCCCAAGCTCTAAGAGGGGGTTAGTCACATCCTTTCTTCCTGTCACAAACCTTCAACTAGAAAGGTTTATGCTAGTAATTGAAAGAGGTTTTACATTACATTTGGGCATGTTCCAAGGGCCTATCCCTTTTCTTCTCCTTTAGATGCTATGCTGGATTTTTTGGCTAGTATTTTTCATTCTGGTTATTCTACCGTTAAAGTGCAGATGTAATGGGATCCTATCTCGCCTACATTCATGACAGATGGGTTCGGAGCCGATCCATCGGCTCCGACTCGGCAACTTATACACTAGCACGAAGTCTCTCATTGGCTGGGCTACTCCCTATCCCAGGATGCACTACACCTGCTTCCCCAGATCTCGTTTGCCGCTTTACAAGCTGGACGTGGTCTCGACTTGGCTGGAGCTAAGTGGTTCTTTTTACCTTTATTGGTCCTTGACCTTGGGGTTTTTGTCATATATTAACCAAACAGCTGTTTTAACAGCTATTCTTTATACTATTTGTGACTTTTGAGTGCTTGAGTGTCTTCTGGTACTTTATTTTTTTCAGTCGGGCAAGGCCTGTTTAAGTTAGAGGGCCTTTGCCCTACCCTTGTGTACTATTTAATTTTAATTTCCCTTTGTGGTTAATTGTTTTTCGGGCCGAGCCCGTTTAAATTAGAGGGCTTTGGGCCGTTGGACTTGTTTTGTCTGTTTGTTTGTGAGGTAAATTTTTCCTAAGTGCTCGCGCCAGTGTGTCTCACGCTTTTCAGTTGGCGCTTTTTTATTATAGTGCTTACTTTTTGTGGTAAAGTCATACTTGTTGTAGGGCCTGTACTATGTCTAAAGAACAAAAGTCAGGTTTTAAAAAATGCACTCGGTGCAGTTATAAAATGTCCATAACAGACAGCCATTCAATCTGTGTTTATTGTTTGGGGCCGAAACATCTGCAAGAGACTTGTAGCGTATGTCATGCTTTTTCTGCTCGAGTTCTTCAAGAACGTAAGAACAAGCTGATATTGAAAGGGCTTATCAAACTTCTTTTGAGGAAGCCTTAAATCCTCCTGTTGCTTCCAAAAAGAAAAGATCGTCGGCACCGACAAGTCCGTCGGAGCCGACTTCTAAAAAGACAAAATTGACCTCTTCTTCCTCGGCTCCACTGACTTGGGGCCGAGGGTGAAGGTCTGCCTCGATACCTCCTACTTGGCTCCATTGCCTTGGCCGCAAGTTGGAGTATCGAAGGTGAATCACCTCCATCGGTTCCAATGGCCGGGCGGTGGAAGTGTGCAGCTCAGACTCTTCCCCTCGGCTCCGAAGAAGGCTCCTTCGGTGCCGATGGTGGTCCATGATGTGGTGGAGTCGGCGCCGATAGTTTTGGAGCCGTGTCGAGCCGGTCCCCTTCTCTCGGGCCGAGAAGAAAATCTTCTCGAGTGTCTACCTCCTCTAAATCCTCGAGACTGTCAGATTCGGACCTGGATAGGGTTTTACAGAGGCTATTCCAGTCTCCAGTGTTTACTAAAATGGTCTCGGCTCCAGCACAGTTTGCTTGAGCCGATCCCCTCCAACACATTTGATTCCTCCTCCAACCTCTTGAGCCGTTGGAGCCGGTGGTGGTGGAGCAATGTGGAGCCATACGGTCGGAGCAGGGACCCCTTACAGGCCTTTCGGCTCCGACTATGCTTCCTACCCTGTCCTCCGGTTCAGGGTTTGGTACTGCGACCTCTTCAGCCGGGCCGAGGGAATACTTTGGGATTAGGTGCTTGGTGCCTAGTCTTCCTCTCGGAGCATCGGCTGCTGGAATTCCCAGTGCCATCGTGGCCTCTAGACCAGTGACCTCCTTGGACTCTGGAGGTCCGGCCTTTGAGGCCATGAGGAGCGCGCTGGCCATGCCTTTGCCGGTTCAACAAGATTCTACCTCACCGTCCCTAGATTTGGAGACTGGTGCCTCTGTTGTGTTGCAGCCCCGGCAGCGGGCCCCAGGGCCTGAGGATACCCCATCGGGGTTCCCTTCTTCGGGTGGTCCGTCCGAAACTGCTTCGGACGAACCCCACGGAAGAAATTGTGTAAGAGGAAGCACGTAGACTCCCAAGATGAGTCTATTACATCGGATACTGACCTCGATGGCCTTGAAGGGTCCCCAAATCATCTTCGGATGATATCTCCTTCTCAGATATCTTGGAGATTCTGAGACAGAGAGGTGACTGGCAAGCCAAAACCCCTGCAGCTGAGGAGTCAGTCTTCCTCAAGGCCTTTGGGGCCCAGCCTTCCGCCTCCTGGGTGTCTCCGCCCTTGATGAACTCCTTGATTTGGTTTCTCGAAGGGTGTGGGAACACCCTGATTCTGTGGAACCGGTGCCTGCGAGGCCCAATAAATTTTGTCAGCCCCAGAAGGAATTTCTCACAATGGGTGTGCCTGTAGATGCTTTGGTGGTGGCTTCTGCCACACAGCAGGGCGTGGGAGAGGCTTCGGCGTCTATTCATCCTCCTAATAAGGATTCTAGGAGTATGGATAGGTGCGGAAGCGTACCCTGTCCTCAGCGGCCTTTACCTTACGGTCGCTGAACTATTTATGTCATTTTACGAGGCTCCAAAGGGATCTTCTCAAAGAGCTAAATGACTCTATTGTTGGTAATCTACCTGAGGCGCTGGCCCGACTGTTGGCGCACAGATGACTACCCTTTTTCTATCGTTAACTCGTCCATGAGGCTCATTTCAGATGCGGCCGAAGGGGCGAGTAGAGCTGCAGGAACAGGCGTTGCCCTCAGGAGGCAAGCCTGGTTACGCTTGTGTTCGTTCACGGAGGCCTTCAAGTCTTCCTTAGCCGATGCCCCTTTGATGGGTCATCTTTGTTTGGACCCAAGGTGAAGGACACACTAACTCGGTGCGAGCAGGAGGGCAAGACTTTGACTGCCGTTGGGGCCCGTTTTCCGCTCCTTCCAGGCCTTATCCCAAGGCTGGGAGAGGAGGAAAATGTGGTTTAAAAATCCCAAAGTCTTTCTCTACTCCACCCAGTGATTCCCTCTCCAGAGGCGGGGGATTTTGGAAGACGCCCCAGAGGTGGCAGAGGCCCCGTAACTCTGGAGACCGCGATTCCTTTCGTGGTTCTTCATACAACCAGCGTTCCTGAGTTGTTGCCCGACTGTGCAACTCCGGAGCCAGTCGGGTCGCTTTGCGGCGCACCCACAAGCTTGGGAATCCATAACAAGCGATCGGTGGGTGCTTCGCATCATTACCGGAGGATATATCATACCCTTCAACAAACCCCCCCTTTCTTTAAGGGAAATCCCGGACGTACCACCCAGTCAGCGGGATCAGGCAGCATTAGAGGTTTCAAAGCTGCTAGAAAAAAGAGCCATCCAGCCTGTCCCCATCGACCAGATCGGATCAGGAACTTACTCAAAGTTATTTTTGGTACCAAAAAAGACAGGGGACTTCAGGCCCATTTTGGACTTCAGTTCATTGAATCGTTTCGTAAAGAACTCCAAATTCCGAATGGTCACTCTTCAATCTATTCTTCCTTTGCTGGAAAAAAAATGCATGGATGTGCTCCATAGATCTCCAGGACGCTTACTATCACATTCCCATAGCTCAAGAGTCCAGGAGACATTTACGCTTCCGCCTCGGAGCCAGTCATTTTCAATTCCGAGCACTGCCCTTTGGTCTCACCACAGCCCCCAGGGTGTTCACCAAATGTCTGGCAGTGGTATCTGCTCACCTGAGAAGTCTGGGATTCCAGGTGTTTCCTTATCTAGACGACTGGCTCCTTACTGCCACCTCCGAGCATCTACTACTCCAAGCGCTCAGAGCCACGTTCACCTTGGGCCGTTTCTTGAGGATCACGTTCAATTTGCAAAAATCTGTACTACAGCCATCTCAGCGTATTACTTTCATAGGCGCAGATTTAGACACAAAAAGAATGCGCCTATTTACCGGCAGCAAGAATTCAGGTCTTACAAGATCAAGTCAAATCCTGTCTCCCCCTACAAAGAGCCCCGGCCCATCGGATCCTACAACTGTTGGGCTCGATGGCGTCGACCATACTTTTAGTTCCCTTGGCCAGACTTCACATGCGAATTTTACAATGGCTACTGTCGGTTCAATGGTCCTATCAGGAACTTCCCTTGAACCACTTAATCATAATCATGGAAAGTTGCCGTCGAGATCTTCATTGGTGGCTTCTCCAATCAAATCTCGACCAGGGGCGACCCTTTATACCTCAACGTCCCATTGCCACTGTGACTACGGACGCCTCCCAGGTAGGGTGGGGGGGTCATTACCTGGACAGGTCGGTCCAAGGCACATGGCAGATCCAGGAAATGCATTTGCATATCAATGTCCTGGAGATGAGAGCGGTACTATTGGTACTCCAAGCTCTCCATCACGCTCTCCCACAGGGCCCGATTACTATCCTATCCGACAACATGTCGGTGGTGTGGTACATAAACAAGCAAGGTGGAACCAGGTCTTACCCACTATGCAGAGAAGCCATGAGACTTTGGCACTGGGCGGTAGCTACCAACCGCTTTCTAATGGCAACGCACATACCGGAGAAGTCCAATGTGATTGCGGACAGATTAAGCAGGACCATTCTTTTACCCCACGAGTGGTCCCTCAAACAGAGTATAGCTGCGAAAATCTTCGACAGATGGGGTCTTCCTTGCTGCGACCTGTTTGCCAGCCCGCACAATGCGAAATGCAGAGAGTTCTTCACACTGTTTCCTTCTCAGGGACAGATTCCCAGGGACGCTCTGACTCACATTTGGCCCCCCGGTCTTCTCTATGCCTTCCCTCCGTTCCCCCTCCTACCGAGGGTGATACAGAAGGCCATTTACTTGGAGAGCGAGATGATTTTGATTGCCCCGCACTGGCCTCGTCAAGTTTGGTTTCCCTTCCTACAGAGGCATGCGATAGAAGGTCCATGGTTTCTGGATCCAGTGCCAGACCTGTTGACTCACCAGTCAGGACGGCGTCATCCGTCTCTCAGGTCCTTGAAGTTGGCAGCATGGTTACTCCACTTCCATCCTTAGTCCGAGACAATGCTCTTTCGCTGGACGTGGTCCACATACTGTCTTCTTCTCATAAACCTTCCACCATCAAACTTTATTCCAGTAAATGGAAAAGGTTTGCCTTCTGGGCTCAAGAACGGGTATAGATCCTCTCACTGCACCAGTATCGGAGGTTCTGAATTTTCTGGCCTCCCTTTTTCAGTCGGGCTCTTCAGTTTCTACCATTAAGGTTCAATTAGCAGCGATCTCTAATTTTCATGCTTCTTTTGAACCTTCATTGATGTCTCACAAACTTTGTAAGGCTTTCCTTAAAGGGGCTTGGCTCCTTAGGCCTCCTTTATCTCAGCCTGTCCCACCTTGGGATTTGAATATGGTTCTTGCTGCCCTAACTGCCCGTCCTTTCGAACCAGCTGCTACTTGTGATTTAAAATTTCTGTCTTGGAAAGCGGCCTTTTTAGTAGCCATAACATCTGCTAGGCGAGTTTCAGAACTTCAAGCTCTTTGTTCTGATCCTCCCTATTTGATTTTTCACAAGCATAGAGTCTCATTGAAATTAAACCCTGCATTTATACCAAAGGTGGCCTCCTCTTTCTGTATGCAACAAACTATAGAACTCCCTGTCTTTTTCCCAGAATTCTCCAATAACGCAGAATATACTTTGCATCAATTGGACGTACATAGACAACTACGTTTTTATTTGAATAGAACCGCTCAAACGCGGAAATCAAATCAGTTTTGTTTCTTTTGCAGCGAACAAATTGGGTCAACCAGTAACAAAAGCCTCCATATCTAAATGGATTAAAGATTGTATCATTTTTATTTATTCACAGGCTAATAAAGACCTTCCCTTTCCAGTCAAGGCTCATTCTACCAGGGCAATGGCTACTTCCGTAGCTTTTCACTCCAAGTTATCAATAGATGATATTTGTGCTGCGGCAACCTGGACTTCTCCGCACACTTTTATTTCTCATTACAAATTGGATGTGGTTTCTCGAGGCAGAGCTTCCTTTGGTTCCACAGTTCTCAGGAGTGTGTTCCAATGAGCCACCGGGATGTAGGTGCTAGGACGCTGTCCCATCTGTCATGAATGTAGGCGAGATAGGATCCCATTACATCTTTTAGTTATGTACTTACCATAACTTCGGATGTATGGGATCCATCTCTCCTACATTCATAAGTACCCACCCTCCTTCCCCCTTCCATTTGGATTTAGAGGAGCTGTAGTCACTTTCTTGGCGTTCTTTCTTGAAGAACTTTAGTTGGTTATAGTGACTAATAGTGTTTTCTGTGTTTACATGGGTGTATGAAAGCGAACAAACAAGATCTGGGGAAGCAGGTGTAGTGCATCCTGGGATAGGGAGTAGCCCAGCCAATGAGAGACTTCGTGCTAGTGTATAAGTTGCCGAGTCGGAGCCGATGGATCGGCTCCGAACCCATCTGTCATGAATGTAGGTGAGATGGATCCCATACATCCGAAGTTATGGTAAGTACATAACTAAAACTTAGCCTCCATCTCCAACTTTCATGTTGGGCTGGATAATACACCTGTGGCAGCTGTTAAGCTATCCAAGTCCTTTTTGAGGGGTACCTTTTTATTATTTCCTCCTATTTGTGACCCAATTTCTCCTTGGGATCTCAATTGCTTTTGTAAATTCTCACAAGACCTTTTGAACCAACAGCCTCGGCGTCTGTGAAGCATTTATTTGGAAAACTGACTGGATCTACTCACACAAGATGGAGATTGTTTGATACACCACAACTTGAAACAGTTTCACCTGACTGCCAGGATGATAACATTTTAATAATGTTTAGGCACCTGTTTTTTGAGGACATGCAGCAGGTATTAAAGGAGGCAAATAAACCTCTTGTTAGGAAATCATATATTAGCAAATGAAAAGGTTTTCTAGTTGGTGCTACACTAAGAGCCAAGACACTTTTAAAGCTAGCATTTCAATGGTTCTACAGTATTTGTGTGAGTTAGTGCCCTCTGGCCTTTCTTACTTTTCTATTAAGATTCATCTTTTGGCCATTCCATCATGTCTGTCTGTGGATTCCCCCTCTGTGAATGCAATCTCATGTTAACTTGTTTTTGAAAGGAGTTATGTATACTGATCTGCCTAGTATACTGATCTGCCTAGAAAGCAAGTGGCTCCTCCTTGGGATCCTAATTTTGTTTTGGGAAAATTAACACTTGCTCTATTTGAATCACCTGATGCTAATTTGACGTTCTTAACATGGAAAACATTGTTGCTTATTGCTCTGATTTCTGCAAGATTGCTTTGTAGAAGAGGCATCAGCAGCATCATAGCTACACTTAATAGAGTAACCAGCCACTTGAGAAGCAGAAGCTAAAATAGATAAGGCAGAGGATTTGCCGTCAGAATCAGGGAGGTCAGAAATAACCTGACAAACCTGAGTAATCAAGGCCAGAGCATACCTGGTTATGTGGGTCTGGTAACTAATAGCCCTAAAGGTCAAAGTAGAAGCAGTGTAAACTTTCTTACCAATCTATCAGAAGGCAAAAGTTTAGAAGAGGGCAGAACTTTGAAGGTTTAACAGAAGAGACTGACACCACAGCAGAATCAGCAGAAGGACATTTAAATAAAAATTGACAATCCTTATTAACCTCATAGAACCTATCAGGTGTCTTAGGAGCAGGCAGCTGAGAATCTGGAGAGTTGGAAGCAGCAATGAAAGTATCTTAACAAGGCAGTTAACACAGGAGAGAGTGCCAATGGTTTATGAGTATCCACCTGAAGCAGCTCATAATATCTTCTCTGAATATCAGACACTTGAGAAGAATCCCACTTAAAGTATTCTATCATCTTAGCAATTGCGTCCCCAAATGACAATTCCTCAAAAGGAGACTTAGGGCTCATAGACTCATCTTCATCAGAACCATAGGCCAAAGGTGAAGGCACCTGTGAAGAACAAGACAAAGACCCCTCATCAGACCCTGAAACCTCATCTAAAGAATCTGGTTCACTAAGTCATTTAGGAGGGGTAGAGGTCCAAGGAGGAGCAGATGCCGAAACTCCTTGAGGAGGCTTTAGGGTCATCAAGGCAGAAAACAAGCCTTGAGTAAACTCCTGCCATTCCCTTTGAGGATCCTTAGGATGGAACAAAACATGCTTCAGTTTTTGTCTTTTCTTGGAAGGGACATCCCTGAGGTTCCAACCCTTGGTGAGATTTGATAAGAGAATCTGGAACCTCTTCCCTGACCAATATCTGCAGAATCATTCTAGGACCCTCTGACATAATCAACCTCTGTTCCCCCTCGACATCCTGAGCAGACATCTGCAGAATCTCAGAGGACATGGGAAAAGACCCATGCCTGCCTCTGACAGGGTCGCGACAGAGGATTCCAACGTAAACACTGAACAACATACAGAGCTATTACCCGTTTCTAGAGGGACATCTGGTGGACTCTGGACAGCCAAAGAATCCGGTCAAGACTTCTTGGTCTTCTTCTTACCTAGCTGGTGTATCTTAGGTTTAAAGGATTCGGTCATTGTACCCTCAGCTTAACTGTTTAAGCCATTGGTTTTCAAGGTAAATGGCCAGGGAAGACAAGTGACTTCTGAGTATCTTAGGCAGAAATGCCTTACAGATTCTTCAAGATGTATGGCCGTGGGGAAGCACCCAACCAAAAAAGACACTGCTTGTGACAATTAGCCACCCACACTGACATTTTCCCTTCTTGGATGATATGAACTCTAGGTAGCAAAATAAAATGCAAGACCAAGAAAAGTAAAAAAAAAAAATCCCCAACAGGGCACTTGTCTGGTGCCTAAGTATTCAATACAGCAACATGGCACTCCCACCAACCAACTACCAATAATGACATTCGAATAGGTGGCAAAAAAGTTCTTTGTAGTTGCATTTGTACATCCTTTTTATGCCTTACGTTCTGTACAGGGAGCATAAATCTGACATGCGGTGCATACAAGATCATTAGGCTTTTGTGTACTGGCTGCGTGTCTGGCTACCATGGGCAGGAGACCCCTTCTGTTTTGGATACGGCAACAGTGATATAGAAGGACATACCTGTTTTATCTGAATCCAGGTCTGAAATTCTCCAGCTTTCATGTTGGGCTGGATAATACACCTGTGACAGCTCTTAGGCTATCCAAGTCTTTTTTTGAGGGGTATCTTTCACCCAACTTCTCGCATAATCAAATTTCTTCAGAAACTATTCCATTGCAGAGCATTTGTCATCCTCATTGCCCCAACAAGTTTGGTTCCTCTTCCTTTGGTCTTATCTACTGCACCTACCATGGGTTCTGGATCTTGTAATGGGTCTGATTTCTCACTCTCTGAGCCTCTCTCTCTCTTACACCTTCATTCCCTAAAACTAACCACTTTGTTTCTATAATTCTGATGATAGCAAGGGATCCAAAGCTCTCAGAGAGAGTTAGTCACATCCTTTCTTCCTCTCACAAACCTTCAACTAGAAAGGTTTATGCTAGTAACTGAAACAGGTTTTACATTTGGGCATGTTCCAAGGGCCTATCCCTTTTCTTCTTCTTTAGATGCTATGCTGGATTTATTGGCTAATATTTTTCATTCTGGTCTTAGTTACTCTACCATTAAAGTGCAGTTAGCCTCCATCTCCAACTTTCATGTTGGGCTGGATAATACACCTGTGGCAGCTGTTAAGCTATCCAAGTCCTTTTTGAGGGGTACCTTTTTATTATTTCCTTCTATTTGTGACCCAGTTTCTCCTTGGGATCTCATTTGCTTTTGTAAATTCTCACCAGACCTCCTTTTGAACCAATAGCGTCAGCGTCTGTGAAGCATTTATTTGGAAAACTGACTGGATCTACTCACACAAGATGGAGGTTGTTTGATACACCACAGCTTGAAACAGTTTCACCTGACTGCCATGATGATAAAATTTTAATAATGTTTAGGCGCCTGTTTTTTGAGGACATGCAGCAGGTATTAACTCATTACATCGAGTGACGCCCCCAGTTGCATCTGCAGTTAACTCCCACTGACGCCTCTAGGCGTCAAATATTGCTTGTTCATATTTGCATCAATACTTCCTAAACCATGCTATAAACAAGGTTTTAAAAGATTTCATTTTAATACTTACACAATGCAAACACAACTGCATTAATATTTGATCTCTGTCTAGTGTAGGTAAATAGAAATTAACTGTTGTTTTTATGATATTTATATAGATATAATTTTCACATTTTTCTAAATATCTCAATAACCACATAACACAGGCTGATCTACTTAACCTCAAATGAAAGCTCTCAGCTAGATGAATAAAATGGTGTGGACAGTATGTGTGTAACTTGAGTAGTTGCTGAGATATTGTAAGTTGTTTGCAAATTATTACAAATGAAATGGTCACTTTGTTTACTGTGACTTATAAAATTCAGTTTAAGACCTAGAACCTAATGAATACTACCACTATAAAACTTGTTTGTGGTGAAGAGTTTGCCATTTATACTTCTTTCATATTTCCTATGGTTCTAGAGATATTAACATTTGTTTGAAATGTTAGGACATAATTTGATTCTGTCAAAAGGCTTAGGCTCCACCCATTGGAAGTTACAGTGCAAACTTACTGAGCTCCATTGAGGCAAAGAAACCTCCTACTAGGAAATCCTATATTAACAATTGGAAAAGGTTTTCTGGTTGGTGCTACACTAAGAGCCAAGACACTGTTAAAGCTAGCATTTCAATGGTTCTACAGTATTTGTGTGAGTTAGTGTCCTCTGGCCTTTCTTACTTTTCTATTAAGATGCATCTTTTGGCCATTCCATCATGTCTGTCTGTGGATTCCCCCTCTGTTAATGCACTCTCATGTCAAGTTGTTTTTGAAAGGAAATACCATCAAAAAACTAAGCAGGAGACCGCAGTATAAAAATTTTACTTGATCTTAGCGCCTCGGCTATCAGCCTTCAAGAGATAAAATTCATTACAAAAAAACAGCAATTTATAACAGTTTCAATTAACCAATTAAAACACATCCTTAAGGAAAAAACACTCATTAAAGTCTTTTAATTAGTTTTTCATACTGGGGTCTCCTGCTTGTTTTTTTTTTTTTTTTTTTTTTTTTTTTTTTTTTTTTGGTGGTATTTTCTTTTGAGCTGCTTTATTGTTGCTTTTATGTTTTTCAAAGGAGTTATGTATACTGATCTGCCTAGAAAGGAAGTGGCTCCTCCCTGGGATCCTAATTTTGTTTTGGGAAAATTAACACTTGTTCCATTTGAATCAGCTGATGATAATTTGATGTTCTTAACATGGAAAACGTTGCTTATTGCTCTGATTTCTGCAAGAGTGCTTATTTTCCCCAAATATAGGGTTCTCTGCAAACAAATCCTTCATTTATGCCTGAAGTGGTATCTTATTTTACTTTGAGCCAAGCTATCCACCTCCCTGTCTTCTTTCCTGAATCTGAAAAATGAATAAAGATCTAATAATGCCCTCCCATTTTGATTACTGAGTTGGCTGGAACACACTCCCTCCTCGTTTCCTTGATGGGTGAGCAGAAATGGAAAAACATTTTATCTGAAGTAGTTAACTTCATTTGATCAGCAACCTGTGGGTTATGGATCTGACACTGATCCAAGCCAGCAGCATACCAAGCAAAAAGATCCGAGCTCCGAGCTCCTCCCCCTTACCCATACTACACTGCAACCTCCTTCCAATCCCAGATCTCGTTTGCCACGGCTTTGCTAAGCACGGGATTCTTAGAACTCCAGGCAAGTGTTGTAATTTTTTACTTCAAACTTCTCCTTTAGTCTACTTTTTTTGTGGTTGCGTGTATTTTAATACCTTTCTTCGGGTGTTCTTTCTCCCTAGCCTTTATTTCCCCCTTCACATTTGGTAGTTATTCATCCCTTAGTAGGCCCCTATTTTTCCCTCTTTCAGGTGCGCTTGTGTGGCTCTGTGTGTCTCTAGTATGACTGAAAGTCATAAAGTGATTTTTTCCAAGTGCTCTGAGTGTGGCCATAAGCTGTTGCCAGCGGATGGTCACACTCAGTGCGTGATTTGCTTGGGGGTTCCGCACCCTTCTTCGGGCAGCCAGATTTGTGTGGCCTTCAACCCCCGAGCCTTAAGGGAAAGGAGGAACAAGCTGATTC
Source organism: Protopterus annectens (assembly GCF_019279795.1). Taxonomy (NCBI): domain Eukaryota; kingdom Metazoa; phylum Chordata; order Ceratodontiformes; family Protopteridae; genus Protopterus; species Protopterus annectens. The sequence goes on along the minus strand of NC_056737.1, from coordinate 802,734,595 downwards.
TGGCGGGTCTTCTACCCGTGGAATCAGCTTCTTCTCCTTCCCTCTCTGTTGCAACAGCCGCGGCTGCAGCTGCCCAGCCAATCGGCCCTCTTCTCCTGTCTGGGCCTCACCCTCCCACCTTGTCTAAGGGAGAATGAGAGGCCAAGAAGGATAGAAAAGAGAGAAGGGAGAGAGAGAGAGAGAAAAAGAGAGAGAGAGAGAAAGAAGCTGCAAGCGGCAGGCTGAATTGGACCCCTCGGCCCCTAGGAGAGTGTCCAAGCCTTTCTCCCCACGGCTCCATTCGCCACGTTTCTCCCCAGAGCCAGAGGAGGAGACCCGACCAGCCTCGAGGTCGTCGTTGATTCGGCCCTCCCAGCTGGCTTTGGCGACTTCCTCCAGGTCTACTCGCAACATTTCGGAGGCAGATATGGACCGGATGATGTGTCGATTCTTGCAAACTCAGCTGCAGCGGGGGGGGGGGGTTCAACTCCACTGTTCGCCCCGATAGCTCCTTCTCCGATCCACCACCGGATTTTGGAGTCTTCGGATCTGAGGAGCCCCGGAGCCAGGGGATCAGCGCCGATGGTTATTACTACCTCGACACCGGCCATGCCCTCGAGCTTATCGAATCCACTTTTGGATCCAAGCTCTCGGAGCCGAGAGCTGGGCATCGGATCCGGGGAGTGAGTGTGTCTTTGATTCCTTTGCGGTCGGAGCACACCATACTCTTTGGTCCGACCGCTTCGGCACCGATCCCCTCGTCAGATGTGAGGGCCCCGGCCACCTGTCTTAGAGAGGCCGGTTCACCTTCGGCGATCGATGTGGTGGAGAGGGTTCTCTCTGGAGGATCGAGACCCCTCACTCTTTCCTCAGGGTCCACCCCCACTCCCTCGCAGCTCAGTTTGTCCTCCATCATCCAGTCCCCCCAGGGACAGTCTGTGTCGTTGATGCCCCAGCCAGGTCCCCCTGGAGGAACATGAATCCATTGGTGAGCTCCCCTCGGTCAGTCCCCCCGAGGAGGTCCCTCACAAATGCCTGTGCAAAAGGAGGCACTTGGACTCCCCTGAGTCTCTCACCAAGGATACCGATTTGGAGGAAGGGAAGGGTTCCCCCAAATCACCCCCCGACGACGTCTCCTTTGGAGACATTATGGAAATACTCGCCAAAGGGAGGGGTTCACCCAAAAACCCTCCTCGGACGAGTCTGTATTCCTGGAGGCGTTCGCAGGCCTGTCTACCTCTTGGGTGTCCCCCCCAGCCAACCCCCCCGGACGATCTGATTACCACCAGGGTGTGGAAGGAGCCGGACACTGTGGAGCCGATACCTAGAAGGCCCGATAAGGTTCTTAGTCCCCCTGCAGACAGAGCTTCGTGGAGCAAGGGTTCCTCGGTTGATGCCATGGTGGTGGCTGCGGCCACCAAAAAGGAACTCTCCCAGGAAAGTTCTTCGGTCCACTCCCCTGACAAGGAGTCTCGGGCAATGGACCGCATTGGAAAGCGGACTTTTGCTTCAGCTACCTTCTCTATAAGGGCGCTGAATTACTTGGCCCATGTAATCAGACTGCAGCGGGACCTGGTCAAAGAGTACGGTGAGTCTCCCCCAGAGTCCATGTCGGCCGAGGCTAAACTGACTTTCTCGGCTCGTATGGCCACTCTCAAGTCAGTGTCTAATTCTTCTATGCGGCTACTTTCCCATGCCGCAGAGGGAGCCGCTAGAGCTAGCGGGTCCGATATCGCCTTAAGGCGTCATGCCTGGCTTCGACTTTGCGATTTCTCGGAACCCTTCAAGGCATCCTTCGCGAATGCACCCTTTGATGGGTCGATCCTCTTCGGGAAGACCGTCCGCGAGACACTGGTCCAGAGCGAGAAAGAAGGGAAAGCGCTGTCAGCCGTCTGAATACACTTCTGTACCCCTCAAAGGTCCTTCTCTAGGAACCAGCGAGGGCAGAAGAAGATGTGGTTCCGGAAATCTCAGCAGGTCCGGAATGCTCAGGACTCCTTCTTTTCCCCCAGAGGCAGAGGGGGACAAGATGGACACCAGCCCAGAGGCAGAGGGGGATCGAAGAACTTCGGGTCACGGGAACCCTTTTCCGACCGACCTGCGCAGCAGCCCTGAGGGGTTGCCTGACTGCTCCTCTCTGGAGGCAGTCGGGGGGGGGGCATTTTTCGAGGCACCTGACTCAATGGCAGTCCATCACAACAGATCGCTGGGTGCTTCAGATAATATCCAGAGGATATTCAATCCCCTTCATAAACAAGCCCCCTTACTCAAGGTGCCTTCCAGATGTCTCACCCACTTAAAGGGAGGCCGCGTCTTTGGAAATAAAAAAGCTGTTAGAAAAAAGCCATCCAGCACCTGCCCCCAGATTAGTCCGGATCAGGCATCTACTCCAGGTTCTTTCTGGTGCCAAAAAAGATGGGTGTCTTAAGGCCGATTCTCGACCTGTCAACAATGAACATTTTCGTTGCCAAGGAGAAATTCTGGATGGTCACGATACAATCCATCCTGCCCCTTTTGCAGGAGGAGGACTGGATGTGCTCCCTAGACCTCAAGGATGCGTACTACCATATTCTCATGGACAGACGGTCCAGGAGGTTTCTCTGCTTTCGGCTAGGGGCCAGTCATTACCAGTTCAGGGTCCTACCCTTCGGTCTCACCACAGCCCCCCAGGGTGTTCACCAAGGTCTTGGCAGTTGTAGCGGCCCACCTGAGGCTCCAGGGCATACAGGTCTTCCCGTACCTAGACAACTGGCTCCTCACCACCCCCACCAGGCATCTACTTTCTCTAGCCAGGGATTTCTTCCTCCGGATGTCACCCCGGTTGCGGATAACCATAAATGTCAAGAAGTCTTTCCTCCAGCCTGTTCAAGTGTTAGACTTCATAGGGGCCAAGATAGATACCCTCCAGGCCAGGGCCTTCCTAACATCAGACAGACTTCACAGCATGACTCTGCATGTGCTAGCCCTCTTTCAGTCCCCTGCTCCCCCAGCAGAATTAGTCCTGAAAGCTTTGGGGTCCATGGCAGCAGCGATCAATCTGATTCCTTACGCTCGTCTGCACATGAGGGTTCTACAGTGGACGTTGCAAGTCCAGTGGTCTGTTCTACACCACCCTCTAGACTTCCCGATTCCCCTCAGCAGGGTTTGCAGGAACTCCCTCATGTGGCGGCATCAATCCCGAGCCCTTCGGGAAGGACGATCTTTTCTTATGGCACCACCCCAGGCCACAGTGACCACGGACGCCTCCCGCCTAGGGTGGGAGGGGCATTGTGCGGGCAGGACTGTCCAAGGCACATGGACTCAGACCGAGACCGTACTGCATATAAATGTCCTGGAGATGAGGGCGGTCCTTTTGGTGTTGCAGGCCCTTCATGCCACTCTTCCTCCGGGGACTATTGCTATCCAGTCGGACAATATGTCAGTGGTCTGGTATATCAACAAACAGGGGAGAACCAGGTCTTACCCCCTTTGCCGAGAAGCCATGAGAGTTTGGGAATGGGCGATCTCCACCAACCGCTTCCTGTTAGCAATGCACATTCTGGGTCGGTCCAACATACTGGCAAACAAATTGAGCAGAACTATCTTCTCTCCTTACGAGTGGTCTCTGAATCCTTGTGTAGCGGAACAGATCTTCCTCAAGTGGGGTCAGCCTTGCTGCTATCTCTTTGCATCGCCTTCCAACACGAAGTGCAGCAAGTTTTTCGCTCTAATTCCTCCTTTGGGAGAAGCCCCCAGAGACACTCTAGTCCATGCTTGGCCGCCTGGTCTTCTTTATGCATATCCTCCACTTCCACTTATGACAAAATTTCTGCAGAAAGCTTGCCAGTTGGGGAGCAAGATTTTCCTCATAGCCCCATTCTGGCCTCGTCAAGTCTGGTTCCCCTGCCTGCGGTCTCATCTCATAGCTCCACTCTGGATCTTGGATCCCATTCTGGATCTGATTTCTCATCCCTCTGGAATGGCTCCTACAAACCTGGACGGTCTCAAGCTCTCAGCTTGGCTGATCCAGTTCCCCTAGTTGCCAGGACTCCCGGTATCTCTTCCCGAGTCAAGTCTATCCTGGTGGCGGCACATAAACCCTCTACCAGGAAGATTTACAGTAGCAAATGGAAACGTTTTTCAATTTGGGCTTCACAAAAGAACTTGGATTCTTTCACCGCTCATATTTCAGTGGTACTGGAATTCTTGTCTCATATTTTTCAACAAGGGGCCAGCTCATCTACTGTGAAGGTCCAGCTGGCTGCTATTTCCCATTTTCATACTGGGGACAACTTTGGTTCCCTCGCTGCTGCCAGAATTTGTAAGATCTTTCTAAAAGGCACTTTTCTTTTGAGACCCCCTGTTAGAAATTCATCCCCGTCATGGGATCTGACCTTAGTTCTTCAGGCGTTAGTTGCACCTCCCTTTGAACCCGCAACTTCCATTGATCTGAAGTTCTTGTCATGGAAGATGGCTTTTTTGGTAGCAATTACTTCAGCCAGGAGAGTGTCGGAGCTTCAGGCTCTCTGTATCAAACCTCCAGTGTTTCATAAGGATAGGGTATCTCTCAGGACTAATCCCTCCTTTCTCCCTAAAGTTGCTTCCGAGATGAACATTAATCAGTCCATTAATTTGCCTGTCTTTTTCCCTAATTTCCAGAACAAAGGAGAATATAAACTTCATTTGCTGGATGTTCACAGACAGTTACATTTTTATTTGCACAGGACGGCTGTCTTTCGTAAATCTGATCAAATTTTTGTCTCCTTTGCAAAGCTTTTTCTAGGGAAATCAGTTTCAAAGGTGACTCTCGCCAGGTGGATTTCGAGTTGTATCTTACAAGCATACAGAGAGTCTGGCTTACCAGAACCAATGGGAGTTCATGCTCATTCTACGCATTCTATGGCAACGTCTGCTGCATTCTGGTCTAGAGTTTCCCTGGATAACATTTGTTCAGCGGCTACCTGGGTGTCCTCTCACACCTTTATCTCTCATTATAAACTGGATTTGATGTCTAGAGGAAAGGCTGCCTTTGGCTCTGCAGTGCTCCGGAATATCCTTCCTTAAGGGCCTCCCAAGATTCGGGTAGCTGGGGACTCTGTCCCACAGGTTGCTGATCAAATGAAGTTAACTACTTCAGATAAAGAAGTTATGTACTCACCATAACGTTCCATCAGAGTAGGTAAACTTCATTTGTCAGCAACCGTCTCTCCCTCCTTTCCCCTGACCTTCGTGGTTATTAAGCTGAGCTCGAGGTTCGGACTTAAGAGCTTTACTTTGTCCTTGAGTTAGGTGTCTCAGGTTGTTAGCTTGTTTTGTTATTATGCGCAGGTGGCAAACGAGATCTGAGGATTGGAAGGAGGTTGCAGTGTAGTATGGGTAAGGGGGAGGAGCTTGGAACTCAGATCTTTTTGCTTGGTATGCTGCCGGCTCGGATCTGTGTTGGATCCGTAACCCACAGGCTGCTGACAAATGAAGTTTACCTACTCAGATGGAACATTATGTTGAGTGCATAACTTCTTTTTTTACCTGAACATGTCCAGGCTTTTATTCTATGCCTTTGGTGTACCTTAACGTTCAATATCCTTGGTTAGTGGTGTTGGTGATCTGCTAGATGTTAGTTTAAAATGGGTTAGTAGAATCTCAGTCAAATCATCACGTAGTACAGACGGTTAAAAAAGGAAATCTCAGAATCATGATTGTAGTTTAGTTTAAAATGGGTTAGTAGAATCTCAGTCAAATCATCACATAGTACAGACGGTTAAAAAAGGAAATCTCAGAATCATGATTGTGGTTCATGGGGTTCTTTATTTCAGGCAGATGATAGCTGCTCCAAACTTTCTGATTAACAACTGAGAGTATTTAAGGGTTTTGGATCTGAGCATTCTCTTCAGCTGGCCTTCCCTGTAGGTGTGCCATGTCTGGCCCATCTTGCTGAGGTCACAGGAGGGGGGGGGTGCAGTTTAGGTGTGATTAGTCCTGAGCTTGCAAGTTCATATTACATAATAGTATTACATTTTAATGTTAAAAAAACCCATGAAAACAGTGTCACATTAAACATAGATAAAAATTGATACAAGTCTCTCTTAGTCCTTATCAAAGCTTATTTTGCTTCAAAATTCCTTCTCTTCATTCTTCATCCAGTCCTTTCTGCTCAGAGTGTTGATGTTCTGAAATTATGGGAAGAGGGCATACTTACTGTTGGTCATTTTGACAAAGCAAAGTGGGTTTGGAAATCTGCAGTGCTTTTGATTGCCTTCTTTGAATCTGCATATTTTCTTGAGAAGGTTCTAACCAGGTCCAAAGTAATCGGTCCAAGTGATTTAAAAAAATAGAGTTGAGGAATTCTGAACTGTTTTTGCCTTATCTTTAAAAAAAAACAAAAAAAAATCCTTGTTTCCTGCCTTTCTAAGCTAGTATAGTCCAGTTTTCAGGCTAGTGCTGAATTCAGGGCTGTGATACTAGTTTCTGAGTTGCCCATACCTTACTTGGATAGAAGGAAGTTTCTCTGTTCACCTGTGAGAGAGGGGAGCTTTGAACAACCTATCTGTCCCTGGAGGAGTGGTTCCAGCCCAGAAGTTAGTAGTTTATTGGCCATTTTGGGCTAATTTCTATCTCTTTCATTTCCCTACTATAAAAACCGCGTTTGCACAATTTTGCGCACTGGGCAGTGCCAGTTAGCTGCGGTTAAATTATTCCCGGCTCTACTAAGTCTCCTCTTCAGTTTTTCCCTTGAAACTAGTCTAACTCTCAACCTAAGCACTCAAAAAGCATCTTACAGCCCAGCACTTGCTCAGACCTAATTGCAAGCACTAATATACCCTGACACTGTTTGCCCAGCAGGGCAAGACACTTTATTCACCCCTCACCAACCAAGCGACTAAGCAGCTCACCCTACTATTCAGGCATGACCAAAGGGCAACTTCAAGTGCACTCTCCAGTCCAGCTGGTGAATCTGGGTATCCTGAGGCAATGTTACAACTGCCTCATGTACACAGACAACCCTCTCCTCCTACCACAAAACACTAACATATGCGAGAGATGTAGTTATACAGCCAAACTGGAAGCTAAGCTGTCTCCACCCAAGACTGGAACAGACAGTCAAGAGGAGAAGGTTAACACTTGCACCACAACTCCAGCCACACACACACCTACTAAAACAGCACTGGCAAAAAATACACATAAATACACAAAATCATACTCGGAGGCTCTAAATAAAAACCTGCAAAAGCATCAGAGACCTCCAAAGCAGACACCCAAACAACCTGCACTTCCCGTCACAAACCAGACAACACATAAAACACAAAATCAGTGTGCCGCACATTCACAGCCCTTAATGCGAAATAACATACCTAACACACTAGTAATAGGTGACTCTATAGTTAGGCACACTGATGTCCCACTCACTAGGCTGGACAAGGAGAAGGTTACTGTTAGCTGCCTGTCGGGAGCCAAAATCCGCCACATAACACAAGCACTCAGGTCACTCCAGAACAAGTACAAATATGGCTCTGTCATTGTTCATGTTGGTGTGAATGACCTGAGACGTACCTCCCTGGACTACATGAAAAGAGACATGGAAGAGCTCTCTGATCATGTAGCCCAGGCTGGTATGACCCTGACCCTGAGTAGCATCCTGCCCTCACCAAGAATGATACCTCAGTATAAAGAAAAAATGATCAATTTCAACAATTGGCTAAGCTTCAGGTGTCATTCAAAGGGGATCCAGTGTCTGTCAGCCTGGGACAACATTCTCGACAAGCCGCATTGCTTTGCAAGAGACGGCTTGCACCTGTCACCCCTAGGCTTTCGAATACTGGCTAAGGCTCTTGCTGCCCCCAAAGTGCCTTTTTTAGGCAAGGCTCAAAAGTCAAACCCACCTCCGTAAACAGCACAGTTAACAAGAAACTAAGAGTTATGTTGCTCAGTGCCAAGATTTTAAATCTCAAAATGCATGTGCTCGAAGCACTCCTCAGTATGGAGAGCGTCGACATCTGTGCAGTAACTGAAACCTTGTTCAAGGTTCCAGAGTGCACCCCAGCACTACCGGGCTACAACTCATACCACACGTTTCAGCCACAGAACACGGACCGAAACACAAAAGGAGGAGGTGTATCCATATTCATCATGTATACCTACACCTCCAGGTTAGTGGTGCAGCATGATACCTCTCAGATCATCCATGTGCAACTAACATCGGGCAAATCTGCAATGCAAATTGTGGCCTGCTGCAGATCACCCTCTATGACCCAGGACCACCACTCCACCTTTCTGGAGACACTGGAAAACATGAAGGTCCTACCAAACACCATGATATTAGGCGATTTCAATTACCCTACCATTCACTGGGAAAACTACTCGAGTACAAATTCCCAGGCCCAGCGCTTCCTGGAATTCATCAACTCAGACGCCCTGGATCAGCTGGTAAACTCCCCTACCAGAGGTGAAAACATATTGGAGCTGGTCATCACCAACATGGGCGACAGGTGTTCCACACCGGAGGCCAACCCGTCACTGGTTGGATCAGACCATAAACTAATCACTCTGGATGTCAACACCCCACCACTACCCCCGACTAAGGAAACCACAGTAAAAAACTTTTCTAAAGCAAACTTCACCTTACTTAAGACAGAGGTGGTAAGTTTCACAGCCCCCACGCTAAAGGATAACGCTGCCCAAGATGCAGAAACCTTTACAAATGCACTCTATGAGCACCTACAAGGATGCATGGATCATGCCATCCCTAGCAAAACCAAGACTCACTCCTCTAAGAGAAGGAAACCAGTTTGGTGGACCCCTGCAATAAACAGGCTATACAATAGAAGGAGGAAACTAGTTCAGAAAAAAAGCAAATGCCAAGAAGGAAAGACATCCCTGATCAGTATCGGTAAGAAACTGAGGACCCTCATGAAATCATCCAAGGCTAACTTTGAAGCTAAAATAGCCAAGGATTCAAAAGATAACCACAAAGCCTTCTTTAGCTATGTTAAGAATCTAAGTGGCAACTCGCAGATATGCACTGAACTAGTGCAAAATAGCACAAAATATACTGAACCTACTGATATTGCCACCATCCTGCCAGATAGATTCAGTGCAAACTTGACCCCCCCTCTCACCTCCAAAAGGGCCCCCAACAATACCGGAAAAGTGTAGTGTCCCAAAAATCAGACGCACAGGTGAAAACAGCCCTTTCAAAAGCCAAAAACACAGCGTCAATGGGACCAGATGGTGTCCCAGGCTGCGTCTTGCACGAACTACAGAACGAACTAACCCCCCCACCTAAACACGCTGTTCAGCCTCAGCCTCTCCACAGGCTACATGCCCATAGAATGGCGCACCGCAACGGTTATTCCTCTCCACAAAGGAGGGGCCACAACTGACCCTGGTAACTATCGCCCCATAAACCTGACTAGCTTGGTCTGCAAGGCTATGGAATGCATCATCATGGAACTCATTAACAAAGACATTGGGAACCTCCAAACACTTGACCTGACCTAGCTTGGCTTTGTTAAGGGCAGATCATGCCTACTAAACCTGGTTGACTTCTTCGAGATAGTCACCAAGGCCATAGACGAGGGAAAGGTGGTTCGCACAGCCTACCTTGACCACGCAAAGGCTTTCAACACCATTCCCCACTCGGGTATTACAGAAAAGCTCACCAGCCTGAACATAAACCCCTATGTCACGAGATGGGTTGCCAACTGGCTTACAGACAGAACTCACACAGTAAGAATAGCGGGCTCCAGGTCCGACTCTAAACCAGTCACAAGTGGTGTCCCACAAGGCTCGGTCCTGGGACCCCTACTGTTCGGCATATACCTCTCAGAAGTACAGGCAAACACAGGAGGACTATGGCTAACCAAGTTCGCCGATGACTGCAAACTGGGAGCCATAATTGACTCTCGGGCTGACATGGACATCCTCCAAAAGGGCCTTACTGAGACAGACACCTGGTGTCAAAGTCATGGCTTCAAGCTAAATGCCAAAAAATGCATAGTCATCCCATTTCGGAAAAACAAAACACCCACGAATTACCACATAGGTGGCAGCCCCCTTAATACAGAAGCGGTAATAAGAGATCTGGGGACCCAGATAGATAGTAATCTCTCCTTTGACAATCATATTGCCAAAGTAGTTTGGAAATCCTTCTATGTGGCCCATCTAATTACTAAAGGGTTCGCATCTAGAAATAAAGAGGTTATAGTGTCCCTCTACTCGTCACTCATTAGACCCATCATTAAGTACAATGCCCCATTTGGGATGTACCTCACAAGACACTTCCAACAGCTGGAAAGACCACAAAAGTACCTCACCAAGAGGATTACTGGTCTCAAACATATGTCCTATGCAGCCCGATTGAAAAAACTGCGGCTGTATTCAGTGGCATATCACTTACTCAGAGGTGATCTCTGCCTGACTTACAAAGCCATGTCCACCTCAGAATTGATGGACATGCTCCACCTAAAGAAATCCAAGTCACTGCGAGCCACGCGCTCTAGTGAGCTAAACCTCGCCACAGCAATAAATAGAACATGCTGGAGGGATAGATTCCTATCATAGAGACTCCCCATGCTTTGGAACAAAATTCCAAATTACATCAGGCAGAGCCCCTCACTAACACTCTTCAAGAGAAACCTTGACGAGTGGATGGGTAACAGAAAATACACCCCAGGATCACTTCATTGCTTGACAGAAGATCAGTTAATTAATCAATGGGGCGGCGAAAGCCGACACACTCTGGCTAGGCTTATAAATGTCCTCAGGCAGATAGCCTAGTACCTGCCTATGAACCTTTGAATGTCATATTGAGCCATGTACCCTGAGGATCATGTCCTGAGCCTAGGGCTTTTTCATCTCAGAATGTGGCGATTTAAGGAGGAGTTTGTCTGAACGTCGTGCCTTCCTGGATCCCAGAGGGTATTAGGGTTGTGGGGTTGAGTCTGATTTGAGTCCAGGTTCCAGTAAAACCATTACCAGTACACTTCTGGAACTTAGCCAGTATGGAGGTTGAAGTCTTTCAATAAAAAAGTTGGTGACTAAGTTTTCAAAGGTTAAGAATGCAGTTCATGGATTGTGTGGTGTTCATGCCTGGTGTCTTTCCAGCATTCAGTCTTATTTGCTACTCGGATTTCTTTTCTTTCCAGAACGTCATTTTCATTGTTGTTTAATTCCTTGTGGTGTACTCAGTCTATAGTGTGAAACACAAAGGTCTTGTGTGCTGGTATGACAGCTGTGTGTTTGGCCAGAGGGTTGGTCTGGATTCCATATCTCATGTCTGTATAATGTTGTGCTTACCTGATCTTAAGCTTGTTGGTTGTTTTTCCAGTATAGAACACTGAGTATCTGTTGCACTGTGCTCTGTATATCACGTTATCTGTGTTGCAATTTCCATAGATTCAGCTGGAGTATACCGTTTTGTTGTTGAGGCAGTAGAAGCTCTCTCTATTGCTCATGTATTTGCAATATGTACAGTTTAGTGGGCTGCAGGGATATGTGCCTTTGCAGGTGTGATTTTCTTATGGATGGTCAGAGCTCTCCACATAGTCTCTGATGCTCCTGCGTTTCTTGATCATGAACTTACGTTGTTGTGGTAATATCTTGTTGAGGATTTTGCTTTGGTTGATAATGCACCAATTGTCAAGGATGGCCTGTTTAATCTCAGGATGGTCTAAAACATAGGTCAGGGTGATGCTGGAGTTCAGACGTTACTATTGGACCTTTGGTTGGCGACCCTAATTGATATGTTTAGGTTGTCAGCTGGGTAATCCAGGGTAGGATCTCCTTTATTTTTATGTTGAATAATAGGTCCCAGCATTTGTCTGAAAATTCGCCTGCTGCAACCTCTGGGTAGGAAGTCTTTTTTCCAGTTCAGTGATGTTTTCAGTGAATGTTTCCAGTACCTTGGAGTCCCTAACTAAATGGAAACCTTGAGATTTTATTACATTTTGTTGAGTCTGTGGGGTGCATGCAGTTGCTTTGTAGCAGGAGGCTTACTCTAACAGGTTTTTGGTATAGGTTGTTTGAAAGGATACCTGTTGCCATGTTTTTGCTGATTTTCAGATCCAGAAAGTTGATGGATTCTTTATTGTAGGTCATTGTGGACTTAAGGAAGTTGAGTGATCCATTTATGTGGTCCGGAAATTTGTTCAAGTTTAAGTGATGCTGTACCAAATGATGAATAGATTGTCAATAAATCTAAGGTAGCATCCTCTTTGCTGGTAGAATGGGGAGTTGTAAATAACCTTTTCTTCCCATTTCCCCAGGTCTGTATTTACTAGGCTTGGGGCTGTGGCTGCCTCCATTACAATCCCTGTCATCTGTCTGAAGTAAAAACAAGAAACAAATGATTCTTCATATTCTGGATATATACAAACAACTCAGATACTATTTTACAGAACTAAAACCTTCCGGAATGATGATAAGTTTTTCATTTATTATGAAGGTAAGAAAAAAAGGCAACCAGTGTCAAAGAAGATACTTTCCAAATAGCTGTCCCATGCTACTTCCTTTTATTATTCCCATCATAGTCAATTCCAGGGAGGGTTAAGGCATATTCTAGTATTGCTTGGGCATCTTCAGTGGCTTTTTGGAAAAGGCGTGGACTTTAGAAGCTTAGTCCTGTATACATACTTTCACAAAGCACTACAAATTATACTCCTTGTGGACTTAAGGAAGTTGAGTGATCCATTTATGTGGTCCGGAAATTTGTTCAAGTTTAAGTGATGCTGTACCAAATGATGAATAGATTGTCAATAAATCTAAGGTAGCATCCTCTTTGCTGGTAGAATGGGGAGTTGTAAATAACATTTTCTTCCCATTTCCCCAGGTCTGTATTTACTAGGCTTGGGGCTGTGGCTGCCTCCATTACAATCTCTGTCATCTGTCTGAAGTAAAAACAAGAAACAAATGATTCTTCATATTCTGGATATATACAAACAACTCAGATACTATTTTACAGAACTAAAACCTTCCGGAATGATGATAAGTTTTTCATTTATTATGAAGGTAAGAAAAAAAGGCAACCAGTGTCCCATGCTACTTCCTTTTATTATTCCCATCATAGTCAATTCCAGGGAGGGTTAAGGCATATTCTAGTATTGCTTGGGCATCTTCAGTGGCTTTTTGGAAAAGGCGTGGACTTTAGAAGCTTAGTCCTGTATACATACTTTCACAAAGCACTACAAATTATACTCCTTTTCCCAGTCTAGAGCAGGCTTTACTAGGACCATTCTCCAGGGGCTTCTGGACCATCATCCTTTCTCCTTTGGTAGTCCACCAGTATAGCTAAGGTTACTGCAGCGGATTTAATGATGAACATTGTACAGTTTTGTAGGCAAACTTACCATAACAGTAGATGTTTAGATAGATCACTGCTGCAGTAGCCATTCCCGACCTTCACTACTCTTATTTTTTTCCTGTGATTTTGTTTGCCAGGGTGAAGACACTGATTTTTATTTACCTAACTTTGACCTGTTTCAGGACTCTAGTTTCCCTTCTTCAGTTGACATGAAAGCTGTTAAGAGTTTGGTGTCCCGCTCACTGATTTTCTTCAATGTTCACTTGAGACATCAGTGGTCTGGTCTTTTTTCCAGTTCAGTGATGTTTTCAGTGAATGTTTCCAGTACCTTGGAGTCCCTAACTAAATGGAAACCTTGAGATTTTATTACATTTTGTTGAGTCTGTGGGGTGCATGCAGTTGCTTTGTAGCAGGAGGCTTACTCTAACAGGTTTTTGGTATAGGTTGTTTGAAAGGATACCTGTTGCCATGTTTTTGCTGATTTTCAGATCCAGAAAGTTGATGGATTCTTTATTGTAGGTCATTGTGGACTTAAGGAAGTTGAGTGATCCATTTATGTGGTCCGGAAATTTGTTCAAGTTTAAGTGATGCTGTACCAAATGATGAATAGATTGTCAATAAATCTAAGGTAGCATCCTCTTTGCTGGTAGAATGGGGAGTTGTAAATAACATTTTCTTCCCATTTCCCCAGGTCTGTATTTACTAGGCTTGGGGCTGTGGCTGCCTCCATTACAATCTCTGTCATCTGTCTGAAGTAAAAACAAGAAACAAATGATTCTTCATATTCTGGATATATACAAACAACTCAGATACTATTTTACAGAACTAAAACCTTCCGGAATGATGATAAGTTTTTCATTTATTATGAAGGTAAGAAAAAAAGGCAACCAGTGTCCCATGCTACTTCCTTTTATTATTCCCATCATAGTCAATTCCAGGGAGGGTTAAGGCATATTCTAGTATTGCTTGGGCATCTTCAGTGGCTTTTTGGAAAAGGCGTGGACTTTAGAAGCTTAGTCCTGTATACATACTTTCACAAAGCACTACAAATTATACTCCTTTTCCCAGTCTAGAGCAGGCTTTACTAGGACCATTCTCCAGGGGCTTCTGGACCATCATCCTTTCTCCTTTGGTAGTCCACCAGTATAGCTAAGGTTACTGCAGCGGATTTAATGATGAACATTGTACAGTTTTGTAGGCAAACTTACCATAACAGTAGATGTTTAGATAGATCACTGCTGCAGTAGCCATTCCCGACCTTCACTACTCTTATTTTTTTCCTGTGATTTTGTTTGCCAGGGTGAAGACACTGATTTTTATTTACCTAACTTTGACCTGTTTCAGGACTCTAGTTTCCCTTCTTCAGTTGACATGAAAGCTTTTAAGAGTTTGGTGTCCCGCTCACTGATTTTCTTCAATGTTCACTTGAGACATCAGTGGTCTGGGCGCGTGGAAGGTGTTATATCCTGTTCCAGTGCAGAATGCAGTATAACCAATATATAACTTATGATCCAATGTTGTCCATTTTTGTCCAGTTTAACTGTAGGATGTCGGATCTGACCTTATCATTGATCTTGAAGCTGTTCAGTCCTAGGGCTCTGACTTCTCACTTACCTATAATTCCCTGGTCTTTACCGTATTAACTCATATCTCGTTTGCTGCCTGAAGTGTTTGGTTGTGCGTCAGAGGGATCTTTTTCTGTGTATTCTTAGTGATTATTGCTATTTGAAAACTAATACCAGTTCCTGTCTTACTGAGAATTTTAATCTCTTTTGTTCAGGAAATATTTGTATGTAATGTTTTTCTTAGGTAACTTAAGTATTTAAATAATAGTTGTGTGTTTTTTCATTGAGTTTTCTCGAAGTGTTTGTAGTAGCATTTAGAGTCATTGTACTTGGGGTAAGAATTATTTAAATAGTTTAGTCAGCCATTTTTTTAAATAGTTTAGTCAGCCATATTTCTGATCATTATCTTGTGCGTGCATGTGTGTGCATGCGAGTGTATGCTAGTGTGTTTTATCTTTTTTCTCTTAGCTGATGGTCAGAGATTTAAAAAGTGCAGAGAGGTGGGCACAAGCTGTCCCCTCCTCCCCAACCCACACTCCATATGTGTATAATGCTTAGAGGCAGCCCATTTGGATACTTCTTGCCAAACCTGCACTTCGTTCAGCTCTAGAGCTTTACAGACTCAGTGTGAAAGATTGATAGGGGACTTCCTGCTCAGAGAGGGTCTGCTGTCCCTACTGCTTCCTGTTCCACTCCATCTCCCAGAACCAAAGACAAGAAAGTCAGGGAAAAACCAGATACAGACAAAGAGAAACCTAAGGAAAAGGGGACTCTGAGAGGTCTCATAAGAGGTCTTGGGATCCTTCCCAGCAGTTGGAATTGGATCCTAAGGTAACAGAAGCTATTGGAGCTGGCAGTCTGTTGGTGCTGTACATCTCTTACATCTCCTACTCAGCTCCAGTTGTCATCAGAACCGGTCATCCCTAGACTTCATTCTCCTGTTCTTCAGGAGAAACACTACTCATTCCAGTCTTTGAGGAGTTTGACCGTACAGGATATCAACAGAATATTTTGAAAATTCCTCGGGACGCAGATAACAGCTTGGGATTCTTTCAGTGCCGTCCTCTCAGAATGTACAGAGTGCTGGTCCAGTTACTTTTCCATTATGTTCTTTTTTGGTACAGGCTTGCTTTTTGGTACTGGTAGTTTTAGGCCCGATTTGCCCCAGAGCACCTTTGTCTGAGCTAATATTTCAAGTAACTTTAATGCCAACTGGTGATGTGGAGAGACTGGTGAAGAATAATTTCTTGACGCAGAGCCACATTGGTTTTCTTTCAGCTCCTACCCCTCTGGGACAGAAGATCTGTAAGTCTGGTACTCCTCCTTTACAGATTCCTCCTCTGACTCCTGTTGCTTCAGAGATTTTGGATCCAAGTCATCTGGATCCATCTGGCTCGGATCCGAGGATAACTTTAGTCTTGGATCCGAGATTTTCTCTGAGAGCTCTGGTTTCGTTGAATTCGGAGAGCTCCCAGAAACCATAGTCTGCCTGTTGGATCTCAGGTTCTGCATTCGACTTAGAAGTTTTTGGAGCCGTCTCTGCAACTTGGAGCCTCAGCACTGGACAGCTCAGCTCTGGCTTCCACATCGGAGGTTTTGCTCTTGGAGCAGGGGAGGCCTACGATTCAGAAGTTTGTCTTCTTGGGCACAACATCCTCTCTCTGTCCGATTCATTCTTCCTCCAAGGCAGTGGAGAGTATTTTCTGCCTCAACAGTTCTGACGGATCCATTCCCCTTGGATCCTAAGTCTTCTACCATGATGTCTCAGCGCTCAGAGCTTCACCATCTCCTTCCACAGGGACAGCCAATACCAAAACCCCAGGATCTGATGCTATCCGTGTCATTATTGATCACAGATGGGTCTTGGGTCCAAGCAGGCAAAGTGAGTGACAGCTCCTGAGTTCGAGCTCCTTCCCAGGACTCCTGTCACCCATAATCCTCAGATCTTGTTTGCTGCAATTAGTGAACAGATGTGTTCCCTGCAGCTCGAACTTTGTTGGTTGGATAAGGGCCTTTTTTGGGTATCTTTTTCAATTTTCTCTCTCTCTCTCTCTTTGCCTCCTGTCTAGTAAGTATAGTTAGTTTTCTGTAGTTTTTCTTAGTTTAGCAGTAGGTTTCCTCCCCTGTTATTTGTTTGCTGGCCATTAGGGTTTTTCCCGCACTTTTACCTTTGCTACTTTGTTTCCTTATTTTTACCTTGTGTGTGTTTGTGTGTGTGTGTGTGTGTGTGTGTGTGTGTGTGTGTGTGTGTGTGTGTGTGTGTGTGTATATGTGTATGTGTGTGTGTGTGTGTGTGTGTGTATGTGTGTGTGTGTGTGTGTGTGTGTGTGTGTGTGTTGGCGGGTTTGTATTTGATTTGGGCCATGGCTGACAAACCCTTCGGTTTCAGACGTTGCTCCTCATGCAGTCGGAAGTTAGCTTCTGCCGACACGCATGAGGAGTGCATCTACTGTCTAGGAGAGCCCCATTTAGGGATTGAATGCGATATCTGTGCAGGGTTCAATGCTAGGGCTCTCCTAGACTGCAAAAATAAATTGCTCATTAAAGGGCTTGCTAAAGGGGGTCCCTTGGTCTCAGGCCCCCCTCCAAAGCCCTTTGGATCTCAACAGAAAGCTCTCTTCCTCTCGGGACTCCCCTGCTAAATGGCCGATGCTCTCGGATCCTTGTCCCCCAGATCCGAGTTCAGCCTCAGGGTCATTGGCTCCGGGGCCTTCGGCTCCCCCAGCCGGATCCGAGTCCTTGGAGACTCGGAGGTCCTTGGATCTGGATCAAAATCCCCCTTAGCTCCAACAAAGTCATCGGATCCATCCATGGGTCTGTTAGTACGTTTGGATCCAAATGGGTCTTCAGATCCGATGGCTCCCTTGGAGCTGGCTATTATTATCAATCCCCCGACGACTTCCCGAGTCTCAGATTCGGTAAAGTCTAGTTGGTCCTCCTTTAGGGACTGCAGATATTCTACACATTCAGGCCATTCTTCAGTTTCCTCCCAGTCTGCTAGGAGTTTGCTCCCATCTGATATAGACCAGATGATGAGGAGCTTTCTCAAAGCCCAAATGGAAATAGGATTGCTTCCATCCCCTAGCCACTTGGCGAGGGGCACTTCACCCACATCAGGACTCCTTTCGTCCTGTCTGACTCCTGCGAATACGGCACCACTTGGTGAGAGCATGCCTAAGGAAAGGCCGTCGGTGGCGGGTAGTGCTACCACTCCCATGCCACCTGGGTCCCTGGCTGGCTCACCCCCCTTTCCGTCGGGGCTGGCATTGCCACTGACCCAAGAGATTCCCCGGGGGCCACCTGGAGGAGGTTCTGGACTGGAGTTTTTGAACCATTCCATTCCCTTGGGGGCATCCGCCCTGGATAGCTTGGGACCGATATCATCTGGGGACGTTGGTACTGTGCCGGGGTCTCCCCTCCCACCCTAGTCAGTCGTTACCATCAGAGAGGAGGGTGGGGCTTCTTCTAGTCCATCTGCCTTCAGAGCGATAGAGAGGACTGTCTCCGGTTGGTTGGCAGCCTCTTCCTTGGCTCTGGACCCAGCCCTGCCTGGTTCCATCTTGAGTGGCGAGCCTTCATGATGAGTCCGGGTTCAGCCCCCCCGGGATCACCTTCAAAAGGGCATTACCCCCATAGGGGTACCCTCCTCCTTGAGTCCTTCCCAGATCCCATGTTGGAGGAGCATCCTTGGAAGAGGACATGCAAGAGGAGGCACCTAGACTCCCCTCGAGACTACCTCATGGAAGACACTGATTTCAAGGAAGGGGACTGGTCCCCCAGACTACCGTCTGTGCAGGTGTCCTTTGGAGACATACTTGAGATCCTGAAAGAGTGAGGCGGTTGGTCTTCCCCCACCCTGTCCTCAGAGGAATCTGTGTTCCTGAAGGCGTTCAGGGCAGGACCATCTTCCTCCGGGGTGTCTCCCCCTGTGGATGAGCTAGTCCAGCTCATTGCCAGCAGGATGTGGAAGGAGCCAGTCCTCAAGAGGACAGATAAGTTTCTCACTCCTGCCAAAGACAAGCCTTTCTGGAATAAGGGTGTCCCTGTAGATGCTATTGTGATTGCTGCAGCCACCAAGAAAGAGCTCATGGAACAGAGCTCTATGGTCCATCCCCCTAATATAGAGTTGCAGGTGATTGACCATTTTGGGAAGCGAGTGTATGCCTGAGCTACTTTTGGACTGAGGACTACGAATTATATGGCATATTTCAAATGGCTGCAAAGGGATTTGCTATCGGAACTTTCCCCTTCCCTTTCGGAGTTGCTGCCTCTGGAGAGCCTTAAGTTGGTTTCTCCAAAGCTCTCCACTCTCACTTCCTTTGCTAATGCCTCAATAAGGTTGATCTCGAATGCGGTTGAGGCCACCTCACGAGTGGCGGGTACAGGCATTGCTATTACGAGTCATGCCTGGCCTCACCTTTGTGGGTTTCCGTACAACTTTAAGGCGTCCTTTACCAATGCCCATTTGATGAATCTACTGTCTTTGGTCCTTCGGTCAAGGAAACACTGACTCGCCGTGAGCAGGAGGGAAAGACCTTGTCTGCTTTGGGAATTAATTTTTCTACTCCCCAGCAGTCCTTCTCTAAGACTCAGAAGGGTAGTAAAAAGCTATGGTTCCTCAGGACGCAGTTTTCCTTCCAGGATGCTCTTTAGGAATCCTCTTCTTCTGGCTGGGAAAAGGGATTTGATGGCTGACACCACTCCAGACACAAAGGAGGTCTGGAGAATCAGAGCTTCCGAGAACCCCCCACAGAGCTCCTGAAGCACTGCCTGACTGTCCAGCCCTGGAAGCAGTCGGGGGTTGTATCTCCTTGCGCCACCTGGCTTAGGCTGCTATCACCTCAGACCAGTGGGTGCTAAACATTATGTCCAGGGGATACTTTATACCCTTCAATCACACCCCCTCCAATCCAAAGGTCATGCCCGGACATTCTACCCCACCAAAGGGAGTTAGCTGTCACAGAGGTGCAAGACTTCCTTCAAAAAATAGCCATCCAGAGGGTCCAAACAGGACAACAAGGATCCGGTACTTACTCTTGCTTCTTTTTAGTTCCCAAAAAAACGGGGGACCTGCATCTCATTCTGAACCTCAGCAAGTTGAATTTATCGGTCAAGAAGTCGAAGTTCCAGCTGGTCACTGTTCAATCCATCCTTCCGCTTCTGAGCAAGGACAATTGGATGTGCTTAATAGATCTCAAAGATGCGTACTATCACACAAAAATAGACTGGCGCTCCAGGAGATTCCTGCACTTCCGGCTAGGGGCCAATCATTATCAGTTCATAGCCCTGCCCTTCGGTCTCACCTCTGCCCCCCATGTATTCACCAAATGTATGGCAGTGGTAGCTGCCCATCTCTGGCTACAGGGCTTTCAGGTCTTTCCATACCTGAACGATTGGCTTTTCATGGCTACCACAAAGCATCTCCTCTCTCTAGCCACAGACTTCACTCTAAGTCTATTTTGTGATCTGGGCATTGCTGCCAACCTTCCCAAGTCACACCTTGCTCCGTGCCAGAGGCTGGAATTCATAGTTCTTCTGGACATGGTGACGGAGACTGCATCTCTTTCTCTGCACAGTGTAGACACGATCCGGGAGCAAGTTTAAGCCCTTGGGTCAATGGAGGTGGCTATTCATTTGGTTCTCCTCGCCAGGTATCTCATGCGGGTTCTTCAGTGGACCCTGGCGGTACAGTAGTGGACTCACCTTCATTCTATGTCCATGCCAATCTGAATATCTCGAGTCTGCCGGCGTTACTTAGATTGATGGCTCCAGTCTGAGTTCTGAGGATCTTCTGTTAGGGAGACCTTTTTGTCTACTGCAACCCGAAGCCACGGTGACCATGGATACCTCCCTGTTGGGGTGGGGCATTTTTAGGGAAGGATGGTCCAAGGCACATGGTCCCACTCGGAGACCAAGTTGCACATCAACTTCCTAGAGATGAGAGTGGTCCAACTTTAATTGCAAACTTTCCAGGACTTCCTCCCTCTCAAGACTGTAGCAGTTCAGACAGACAACATGGAGGTAGTCTGGTGCATCAACAAGCAGGGGGAACATGATCTTACCCACTGTGCAGAGAGGCAGTGAGAGTGTGGGAAAGGGCGATGTCCCCCAGGTGCTTTCTTCTTGCAATGCATATCCTAGGCAATTTCAGCTTGCTGGCAGACAAGCTCAGCAGGTCTATCCTGAGTCCCCACAAGTGGTCGCTAAAACAGTCAGTGGCAAGCCGAATCTTTGACCTATCGGGTCTTCCATGATGCAATCTGTTTGCATCCCCAGTCAGTCACAAATGCAGCAAATACTTTGTCCTGATCCCCCCACCAGGGGAGTCACCAAAGGACGCTCTGATTCACGATTGGCTGCTGGGACTCCTCTGTGCCTTTCCCCCAGTGCCCCTCATTCCCAAAGTTTTACAGAAAGCCCATAGCCTGAAGGGTCACCTCATCCTCATTGCCCTCTTTTGGCCTCATCAGACGTGGTTCTCCCTCCTCTTGTCTCATCTGAAATATCCACCTTGGATATTGGATCCTGTCCAGGATCTCATCTCCCATCCATGGGGACGTCCCCCTCCCGACCTGATATCCTTGAGTCTGACAGCATGGTACCTCCAGTTCCAATGATCGTCAATCAAGTTAAGTTGCCTTCTCCAGTAAAGGACACTATTTTGGCATCTCAGAAATCTTCTACTAAAAAGGTTTATTCCAGCAAATGGAAGAAGTTCTCTCTTTTGGCTCATCAGAGGGACATTGATCCGTTTTCTGCTCTGTTTCCAGACATTCTGTCATTCATTTCCTCTCTGTTGCATCAAGGAGCGAGCTTCTCGACGATTAAGCTCCAACTAGCGGCTATTTCTAACTTTCACCTGAGTAATAGTCCCATATTTTCTTCTAGCCTCTGCAAGACTTTTCTTAAGGGGGTGTTCTTGTTCAGGCCTCCCTTCAAAGATTCGTCTCCTCCCTGGGATTGTACTTTGGTGCTACAGTCCTTGACAAAACCTCGTTTTGAACCTGCCGTGAAGTGTGATATTAAATTTCTGTCTTGGAAGATGGCCTTTTTGATGGCTATAACCTCTGCCAAGAGGGTTTCTGAACTGCAGGCTCTTCGCATAAAGCCTCCCTTCATGATTTTTCACAAGAATAGGGTCTCTCTCAGAAACAATCCTTCATTCGTTCCAAAAGTAGCTTCAGAAAGTAACCTAAATCAGTCTACTCAGCTTCCTGTCTTTTTTCCCAGTTTTGTTCAAACAAAGGAGAGTAATCAGCTACATTGCTTGGATGTTCATAGGCAGTTACATTTCTATTTGAAGAGGACTGAGGATTTTTGAAAGTTGGATCAGCTTTTCATAGCTTTTTTTCAGGCCAGGAAAGACAGAGCCATTTCCAGAGTGTCAATTTCATGTTGGATAGCTTCTTGTATAGCTCACATTTATGAAAACAATCAGAGGGATCTTCCCAAGCCTGGTAAAGCTCATTCTACTAGGTCAGTGGCTACCTCTTTGGCATTCTGGACCAGGACTTCTTTGGATGACATTTATGCTGCTGCCACTTCGTCAACCCCCCCCCCCACCTTTGTAACACATTACAAGTTGGATTTGGTATCTAGGGGTAGAGCCTCATTTGGTTCTTCTGTGCTCTGGCATGTCCTTTCTTGAGACCTCCCAGGGTTATGGGTAGCTGGGGACTCTGACCCATCCATGATCAATAATGACACAGATAGCATCAGGTAAAGCGTTACGTACTTACCATAACTTGGAATCTGTGCTATCCAGTGTCATTATTCATTACATTCCCACCATCCATCCCCCTCATTCTAGTGACCAGGGGATTCTTGGAGTAATGGTGTGTTTGGTTCTGCTGTTGTGTGGACAGTGTCACTGTCCTGATATTTATCTATCAAACTCAGTCTGAGGATTATGGGTAACAGTGGTCCTGGGAGGGGAGGAGCCCAAGCTGAGCAGCTGTCGCTCACTTTGCTGGCTCAGATCCGACTCATATCTAATGAATAATGACACTGGATAGCACAAATTCCAAGTTATGGTAAGTGCATAACTCTTTCTTCCACCCAGGCAATTGTAAACTCCTCTTCTGATACCTCCCTAGAGCACCCCACTGAGGAGGTCTCTAAGAAGAGGATGTGTAAGAAGAAACACTTAGACTCCCCGGAGGAGTCCATCACTGAACACACAGATTTTGTGAAGGTGAGAGTTATCAAATATCCTCTAGGGTGCTGTTTCTGATGAAGTTCAGGCGTTTGTTACTTCCCAGCTAACGACCCTACAGTCCATATCCAATTCATCCATGAGGTTGATCTCACATGTAGTGGAGGAAACCTCAAGGGCAGCAGGTTCAAGCGTTTTCATAAGGAGACATGCCTGAATGCGTCTCTATGAGTTTGCTGAGCCTTTCAATTTTTCTTTCATCAGTGCTCCTTTTAACAGAACTTTCTTATTCGGCCCCAAAGTAAAAGACACTCTGTACCAGGTGTGAAAAATATGGAAAGACACCGTCTGCCATAAGCACGCGTTTTTCGACTCCTCAATGAACCTTTTCCAGGAATTAACGCGGTGGTCAAAACATGGGTTTCAAGAAGTTTCAGGGTCCTTTTCAACACACATGTGGAGGAGGTTCCCCCAGATGCAGAGGAGGGAACTCTGATGGACGAAGGCGCCCCTGTGGCAGAAGTGACCTGCAGAACCTGGGTTCCAGAGAATTGTTCTTTGACAAGCCTTACCAGTACTTCTGAAAGGTGACCGGATTGACCACCTCTGGGTCAGCCCTTTTCCCTTTCACCTCCAATCTCATGAAAAGTCCCCGATGTTTCACCCAGTCAGAGTGAACAAACAGTAATTCAAATGCAAAAGCTGCTAGGAAAAAAAGAGTCATCCAAGAAGTCCCGCCAGACCAGATAGAATCTGGAGCTTATTCAAGGTTCTTTTTGGTGCTAAAGAAAACAGGGTACTGGAGACCAATTCTGATTCTCACCAGACTAAAAAAGACAGTTTGAAGAACCAAGTTTGAGATGGTCATGGTTCAGCCCATTCTCCCCTTTCTGGGCAAGGATGACTGGATGTGGTTTATAGACCTTCAGGATGCGTACTATCATATAAAGATGAACAGACGGTCCAGAAGGTACTTGCACTTCTGTCTGGGAGGCAGTTGTTATCAATTGAGAGTAATATCCTTTGGACTCACCACAGCCCCGAGGGTGTTTACCAAGTGCATGGCAGTAGTAGTAGCTCACCTGAGACTGCTAGGATTCCGAGTGTTTCCATATCTGGATGACTGGCTCATTACAGTTCTGACCAGGCATCGACTCATATATGCAAGAGACCAGGTTCTCCAGACTTGCTCTGTTTTGGGGATAACCATAAACCACAAGTCTCATCTGCAACCAGCTCAGAGTTTAGAGTTTATAGGAACAATTCTCAATACAAAAACAACAATTGCTTCCTTTCCATTACTGAGAGTTCAGACTATAAGATTCCAAGTCAAAAAGATAATCTGCTGCACTTCAGTTTCAGCTTGCCTGGTCCTTCAGGATCTGGGATCAATGGCAGCAGCAATAATGTTAGTACCACTTGCCAGGTTTTATATAAGGGATGTTAGCGGCTCAGTGGTCAATTCTTTATCAACCTATGTCTTTCCAGATAAGAATCACTCACACCTGTGGTGGATTCATTCAAACCATGTTCTATAAGGTTGTCCGTTCATTCCCCCTCAGCCCAAGACTTTACAGACTTAGTGTGAAAGATTGATAGTTAGGGGACTTCCTGCTCAGGCCATATTGTCCACTGATGCTTCCCAACTAGGGTGGGGAGCATTATCTGGGGAAGACAGTCTAAGGCACCCTGTCCCCCGAGGAGGCCAATTTGCATATAAATGTCCTAGAGATGAGAGTAGTGCTATCAGTGTTTCTGGCATTTCAGAATGCTCTCCCTTTGGGGACAGTTGCAGTACAGTAATACATGATCTGAAGTAGGAACTTCATTTGTCAGCAACCTTTGGGATATGGATCCGATCTCGGATCCGAGCCGGCAACTTCTATCATAGCATAGATCCGAGCTCCTAGCTCCTCCCCTTACCCATAATCCCCTGCCTACCCTAACTGACCTCAGATCTAGTTTGCCGCTCTTCAAGCAACAGCTAGATTCCAGAGCTCTTGGCGTTTTTGTGAGGAAAAAGTTTTTCTTTCTTCTTTTCTGATTGAGTGATTGTGTGTGCGTGGTAGGTTTACCCTTAACACTAATCTTATTATTATTTTAGCTTTTCAGCTTAAATTTAATTTAAAATATTTCTCCCTCCCCCGCTGGTCGTAGCGTGTGTGTGACTTGAGTATTAGGGGCCTAGTGAGTGTGCTTTACTTTAGTAATGTCGGAGGCCCCTAAAGCCATTTTTTCGAAATGCACCGAGTGTGGTCACAAGCTTTCACCGGCTGATGGTCACACTCGGTGCGTTAGGTGCCTTGGGGTTGAACACCTCTCTTAGGGTTGCGCGATTTGCGCGGCGTTCAACCCCAGGGCACTCAAGGATCGAAGGTCAAAGCTAGTTCTGGCGGGCCTTTTACCCCCAGACTCTGCTTCGGCCTCCGGTACTTCGGTGCCCGCTACCCCCCCGGTAGCGGTCACTCCTGCCTCCCTTCCGCCGACCGGGACTCAACCTCCCGCTTCGGCTCCGGAGGATAGGGAGTCCAGGAAAGAGAAGCGGTGGGAGAAGCACCTTAAGCGGCAGGCAGAGGACTCTTCATCGGCCCCGCCCGCCAAGAGGGCTTCTCCGTCCAGGTCTTCTCGATCTCCTCCTCCTCGGATCCGATCCCCTTGTTTCTCCCCGGGACCCGAGGAGGAGGCGATCCGGTCCCCGTCGAGATCATCGAGGCGGCACTCCAGGTCTGCCTCGGTGGCCTCTTCGAGGTCAACTTTTAGCATGTCAGATGCGGACATGGACCGGATGATGAGGAGATTCATCCAGGCCCAGATGCAGATGGGAGTGCTCTTGCCTCCCCCCACTCCGGGGGGTAGCCCGACCCCTTTTTTCACCCCTATTGCTCCTTCTCCGACCCGCATTCCAGGTTCGGAGCGCTCGGAGCCGAGCCACGTTGGATCCGGGGGTAGGTCGGAGTCGACCGTGCTGGGCACGTCGGCTCCGATGGTTCCCTCGAGTTTGTCGGACCCGACCTCTCGGAGCCGTGGGCCGAGCTTCGGATCCGAGGGATTCGGTGTGCTTTCGGCTCCGTCTCGGTCGGAGCACACTGGTCCTTCGGATCCGACGTTCTCGGCGCCGGGTCTGATCCCCGCTTCGGATCCGAGTGGGAGTCGGATCTCGGATCCGTCAGAGAGTGGCTCCCCCTCTGCTTTCGCTGCGGTGGAGAGGGCACTGTCGATTGCTTCCAGGCCTCCGGTCCTGGCTTCGGCTCCCTCCCGCACTCCTTCTCATCTGGTCCTGGCTCCCCTCATCCGGCCCTCGGGGCAGCCTGCCTCAGCGCCTCTAGGAGTTCCAGTGGAACAAGATACAGTCCGTGAGGACTCTTCGGACAGCCCTCCCGAGGAGATTCCTCACAAGGCAAAGTGCAAAAGGAGGCACATAGACTCCCCTGAGAGTCTCACCGAAGATACGGACTTGAATGAAGGGGAAGGCTCCCCTAGATCACCCCCCGAGGATGTCTCCTTTGGAGACATCATGGAAATGCTCAAAATCAGGGGTGGGTGGTCTGCCCCTAAGTCTTCCTCTGATGAGTCCGTATTCCTTGAGGCATTTGAGGCAGGACCATCTACCTCTTGAGTGTCCCCTCCACCCGACCCCCTGGTGGATCTCATATCCTCTAGGGCTTGGAAGGAACCGGTCACTGTAGAGCCAATCCCCAAGCGTCCGGAAAAAATTTTGAGCCCCCCTGCAGAGAGATCACACTGGAGCAGATGTCCCCCTGTGGATGCCATGTTGGTGGCTGCAGGCACCAAGAAAGAGTTGGCTCAGGAGAGCCCCACGGTTCATCCTCCGAGCAAGGAGTCTCGCTCGATGGACCGTCTTGGGAAGCGGGCCTTCAGTTCAGCGACCTTCTCTATGAGGGCCTTGAACTACATGGCACACGTTATTCGGATGCAACGGGATCTAATTAAGGAATACGCTGCTTCCCCCCTAGGGTCCATGTCGGAGGGAGACAAGGATCTGTACTCCTCCCGAATGGCCACCCTCCGCTCTGTCTCTAACACCTCTATGCGGTTGTTGTCTCATGCTACAGAGGGAGCCGCTAGAGCAGGCGGAGTCGGGCTTGACATGAGGAGAAATGCATGGCTCCGTCACTGTGACTTCTCAAAACCCTTTAAGGCGTCATTCGCGAATGCCCCTTTTGATGGTTCTGCACTGTTCGGCAAAACCGTTCGCGACACTCTTGTCCAGAGCGAGAAAGACGGGAAGACCTTGTCTGCCGTCGGAGTCCGCTTCTCTGTGCCCCAGAGGTCCTTTTCCAAGAACCAAAAGGGTCAGAAAAGATGTGGTTCCAAAAATCGCATCAATCCCAGTCTGCTCAGGACAACCAGTCCTCTCGTGGCAGAGGAGGACAGGGAGGACGCTGCCCCAGAGGCAGAGGGGGTCCCAGGAATTTTGGGTCCAGAGAACCATTCTCTGAGAGGCCCATGCAGAACCCCTGAGGGGTTACCCGACTGCTCCACTCCGGAGGCAGTCGGGGGGCGTTTTTCGAGGCACCTAGCAATGTGGGAGTCCATAACAACGGATCGCTGGGTGCTTCGTATTATATCCAGAGGTTACCAAATTCCCTTTATGGTAAACCCCAGAATCAGAGGCCTCCCCGACGTTCCACCCAGTCAGAGGGAGGCGGCTGCTGCAGAAATTCAGTAGCTTCTGCAAAAAAGAGCCATCCAGCCTGTCCCCCCAGATCAAGTCGGATCAGGGTTTTACTCCAGGTTCTTTCTGGTGCCAAAAAAGACGGGGGACTTGAGGTCCATCCTCGACCTCTCTCTCCTAAACCTGGCAGTACCCAAAGAAAAGTTCCGAATGGTCACGTTGCATTCTGTCCTCCCCTTATTGCGGGAGGACGACTGGATGTGCTCCATAGACCTCAAGGATGCGTACTATCACATTCTAGTGGACAGACGTTCCAGGAGGTTTCTCCGCTTCCGGCTGGGAGCCAGTCACTTTCAATTCAGGGTCCTCCCCTTTGGTCTCACCTCAGCCCCCAGGGTGTTCACCAAGGTCCTAGCGATAATAGCGGCCCACCTGAGACTCCAGGGAATTCAGGTCTTTCCATACCTGGACGACTGGCTCCTTACGGCCCCAACAAGGCATCTACTTTGTTCATGCAGGGATTATTTCCTCAGTCTGGCTCCACTATTAGGATTAACCATCAACATGACCAAATCCTCTCTCATCCCTACACAGGTGTTGGATTTTATAGGGGCGAGACTGGATTCCAGACAGATGCTTGCGTTCTTGACTCCAGATCGGCTTCGGAACCTGATGTTGCACGTGCAGGCCATCCTTCAACTGCAAACTCCTTCGGCGGAATTGATCCTGAGGGCCCTAGGATCTATGGCGGCTGCAATCCCTCTGCTGCCATTGGCCCGGTTGAACATGAGGGTTCTGCAGTGGACCCTCCAGGTACAATGGTCCCTGTCTCGCAACCCCCTGTCTCACCCCATTTCCTTAAGCAAGGTTTGCAGAAGATCGCTCCTGTGGTGGCTCCACTCTCCCAATCTCCACACGGGACGTCCCTTCTCACTACCTCCGCCAGTCGACACAGTGACCACGGACGCCTCTTGCCTGGGGTGGGGGGGGGCATTTTTCAGGCAGGACAGTCCAAGGCACATGGAACGACGTAGAGACCTCTTTGCATATCAACGTCCTAGAGATGAGGGCGGTGCTTTTGACGTTGCAGGCACTACACAACTCTCTTCCGGTAGGGACGATTGCAGTACAGACAGACAACATGTCGGTCGTCTGGTACATCAACAAACAGGGGGGAACCAGGTCTTACCCCCTTTGCCGCGAGGCCATGAGAGTGTGGGAATGGGCGATTTCCACCAACCGCTTTCTCATAGCAACGCACATTCCGGGACGGTCCAACATTCTAGCGGACAGGCTCAGTCGTACTATCCTGACTCCTTACGAATGGTCTCTCAACCATCGAGTTGCAGAGCAAGTATTTGCCCGATGGGGGCAACCTTGTTGCGATCTTTTTGCCTCTCCTTCAAACACCAAATGCAACGACTACTTCGCTCTGATCCCCCCTCCGGGGGAGTCCCCGAGAAACTCTCAAGTTCATGCTTGGCCTCCCGGTCTGCTTTATGCTTACCCTCCTCTTCCCCTGATGTTGAAATTATTACAGAAAGCCAGGCAGCTGGGGAGCAAGATGACCCTCATTGCCCCATTCTGGCCTCGTCAGACGTGGTTCCCTTACCTATGGTCTCACCTAGTGTATCCACCATGGATTCTGGATCCCATTCCGGTTCTCATTTCTCACCCTCTCGATCTTCCAACTCCGAACCTGGTCAACCTCAAGCTGACGGCTTGGTTGCTCCAGTTCCACTCCTCATAAGGACTCCCGGGATCTCATCGCCTGTCAAAGCCATTCTTGTAGCAGCTCACAAGCCTTCCACCAGGAAGGTTTATCGAAGTAAGTGGAAACGCTTCACCATTTGGGCAGAACACCGTCATTTAGACCCTTTTATAGCCCCGATATCATCTGTTCTAGATTTTCTAACCTCTCTCTTTCACCAGGGGGCTAGTTCTTCCACAGCCAAGGAAAAACTGGCAGCAATCTCATACTATCATGTGGGGCAAGAGTCTGGCCCTCTTAATACTTCCAAACTGTGTAAGACCTTCCTCAAGGGTACCTTCCTCTTTAGGCCTCCAGTCAGAGGTGGTACCTCCATGGGATTTATCCTTAGTCTTGCAGGCCTTGACTGGTCCCCCATTCGAACCGGCGGCCACGGTTGATCTCAAATTTCTCTCTTGGAAGACAGCCTTTTTGGTGGCCATAACTTCAGCCAAAAGAGTGTCGGAATTGCAAGCTCTTTGTGTCAAACCACCATATCTGGTCTTTCACCCGGATAGGGTTTTCCTCAGGATCAATCCGTCCTTTCTACCTAAGGTATCTTCAGAAGCGAACATCAATCAATCTATCAATCTTCCAGTGTTTTTCCCCAACTTTCAAAACAAAGGAGAGTACAAGCTACATTCCTTAGACGTACACAGACAACTACGTTTTTATATCCATAGAACATCTGATTATAGGCAATCCGATCAGTTGTTTATCTCCTTTGCCAAAAGTAATTTCGGAAAGTCAGTTTCTAAAGTTTCTCTCTCTCAGTGGATCTCGAGTTGTATTCTTTTAGCATATCAGAGCTCGGGAAGGCCTGCACCTCAAGGAGTCCATGCTCATTCTACTAGGGCCGTTGCCACATCTGCGGCCTTTCAAGCTAGGGTTCCACTGGATGACATTTGTTCCGCAGCCACTTGGGCTTCATCTCACACCTTTATCAGCCACTATAAAATAGATGTTGTCTCCCGAGGTAGGGCGTCCTTTGGCTCTGCGGTGCTCCGGAATATCCTTCCATGAAGGCCACCCAAGATTTAGGTAGCTGGGGCTCTGTCCCAAAGGTTGCTGACAAATGAAGTTCCTACTTCAGATTAAGAAATTATGTACTCACCATAACGTTCCATCTGAGTAGGTATCTTCATTTGTCTGCAACCATCCCCCCCTCCTTCCCCCTGACCAAATGATCATTCTTATGGTTATTAGCATATGTTTCCCTTGGGACACTTTTATCAGCTGTGCTATGGGGCAAACTTGATCTGAGGTCAGTTAGGGTAGGCAGGGGATTATGGGTAAGGGGAGGAGCTAGGAGCTCGGATCTTTGCTATGATAGAAGTTGTCGGCTCGGATCTGAGATCGGATCCGTATCCCAAAGGTTGCAGACAAATGAAGATACCTACTCAGATGGAACGTTATGGTGAGTACATAACTTCTTAATTCATTTAAAGACCTGAGTATATAGGTAGATTCAGCTATGAGTTTTTCTAATCATGTCAACCAATTGGTTACTGATAGTTATAGAACTATAGGTTGTATAAAAAGGTTTATAAAGTCTAGGAAATCAAAAATAATGAAGTAATTGTTTGTTAGTTACATTAAACCCAAACTTGAGTATGGAGTAACAAATGGAAACCCTATAAGAAAACAAGCATGAGTGAACTGGAAAGAGTACAATGAAACTATACCAAGGGTATCCATAGATGTGAACATTTAAGTTATTATGAAAGACTAAAATACCTGAACTTGCACAGTGCCTCTTGCAGATATCCAAGAGGAGATCTTATTCAGGTATATAGGGCAATCTGAATTAGTTTACTTCATTTGGTCTTCAACCTGTGGGAATACAGATCCGTATCGGATATGAGCCAGCAAAGATTACTAGCATCAGCTCCAAGCTCCAGACTCCTTCCCTTACCCATAATGCACCTCCACTGCCTTCCATCCCCAGATCTTGTTTGCCATGATTAGTAAAACATCGTGTCTCTAGAGCTCCAGCTAGCAGGGTGATTCTGATTGTAAGTTTTTCTAAATTTTCTGTTACTTTTAGCCGTTTCAGTTTAGTATAGGTACCCTTTCTCCCCTCCCATCGCTTTGGCGTCAAATGTAGATTTGTAGTTGTAGTTAGTTTAGAGTAGTTTTGAAACAGCAAAATCCACAACTTTCCTTGAAGGCTACAGCCGAGACGTCAGAGAGAGAGAATAAACTTGTTTCCAAAGTTGTGGATTTTGCTGTTGTTTCAATTCATCCTTTGCTGGTTTTGGTTGTCTATATACAAGTTTAGAGTAGTTTGTCTGTGGTGCCCCTCACCCCTTAGTCAGTCTAGTGTGGTGAGTGGGTGTGTATTAGTCTAAAAATGAAAGTTTTTGGTTTGCTCTTTCTTTTTTTAAGGCTTCTTGCTTGATAGTATGGCTGAAAAGTTTATCTTCAAGCACTGCATAGAGTGTGGCCATTAGCTCTCCCCATTGGATGGCCACACTCTGTGTTTGTTCTGCTTAGGTGTGGCCCACTTTAATGTGGAGTGCTCCATTTGTGCGGGGTTCAATCCCCAAGCTTTGAAGGATAGAAAGGCCAAGTTGCCCCTCAAAAGTCTTCTGCCTGCCACTGAACCTCCTTCCTCGTCTTTGGCTTCAGTTACAGCAGCTGCTGTGAATGCCTCTCCCGCTTCTCTCCCACTGGCTTCCCCTCCCTCCCAGGCTGGGAATCAAACTCCTGCATCTAAGCCTGTGGTAGCGGAGCAGAGGAGAGGTAGAGAGCGGGAGAGAGAGAGTCGAAGATGAAGGAAAAGAGGAAGAGGACCCAAGACCTCTCGTCCCTGAGCAAGTCTGCACGGATCTGTGACTGCCCTTGGCTCCGGTCTCCGAGGTTCTCCCTGGAGCCGGAAGAGGCACGTGCAGTCTCCCGGGCCTTGGTTCCCTGACCGGCCAGGTTGAAGTCCATGGCCTTGTCTTGGTTGACCCATTCTTTATCGGACATGGATCGGGATAAGATTATGAGGCGCTTTATCCGTACATAGATCCAGATGGGGGTCATGCCAGCCCCCCCCTCAGGAGGGGGGAGCTCGCTTCCCTTTTTTCAGCCTATTTCTCCTTTCCCGATCTGACCTTCGGCTTCGGAGTTCTCGTATCCGAGGTTGGCCTTGATCAGGGGGTCGGCGCTGACGGTCTTTGCATCCTCTACGCCGACAGCTGCCAGGAGCATGTCAGATCTGACCAGTTCAGATCCGAGCCGCTCTCGGAGCCGGAGCCTGGGTGTCGGATCCGAGGGAGTGGAACCTTTTCCATCAGCTCTGAGGTTGTTGGGCCAGGTTTCCTCCCTTGGAGCTCCATTCACTTCGGGTCCAGCTCCGATTCTCGCGTCGGATCCGGGGAAACTGGCCTCCTTATTATCTTCCCAGGAGGTCCACTCTCCTTCGGCGTTCGATGTGGTAGAACGGGTCCTGTCCATTTGATCGAGGCCCCTGACCGCCCCCTCGGACTCCACACAGACGCCCTTGGTTCTGTCTTCAGTCCCCATTGTCTTACCAAAGGGACAGCCTGTGCCCGTAGAGTCCCAGATGGTTCCCCCAGAGGAACAGATGACTTGTGAGTGCTCCCCGGAAAGTCCCACGGGAGATGTGCCTTGCAAGCATAAGTGCAAGAGAAGGCACTTGGACTCCCCTGAGTCCCTAACCGAGGACACCGATTTAGATGATGGTGAGGGCTTCCCAAGATCACCTCCTGACAATGTCTCCTTTGGAGACATCATGGAGATCCTGCGCCAGCGGGGAGGCTGATCTGTTCCCAAGCCCTCCTCTGATGAGTCTGTGTTTCTGGATGCTTTCGGCCCGGGCCCGTCTACGTCTTGGGTGTCCCCTCCCATGGATCCTTTAGTGGATTTGATCACCTTGCGGGTGTGGAAGGAACCAGATACCCGTGGAGCCGATCCCCAAACATCCTGATAAGGTTCTGAGTCCCCCTATTGACAGGCCTTTCTGGAACAAGGGCTCCCCAGTGAACGCCATGGTGATGGCAGCAGCCATGAAGGAGGAACTATCTCAGGAAAGTTCTTCAGTCCACCCTCCTGACCGAAAGTCACAGATGATGGACCACCTAGGGAAGTTGGGTGTATGCTTCAGCTACCTTTTCAGTAAGGGAGCTGAACTACTTAGCCCATGTCACGAGACTCCAACGCGACCTAGTGAAGGAGCTGGAGGAGTCTCCATCCAAGTCCATGTCGCAGGAGGACAAGGCTTCGTTCTCCGCGAAAATGGCCACTCTGAGAACAGTATCAAATACGTCCATGCGACTCCTCTCCCATGCTACGGAAGGAGCGGCTAGGCTGGCTGGATCCACCGTGTCCATGAGGCGTGTAATGCCTGGCTTAGGTTGTGCCAATTCACTGAACCCTTTAAGGCGTACTTTGCCAATGCCCCCTTATGACGGCTCGACTCTTTTCGGTAAGACCATCATTGAGAAACTAGTCCAGAGTGAGAAGGACGGGAAGATACTGTCTGCCATTGGGATCCACTTCTCTAACCCTCAAAGGTCCTTTTTCCGGAACCAGAGAGGGCAAAAGAAGATGTGGTTCCAGAAGTCTCAGTATTCCCGGAACACTCAGGGCTCTTCTTCCCCTAGAGGCAGAGGGGTACAGAATGGACGCCACCCAGAGGCTGAGGGGGTCCGCGAAACTTCGGGTCTCGAGAACCATTCTCTGACAGACCCGGGCAGCAGCCCTGAGGGGTTGCCCGGCTGCTCTACTCTGGAGGCAATTGGGGGACGATTGTCCTTGCACCCAGTGGCATGGGAGTCCATAACAACGGACCGCTGGGTGCTTCAAATCATATCCAGAGGATATTCTGTCACCTTTGTGGGTTCCCCCATAACTCCCAAACACCTCCTGGACGTTCCACCCACGCAAAGGGAGGCAGCAGCACAGGAAATTTCCAAGCTGCTAGGAAACCGAGCCATCAAAACCGTCCACCCCAGATCAGTTCGGATCGGGCTTCTACTCCAGGTTCTTTTTGGTGCCAAAGAAAACGGGGGACTTAAGGCCCATCCTGGATCAGTTGCCAAAGAAAATTTCCAGATGGTCACACTACAGTCCATCATGCCATACCTGTAAGAGAGCGACTGGATGTGCTCGTTAGAGCTCCAGGATGCTTATTATCACATACAAATGCACAGAAGCTTCAGGAGGTTCCTATGCTTCTGGTTAGGGGCCAATCATTATCAGTTTCGAGCCATACCCTTTGGTCTCACCAGAGCCCCCAGGGTGTTTACCAAAGTGATGACGGTTGTAGCGGCTCACCTGAGGCTTCAGGCGATTCAGGTCTATCCGTACCTGGATGATTGGCTCCTCACTGCTCCCACCAGGCGTCTACTGTCCCAAACCAGGGATTACTTTCTGAAACTTGCCCTGAGTTTGGGTATCATAATCAACACAGCCAAGTCTCTACTAGAGCCTGTACAGGTGATAGATTATATTGGTGCCAGGATACACACACTACAGTGCAAAGTGTTCTTGACCTTGGAGAGAGTTCAAAACCTCGATGCATGTCTCCTTAATTTACAGTTCTTACCTCCCGACAGCGAAATCAGTGTTGAGGGCCTTAGGCTCGATGGCGGCGACCATACCTCTCCTTCCATGTGCTTGGCTTCACATGCAGATTCTTCAATGGACTCTAGCGGTTCAGTGTTCCCTGTTGGATTTACCACTAACCTATCCTATCTACCTGAGTCAAGTGTGTCGGTCATCCCTCATATGGTTGATGATCTCTCTGGACATTTTGGAGGGATGATCCTTTGTTCCAGCCCCGGCCCAAACCACAGTGACCACTCGGGTGGGGAGGGCATTGTTTGGGCAGGACAGTCCAAGGCCTGTGGTCCCCCATAGAGACCAGCTTGCATATCAGTGTCCTAGAGATGAGGGCGGTCCTTCTAGCGTTGCAGGCCCTTCATGCCTTTCTTCCTCTGGGGACGATTGCAATTCAATCAGACAGCATGTCAGTAGTCTGGTATATCAACAAACAGGGAGGGACCAGATCGTATCCCCTTTGTCATGAGGTCATGAGAGTGTGGGAATGGGCAATCTCCACCGGTCGCTTTCTCATCGCAATGCACATTCCGGGACGGTACAATATTCTAGCGGACAGGCTAAGTCAGACCATTCTGATGCCTTACGAGTGGTCTCTGAATCTATCAGTAGCAGAACAGATCTTCAGCGAGTAGGGTCAAACTTGCTGAGATCTCTTCGCATCTCCTTCCAACGCAAAGTGCAGCAGGTTTTTTGCTCTGAACCCCCTGCTGGGGGAGTCCCCCAGAGACGCTCTAGTTCATGCTTGGCCTCCCAGTCTTCTGTATGCTTACCTGCCAGTTCCTCTCAGCCCGAGGTTTCTGCAGAAAGCTTGTCGACTGAGGAGCAAGGTGATCCTCATTGCCCCATTCTGGCCTGGCCAGGTATGGTTTCCCTTCCTTTGGTCTCACCTTCTGGCTCCACCTTGGATCCTAGATCCCATTCAAGACCTGATTTCACACGCATCGGGGGTGCCTCATCCATGTCTGGACAGCCTGAAGCTCACGGCTTGGTTGCTCCAGTTCCTGTGATTGCTAGGACTCCCCGACTTTCCTCCTCAGTTAAGTCTATTTTGGTTGCTGCTCATAAAGTCTTCTACCAGAAAGGTATATCGCAGCAAATGGAAACTTTTTTCTTTCTGGGCCTCTCAGAGGAGTTTGGATCCTTTTACGGCTCCTGTTTCTGCCATTCTTGATTTTCTAGCTGATATTTTCCAGCATGGAGCTAGTTCTTCTACTGTCAAAGTTCAGTTGGCTGCCATTTCTCATTTTCATGTGGGTGAGAATTCTGCATCCTTGGCATCTTCTAGACTGTGTAAAGCCTTTATTAAAGGCACTTTTTTGCTACAACCTCCCAGTCAAAGATCCTGTCCCCCTGTGGGACCTTACTATGGTTCTCCAAGCTCTGGTCGCTCCGCCTTTCGAGCCTGCCGCAACTGCAGATCTAAATTTCTATCGTGGAAATCAGCTTTTCTGGTGGTTATTACCTCTGCTAGAAGGGTTTCGGAATTACATGCCTTGTCCATAAAATTTCCGTACATGATTTTTCATAAAGATAGAGTTTCCCTTCGAACCAACCCATCTTTTCTTCCTAAGGTGGCGTCACCAGTCAATATCAGTCAGACTATAAATTTGCCTGTGTTCTTTCTCAATGTTACCAACAGGATTGAATACAAACTACACATGTTGGATGTTCATAGACCGTTACGATTCTATTTACACAGTACAAAAAATTTTCGTAAATCTGATCAATTGTTTGTTTCGTTCTATAGACCCTTTTTGGGCAAACCTATTTCCAAGGTCACTATAGCTAGATGGATTTCTTCATGCATCCTGCAGGTCTATAAGGAAGCTCATTCCACTTGGTCCATGGCTACGTCTGCAGCTTTCTGGTCTAGGGTGTCTTTGGATGACATTTGCTCTGCAGGTACTTGGTCCTCATCTCATACGTTTATTTCCCATTACAAATTGGATTTGACATCTAGAAGGAGAGCATCCTTTGGCTCCTCGGTGCTCCAGAATATCCTTCCATGAGGGCCTCCCAGGAGGTTAGTAGCTGGGGACTCTGTCCCATAGGTTGAAGACCAAATGAAGTAAACTACTTCAGATAAAGAAGTTATGTATTCACCATAACATTCCATCTGAATAGTTGTACTTCATTTGTCTTCAACCATCACTCCCTCCTTCCCCCGGACCTTGACGCATGTTCAGCCTACGGGCTGTAGTACAGGTCACAAGTGTGTTATCAGGTCGGGTTCTAAGTATAAGTTCTGCAAACTCGATCTGGGGATGGAAGGCAGTGGAGGTGTATTATGGGTAAGGGGAGTAGTCTGGAGCTCGGAGCTGATGCTAGTAATCTTTGCCTGCATGGATCCGATACGGATCTGTATTCCCACAGGTTGAAGACAAATGACGTACAACTACTCAGATGGCACGTTATGGTGAGTACATAACTTCTTTTTTAGTGACTACTACCTCTGGGAATGTTTGGAGTTAACAAAATGTACTAGAGAATCATCAGACAATCTATGTAGGAGATTCTATAGGAGTGAGAAGTGTACTAATTGGTTCTCTGACAGAGTAGCTGATGCATGGAAGAGACGACCAAATTACATTAAAGCAAGTACTAGTTTAGATATTTTTAAGAACAGTCTGGATACTTATTATGGGAACAAGTGATGTAATGCAATCCTATCTCGCCTACATTCATAACTGATGGGCTCGGCTCCGACTCGGCCGATACACTAGCACAGAGTCTCTCATTGGCTGGGCCAACCCCCTTATCCCAGGATGCACCACGCCCAAACCCCCAGATCTCGTTTGCCGCTTCTGAAGTAACGACGTGGTCTCGACTTGGCTGTGGCTAAGTACCCTTCTTTTTTGGCCTTTTTGGGTCGTTTTTGCTCTTAGCTTAAAAATTTTATAACCAAACAGCTGTTTTAATAGCTATCTTCGTCTGTACTACCCTGTGATTGGCTGTGTTTGTTTTTGGTGTTGTGTGATTCCTTCTGTTTGGCGGGCTAGGCCCGTTTGAGTTAGAGGGCCTTTGCCCTATTTCTTGTCGAGCGTTTTAGTTAGATCTCTTCTCCCCCTTCCCTTCCTTGTGTTTCGAGTGCTTTGTGGGTCATGTCTGGCAAAGAAAAAGAGCATAAGCCGTCAGGCTTTAAAAAATGTTCGAAATGTGGCTATAAAATGTCGTTAACAGATGGCCATGCCATCTGTGTTTATTGCTTAGGGGCTAAACACTTGCAAGAATCTTGCAGTGTTTGCCATGCCTTTTTCTCTCGTGTACTACAGGAGAGGAAAAATAAGTTGATCTTGAAAGGTTTAATAAAACCAGCTTTTGAGGAAGCTATATCTTCTTCTCCCTCTTCGAAATCGAAGAAAAAGAAGTCTTTGGCTCCGTCAAGTCCATCGGAGCCACCTGAAAAAAGAACTAAATCTTTGTCCTCTTCCTCGGCTCCACTGATCTCAGAGCTGCAGGATAGAGGATCTATGTCTGGGTCTTCTTCCTCGGCTTCAATGGTCTCGGAGCCGCAGGAAAGAAGATCTAAGTCTCGGTCTCCTTCCTCGGCTCCATTGGTCTCGGAGCCACAGGATAGAGAATTCCAATCTGAGTTTTCCTCGGCTCCATTGGTCTCGGAGCCGCAGGTGAGTGTTTCGGCTCCAGGGTCGGTTTCTTCGGCTCCTGAACCGTCGGCGCCGAAGGGGGTCTCAGTTCTAATCGAGTCTTCCTCGGCTCCAATCCTTCTGGAGCCGATTAGGAGTCGACATTCCAGCATTGCCTCGGAGCCGGTAGAAAGAGTTTCTTGCCCCCCCGTCTGTTTGCTCCAGGTCCTCCAGACTTTCAGATTCGGATTTAGATAGGGTGGTCCAGAGGCTCCTCCAGTCACCTGTCTTATCTAAATTATTTTCAGCTCCAACCCAGCGGCCGGAGCCAACCATTTCGATTCCGTTTCTTCCTCCTCCGACAACCCTGGTGTCATCAGTGACGGGGTTCGCAGAGTCAGGTGAGGTTCATGAGTCGGTTCCGAGACCCACTGCTAGTCTGTCGGCACGGTCTTCAGCTCCAACCTTTTCTGTTCCTTCCAGGTATTTCGGTTCTCGGGTGTCCTCGGCCGAGCCCGAGGGGGATTTCTCGGGGCTTCTGGTTTCGGCCCCGTGTCTCCCCCTTGGCGACTCGGCTAGGGGGACCCCGACACCGGTCATGGCCTCGCAGGCGGGCCTTTCTTCAGATTCTGGTGGACCCGCCTTCTAGGCTATGAGGAGTGCGCTAGATACATCTCTAGTGACTTCACCGGAATCTGCGACTCCTTCCCTAGACACGACGACTAGAGCTTCTGGTGTCCCCCTGTCTTCGGACAGCGTGACTCCGAGGCCTGAGGATTCCTCCATGTGTGGTCCACCTTTTTCCGAGGAGCCTGCAGAGTCTTTGCCTGAAGAGCCCCCCAGGAAAAAGTTGTGCAAGAGGAAGCACGTAGACTCCCCAGATGAGTCTGTCACCTCGGACACTGACCTTGATGATGCGGAAGGGTCCCCGAAGTCATCCTCTGATGATGTCTCGTTCTCCGATGTCCTGGAGATCTTGAGACAGAGGGGCGACTGGCCGTCCAAAACCCCTTCCGCGGAGGAGTCGGTCTTCCTCAAGGCTTTCGGAGCCCAACCCTCTGCCTCCTGGGTGTCTCCACCCTTCGATGAATTACTGGACCTTATTTGTCGAAGGGTGTGGGAGCACCCTGACTCTGTGGAGCCAGTTCCTTCTCGCCCCAACAAATTTTTATCCGCACCCCCTGGCAAGGAGTTTCTAACCAAGGGAGTCCCAGTGGATGCTATGGTGGTGGCATCTGCCACCCAGCAGGATGTGGCAGAGGCATCTACGTCTATCCATCCTCCTAACAAGGAGTCCAGGAGCATGGATTGGTACGGGAAGCGTACCCTGACTTCAGCGACCTTTACCCTGCGGTCGCTGAATTATTTGTGTCATTTTACGAGGCTCCAAAGGGATCTCATAAAGGAGTTGGGAGATACCCTGTTGGGTAATGTGCCTGAGGCGTTGACGCAGTTTGTCAATGTCCAGCTGTCTACCCTTTTGTCGATTGTTAACTCGTCCATGAGGCTCATATCGTATGCAGCCGAAGGGGCGAGTAGGGCAGCGAGTTTGGGTGTAGCCCTTAGAAGGCAAGCCTGGATGCGCTTGTGTCACTTTGCAGAGGCTTTCAAGTCTTCTTTCACAGACTCTCCATTCGACGGGTCCTCTCTCTTTGGACCCAAGGTGAAAGACACACTCACTAGATGCGAGCAGGAGGGTAAGACTTTGTCTGCCGTTGGGGCCCGTTTTTCACTCCCTTCGAGACCTTATCCCAAGGCGCAGAGGGGAGGAAAGATGTGGTTCAGAAAGTCCCAAAAGTCTTTCCCTGCCCATCAGAGTGACCCCCCCTTCCAGAGGCAGAGGAGGGGGGAATTATTCTGGAAGACGTCGCCCTAGAGGCGGCGGAGGCCCCCGCAACACAGGAGTCCGCGAATCCTTTTGTGGTTCCTCCTTACAGCATCCCTGAGGGACTGCCCGACTGTGCGTCTCCGGAGCTAGTCGGGGGTCGATTTTCTGAGCATCCAAGGGCCTGGGGTTCCATCACTCAGGATCAGTGGGTGCTTCGTATCATCGCCGGAGGTTACACCATTCCCTTTATCCATCCCCCTCCACCGTTAAGGAAAATCCCGCACGTGCCATCCAGTCAACGGGATCAAGCAGCCATAGAGGTCGCAAAGCTGCTCAGAAAGGGAGTCATCCAGCCAGTCCCCACAGACCAGACCGGATTAGGAACTTACTCAAAGTTATTTTTGGTGCCGAAAAGAACAGGGGACTTGAGACCCATTCTGGACCTCAGCCACCTAAACCGCTTCGTAAAGAAGTCCAAGTTCCAGATGGTCACGTTGCAATCCATTTTCCCATTGCTGGAAAAAGGTGTATGGATGTGCTCCATCGATCTCAAGGACGCCTATTATCACATCAAGATAAACAGGGCGTCCAGGATACATTTACGCTTCCGCCTAGGAGCCAGTCACTTCCAGTTCCGAGCCCTGCCCTTTGGTCTCACCACAGCCCCCAGGGTGTTTACCAAATGTCTGGCAGTGGTGACGGCTCACCTGAGATGTCTGGGATTCCAGGTGTTTCCGTATCTAGACGACTGGCTCCTCACCGCCCCCACCAGGCATCTTCTTATTCAAGCCGTGAGTGCTACCATCGAATTGGGACATCTATTAGGAATTACATCCAACTGGGAAAAGTCTGTATTGCTGCCATCACAGCATGTTGCCTTTATAGGCGCAGAGCTAGACTCTGTCGAGATGCGAGCATTCCTTCCAACGCAGAGGATAAAGATACTACAGAACCAAGTTCTAGCCTTACTACCCCGAAGCAAAGCCCCAGCCAAGATGGTCCTTCAGCTTTTGGGGTCGATGGCGGCCGCCATTCTTCTGGTCCCTTTGTCAAGATTGCACATGCAAATTCTTCAATTGCTCCTGTCGACCCAGTGGTCGTACCAAGATCTGCCCTTGTCCTACCCGATTCTCATTAGGGATACCTGCCGGCGAGATCTTCGGTGGTGGCTCCTCTCCTCCAACCTGAACCAGGGGCGACTCTTCTGCCCCCCTCCCCCATTGCCACAGACGCCTCCCAGATAGGGTGGGGTGACATTATCTGGACAGGACGGTTCAAGGCACGTGGCAGGATCACGAAACCCACTTACACATCAATGTCCTGGAGATGAGGGCAGTGCTTCTAGTGTTGCAGGCACTTCACAGCTCTCTTCCCAAGGGTACCATCGCAATCTTCTCAGACAATATGGCGGTAGTATGGTACCTGAACAAGCAGGGAGGAACCAGGTCTTATCCTCTTTGCAGAGAACTCATGAGAGTTTGGAACTGGGCAATCGCTTCCCAGAGATTTCTAGTGGCAATGCACATTCCGAGGAAGTCTAATGTGATAGCAGACAGGCTGAGCAGAGTTATTCTAATGCCTCACGAGTGGTCCCTGAACGACCAAGTAGCGGCTCGGATCTTCTCCAAGTGGGGGTTTCCCTGTTGCGACCTTTTCGCTAGCCCCTGGAACGCGAAGTGCAGCAATTTCTTCTCCCTGATTCCCCCCTAGGGGGGGGTCACCCAGGGACGCTCTAGTCCAAAATTGGCCCTCCAGTCTGCTCTATGCCTTCCCTTCGGTCCCACTACTGCCAAAGGTGATTCAGAAGGCGATCTGCTTGGGAAGCAACATGATTTTGTTCGCACCACACTGGCCCCGCCAAGTTTGGTTTCCTTTCCTTCGGAAGTATGCAGTGAAGGATCCTTGGATTCTGGACCCAGTTCCAGACCTCTTGACTCTTCAGTCAGGTCAGGCCCATCCATCACTGTGAATTGAAAAGCTAACGGCTTGGCTGCTCCACTTCCGACCTTAGTCAGACAGCATATCCTTTCGCCTGAGGTGGTCCGGATTCTGTCTTCTTCTCACAGAGCTTCCACTAAGGAGATATATTCTAATAAATGGAAAAGGTTTGCCATTTGGGCCCAACAGCACAACCTTGACCCTCTGACAGCCCCGTTGTCCGCAGTATTAGATTTTTTGGCAACTCTTTTTAGACAGGGTTCCGCTGTCTCCACGCTTAAAGTCCAATTGGCAGCGATTTCTAATTATCATGTTGCCTTTGAGCCTTCACTCATGAGTCATAAGTTGTGTAAGGCCTTTCTTAAGGGAGCTTGGTTGCTTCGCCCCCCGGTGTCGCAACCTGTTTTGCCATGGGATTTGAATGTAGTTTTAGGAGCCTTGACGTCTCATCCCTTCAAGCCGGTGGCCACTTGTGAGCAAAAGTTCTTATCTTGGAAGACTGCCTTCTTGGTAGCTATTACTTCAGCCAGAAGAGTTTCAGAGCTTCAAGCCCTCTCTGTTAAGCCCCCTTATCTGATCTTTCACAAGGATAGAGTATCTCTAAGACTAAACCCGTCATTTCTTCCGAAAGTTTCTTCTGCTCTTTGTCTGCAGCAATCTATAGAGCTACCAGTTTTCTTTCCAAAATTTTCCAACAAGGCAGAATACAGACTTCATCAGTTGGATGTGCATAGACAACTGAGGTTTTACTTGGATAGGACACAGCAGCAGAGGAAATCAGACCAGTTATTTGTGGCCTTTGCAGAGAACAGGATTGGCAAAGCAGTAACTAAGACCACTATTGCTAGGTGGATTAGGGATTGTGTTTCATTTATTTATGCATCAACAGGAAGGGACCTTCCATTTCCAGAGCGCATTCTACTAGGGCTATGGCAACTTCAGTGGCCTTCCACGCCAGACTGTCGGTGGATGAGATATGTGCAGCGGCCACTTGGGCTTCTCCACATACTTTTATTTCTCATTACAAACTGGACGTGGCCTCTAGAGGTCGGGCGTCCTTTGGTTCCACAGTGCTCGGGAGTGTTTTCCAGTGAGCCTCCCAGGATATAGGTGCTAGGGACGCTGTCCCATCAGTTATGAATGTAGGCGAGATAGGATCGCATTACATCTTTTAGTTATGTACTTACCATAACGATAGATGTATGTGATCCATCTCGCCTACATTCGTACGTACCCGCCCTCCTTCCCCCTACCTGTTGGATCTGGAGGAAACACTGTAGTAGGAGTGGCTCATGTGAGTGAGTTGTTGTGGGGCAAACAAGATCTGGGGGTTTGGGCGTGGTGCATCCTGGGATAAGGGGGTTGGCCCAGCCAATGAGAGACTTCGTGCTAGTGTATCGGCCGAGTCGGAGCCGATTCTCAGCTCCGAGCTCATCAGTTATGAATGTAGGCGAGATGGATCACATACATCTATCATTATGGTAAGTACATAACTAAAAGTTTTGGTATATTGGCAAGCTAGAAGGGCATTAATCCCCGTGCTTGAAATATTTGTATGTATGTATAGATATGTGTTTGGTGTTGCTGCTACAACCATCTTCCAT
Source organism: Protopterus annectens (assembly GCF_019279795.1). NCBI lineage: Eukaryota > Metazoa > Chordata > Ceratodontiformes > Protopteridae > Protopterus > Protopterus annectens. The sequence continues at coordinate 802,690,709 of NC_056737.1, read as the reverse complement.
TGACATGCTGTCCTCTGCTGTACATGAGGGAGTTTCACCTGTACTCTTTACCTGTGTTCATTTTTACAATTCATCTGTGTGTCCTTGTTCAATACACACACTTCCCCTGATTGATCCTTTTACATGGCAGTCCCATGTACTGTTACATATCATTAACACAGCTTCAGTACAGAATGTCAGGAATGGGATGTCACAATACTCTGCACTGTAGGTACACTGTCCTATACTGTGTTTGAACCATATACTTCACATTCATACCTCTCAAATGTCCAGATATTTCCAGGATGTCCAGATGTTTTCCTTATCGAATATGTGGCTTTATGCCATATTACTGGGATTATCTCTGGACTGCTGTGGCTCAATATTACAGACATTTGGGGGCATACTTTTCAGCTGTCCTGATCTGCTCAGAATGACCAGTTTTTGTCTCATATTTGTGATCTTTCCCTCATAACATGTTTTCCTGGCAAATCATTTGCATGTCATTGCAGAGTGCAGTCAGTATCTGATGGCTGACATTTGAGTTTCAAACTTCGTGCTCTTCAGAAAGTTCATGCTAATGTACAGCCTATATATTCTATCAACTTCATACGTTTCGATATGGAATATTATCATTCTGTCCCTATTTTTGGCTCTTTGTCCCCCCATTTTTTATAGCTTTGTCCACATTTCTTGTTCGATGAGGTTGAGAGTGTTACATTCATACATATTCCCATGTGACATCTCGTCATATATGTCCATATTACTGGTTATTTCCCCTCTCGTTAAGTTGGCCTCTCTGCTGATATCTTGCACTAACAGAATGACAGCTATTATTTGTACAGCTGTACTTCTTAACTTTACATATTTTTCAGAATGTCCAGATTTTGCCTGGTTGAGAGGTATGCTGTGTAGAGTACTTCCGCATACCTCCCAACTGTCCAGATTTTTGCAGAACATCTAGAATTTTGCATCATATTTTTGCTATGTTCCTCATAATATTTCTTGATTTCTGGTAAATCACTGAGATGATCTGTGAATTGAGGTCACTAAATAATGACATACATTTGAGTTTCAGACTTCAAATCCTTCAGAAAATGCATGTTAACACAAAGCCTGTTCCAGTAGCTTTCTAAGTTTATATGAGAAATATTTAAGATGTGTCCCTATTTGGACATTTTCTCCCCCATTTTGTCAGACTTTGTCCAGATTTCATTTACTAAGAGGGTTAGAACTATGATTTGTATGGCCCTGGTGATCGTTGTGGCATTCTGCGGAAATCCGAGGACCATATTTGCTCTCCTTTACATGGACTCGATATCCGTGTGTTGGTTTACAAGGTTTCATGGCCTGCAATACTGTTATGAGCCACACAATCTGTAGAATAGTGTGTGTGTGTGTGTGTGTGTGTGTGTGTGTGTGTGTGTGTGTGTGTGTGTGTGTGTGTGTGTGTATGTTGTACCTTTAAGAAGCATCTCACGGTCGGCATATACATATAAATAGCCAGCGCATGCTAGCTTCAGTGCCATTTTGTGAGTGCAGCCAGAGAGTGGCATGTATGAGTGTAATAGCTAGTTTGTTTATCAGTTTATGTAAGTTAAAGTTATTAAGCTTCAATCCTGATGTGTTTGTACATAATAAAGCTGCTTGAACAGAACCCACAAAGACTTGTCTATTTTATCCTGACTAGACGAGCGAAATGGTGTCAGAACCGGGATTCCAGAGATTGCATTTCAGTGCTATGAGGGGCAGAGTTAACAGTGAGGGTAAACTAAGAGAAATGAGCACAGAAAAAAGGCCAGAAATGAATCAAAGGTAATGAAAACTTGCACAAATGATTTATTTTATAAAAAAGATAAAACGGAGCATTACAAGGGCACAAACCACATTATTAAACAAGCGAGAGGCACAAAAGGTTTATTAAGTAAATGAAATGTTTGTAATTAAGATATTTGATAAAACGATTATCAGAAAAGCACATAAGGGGTTCGGAATTACCGTGGAATTGCAAAACGGGCATGCTTAGAGTAAAATGAGCACAAGCAAAGTATAATGGGCATGGAAAAAGATTAAATGAGCAAAACAAATATAATAAAGGGCAAAAAGGGCACATTAAGCATAAATAAAGTAAGGCAACTGCATGTTTTTGGCAAAATACTGTGTTGTGGCATAACTACTACTTCGCATTGTATTCAGGGCATAACTAGCGTTATTCGAAGTATCTCAAAGTGTGTAAAAGTGGTTACAGTGTGTGCTTATTACTGCGCATTTATTCAGAAGAGTACATTTGTGTGCAAAGTGCAACTATTTCATGAAGTGCAGTCAAAATACAGCCATTTCGAAAAGTTTCTCATGCTGGGTGTGTCTATTTGCAAGTGCATTGTAAAGAGTTATTTGGCAAGGTACAGCCATTTTGGGGAAGTTTCAGTGTGCTGTGTACTGTTTATTTCCAAAGTGCTGTTACTTTGAAATGTTTCTTACACTGAACTTCTTCTGTCCAATTTATTCATACAGTGCAGTTATTTTGAAAGGTTTCTTACACAGATAAAAGGTGATTTCTTATAGTACAGTGATTTCAAGAGTATTACGGTCCCTGAGAAACTTATTTTCCAAAGCTCAGTTAGTCAGAGTTTTGTTGTGCTATTGGGCATAGTTACAAATACTGGCATAAATTTCTGGCATATATATATATATATATATATATATATATATATATATATATATATATATGTGTGTGTGTGTGTGTGTGTGTGTGTATCTTCATGCATACTTGCAAAAGCCTTCACTGGTATATGTTAATATGGCAAACGGATTTTGAAAACCCTCACCATTGGTGTTTGATCAGAATATTGCAGAGAACTGGGGAATATTTGAGCAAGAGTATGATATTTTTATACAAGCAGCTTATTCTGACAAAGATGCATCCACCAGGGCATTCATTTTGCTAAACTTAGCTGGGTCAGATGCCATTGAAAGAGAGCATTCATTTGTGTATGCATCAGCAGTATATGAGGGAGAAGGTAAAAAACATCATATTGTTGTACAGGCTGAATCAAGGGATGACCCCGGGTGTTTGAACCACAAATTCAGGGAAATGTGTAACCCCCAGACAGATATTACATTAAAGAAGCATTTGTTTTACACAAGAGATCAAAAACCTGGGGAAACTTTGGCAGCTTATATAATTGACTTGAGAAACAGCTAAAATGTGTCGGTTTGGTGACTTAGAGGATGAGTTGATAAATGACACATCCATGAAGTTACAGAAAGGCACACGAGTATGCTTGCAAGTGATAAGAGCATTGTTTCAGCAGGCTCCAGAGCAAATGTAGACAGCATGCAACATGTGGCTAGCAGAAGCAGGCCTAAGCACATGGCAGTTGCCATCCCTACTGGTTTACCTGGGGAAACCCTGTAGTTTTCCAGCAAGTTCTAAGAAAAGGACATGCACAGTACAGTACAGTACAGTACAGTACAGTACAGTACAAGTGTGAGTCAGCAAAGTCCAAAACCAGCGTTATTGTTAACTGTCACAATTGTGGTGCCAATCATGAGTTTAAAAGAGAAAAATGCTTTGCATTTGGTCAACAATGTCAGAAGTGTAAAAAATGGAACCATTGTCAAAACTTTTGCAAATCAAGTAAACCTCACACAGTTATAAAGAAGGGTCACTCAAAAAAGCAAGTTGATGGTGTAGAGAGCTGCAATTCTACTTTCATGCGTAGATGGTGTATCAGTAATTGATCAAAAGGTTGATGCAATTAATTTGTTGTCAAAGAATGAAGTGTTTTGTACTGTTCAGATCAATGGTAAATCCACCGAGCTTAAAGTAGACACTGGTTCAAAGTATAATGTTATGTCAGAAGACACATTTGCTAAGGTGAGAACTGTTGAACAACTCAGTGTGGCTAGTTGTGCGAAACTTGTTTCTTATGGAGGTGAAGAAATTCAGGCCAAAGGTTCAGTAGTGCTTTCATGTTATTTGGCTAGGAACTATTATAGCTTGTTATTCCATGTAGTCCGAAGACCTGTGCAGTCATTACTGGGTCTCAGAGGCAGTTTGAGAATGAATTTGCTTTCTTTTACCAAAGAAGTTAATCATATAAGCATATATCCTACTTCCAATTTTACTGAAGCTATTTTCTCAGAGTATGCTGATGTTTTTGATGATAAGTTAGGCAAACTTCTGTGTGTGTATTCTATGAAGTTAGACCCAGAGGTCAGTCCAGTAGTCAGACCAGCAAGAAAAGTTCCGATAGCTATGCAGGATAAAGTTAAAGCTCAGTTGGATAAAATGGTGCAGCAAGGTGAAATTTGTCCAGTTACCGAACCAACTGAATGGGTGTTGTCTATGGTAGCGGCCCACAAAAATGTCTCAGACGAAATCAGGATATGTATTGATCCAAGAGATTTGAACAAAGCATTAAAGAGACTGCATCATCCAATGCGTGCAGTTAAGGAAGTCTCAACCCTAATACCAAATGCCACTGTTTTTTCTGTCTTAGATGCAAAAAGTTCATTTTGGCAAGTGATGCTTGATCGCAAATCCTCATTACTGACTACTTTCAGTACCTCATTTAGCAGATGTAGATTCCTCAGGATGCCATTTGGAATAAATTCTGCAAGTGAAGTCTTCCACCGTGCAGTGGAGCAATTTTTTTTTAGGTTATGCTTGTGCCATAATAGTAGATGATGTATTGGTTGGAGGCAATGGTGAAGCAGAACATGACAGAAACTTTAAGAAAGTTCTAGACAAAACACGTGAAGTGAACTTGAAGCTCAATCCTCTGAAGTGCAAACTCAGACTACCAGAAATTACATATGTAGGTGATTTATTTACTAGCACTGGCTTGAGACCAGACCCGTCCAAGCAACAGCCATTCTTGAAATGCCAGCACCAGATAATGTTCAGGCTCTACAACGGTTTCTTGGTACGGTCAACTATTTAGGCAAGTTTATACCAGACTTCAGTGAGTTGACAGCACCTTTGAGAAAGCTGACACACAAAAATGTTATATGGTCTTGGCTGGAACAACACCAGAGAGCACTTGAAGACCTTAAGCAGAAAATTGTCACCCTGCCTATATCAAGATACTATGAAGTCAATAAAGCAGTAACTCTTTCCTGTGATGCTTCAGAATTTGGTCTTGGCTCAGTTATTCTTCAAGAAGGGAGACCAGTAAGTAGCGTATGCATCCAGAACTCTTACCCAAACTGAAATACATTATGCTCAAATTGAGAAAGCACTTTTGGCAATAGTATTTGCATGTTCAAAGTTTCATGATCATATCTATGGTCGAGCTATTCAAATTGAAACGGATCACCAACCTGTAGTTACTATTCTAAAGAAGCCTATGCATTCAGCTGCAGCGAGATTACAAAGAATGATCCTCAAATTGCAAAAGTATAACTTCAAAATGGTCTATGCAAAAGGCAAAATTCCTTATCTGGCTGATACCTTATCCAGATCGCCCAGAAATACAATGGAACAGCTTCAAGCAGAGAATATTAACTTTGATGTGATGGAAGTGCATAATTTTCCTACTACGAGACTTGATGAGCTGAGAGATCATACAGAGACTGATGCCGTTTTGCAAAAGCTCAACCACAACATTAATGTTGGATGGCCATCAAAGCAATCTAGTGTACCACATGAAATTTGCAAACTTATTTTTCTTACAGAGATGAGATGTTGATGGAAGATGGCATTATTTTCAAAGGTCCTAAAATTGTTACTTCTGCTTCCTTACAGCATGAATATATCCAGATTTTGCATCGTGGTCACCCAGGTTCCAATTCTACCAAAAGAAGAGTGAGAGAACTAGTATTTTGGCCTTCTCTAGTAAAACACATTGATAAAGTACTTCCTTCTTGTTCAGCATGCAATAGTACTTACTGCATTTGCAAAAAGAACCATTTCAGCTAAGTCAAGTTCCTGAACTACCTTGGTCAAGAGTGGCTACTGATATATTCGAGTGGAACAATCAGCATTTCCTAGTGTTGGCAGACTCTTATTCAAACTGGTTTGAGATTAATTTACTACCTAACCTAATGTCCACTGCTGTTATTACCAAGTTGAAACTTCATTTCTCAGTCTGTGGTAGTTCACACAAAGTTGTTTCTGACAATGTTACCCAATTTACCAGTCAGTTGTTTCAGAAGTTTGCAGCAGAATGGGACTTTATACATATTACTAGTAATCCAGAATATCCATAATCAAATGACCTAGCTGAGTGAGCAGTACAGCGTGCAAGGCAATTACTTGAAAGATCAAAGTGTGATAATACCGATGTCTTTTTGAATTTACTTAATCTGAGAAACATATCCTGTGACGATATACTTGGCTCACCTACTCAGAGACTTCTATCCAGGCAAACCAGAACAACATTGCCTATTAGTTCCAGTTTGTTGAGGCCTAAAACTAAGAACAACAGGACAGTTACAGCTCAACTATTCAGAAAGTGTTCTTTCCAGAAGTCCAGTTATGATACACTGAGCAAATTTCTTCATCCATTGAAAGAAGGAGAGACAATGAGGATACAAATGGCAAAAGGTTTCGACCGGATTGGTCAAGTATCAGGTATATGCACCCAGTTAGGATCCTACTTCGTAGAAACTGAGGGTGTGGAGTACAGGAGAAATTGCAGTCATCTTCTTCCTGTACCAGAATCGATATTGCAGCATTGTTCTTGTGATACAGACTCTAGATCTCAGAGGAATCCAGACAATGTTCCTGTTGCAGAACGTGTCTTAAGTGCTACCTCTATTCCTGATGATGTTCCTGATGTCCCTAAAGTTGAACATTCAGCAGAGACGATCCCAGATGTTAGACCTAATTGTAATTTCTATGTCATACGATTTGGTCGTATTTACAGACCTAGTGTGAAATACACAGCAACCTGGACATAATTGTTTATATGTATTTAGTTCTGTATAATTGCATGACAAAGAATTATTTGTATTGATTGCATGTCAATTAATGTCGTCAACATTGCATAACTTATTTCTCAAAGAGGGAGGATGTAGAATAGTGTGTGTATGTTGTCCCTTTAAGAAGCATCTCAAGGTGGGCACATGCATATAAATAGCCAGCGCGTGCTAGCTTCAGTACCATTTTGTGAGTGCAGCCAGAGAGTGAGCATATATGAGTCTTAATAGCTAATTTGTTTATAAGTTTATCTAAGTTAAATTTATTAAGCCTCAATCCTGATGTGTTTATACATAATAAAGATGCTTAAACAGAACCCACAAAGACTTGTCTATTTTATTCTGATTAGACAAGTGACAAAACCTAATTTAGGTGTGCCACGCCTCATTAATATGCATTGCACACTGCCACATACTGCCATGCGCTGCCCACCATTGTGTACACGGATACACTGCATGTAGGCTCTACACGGAGCCTACACAGAGTGTAAAGAATCTCACAGTCCATGAATATAAAGGGACAACATCTTTTTATTTTTACATATCACTCATTCCTTTTCAGCGTTGTTGCCTCACAGCAAGAGGTTCTCCTGTTCGATTCTCCACAGTCAGTGGCCTCTCCAAAAATGCGTGAATGGGGTGCCAGCCTTCGCTGAAGTTGGGCGCGCGGCTTGGCACCATAAAAAATCTACTGCCAATCATTAGCGGACCGGAGTTCCACTGTGGCGACCCCTAACAGGGAAAAGCCGAAAAGACAAACAACAAAACTCATTCCTTCTCTTAGTGCATTTATCAATTTGTAATTTCCATAAATTTACCTTGGTACATAATCTCTTTTTCATTCATTACTTTTGATTTTTACTTGGTTCCCTGACTTTTCCTTTCATATAACAATTTTCTTCATTTTATTTTCCCAATAATTAATAACCCAAAACAAATGCATTGATGCCAAAAAAAGGATTTTCATACCTAACTCCTTCTTATTGGATATTATAGCAATAACCCACGCCTGGGTGTGGGTAATGCTGGATTTACCCACGGTTGGTGTGGTTTGGTTACGAGGGCGAAGCCCGAGTGGCCAAACAAAGACATCCGTAGGTAAATCCAGCATTACCCACACCCAGAAGTGGGTTATTGCTATTATACAATGACATTATTTAAGAAAAAAAATAATTACTTTTCTTAAATAATGGCATTGTATAATGCCTCCTTGCTGCCCTTCTGCAACTGTCTGGTATTCTGGGCAGTTCTGATGTACTGCACATGCGTATGCTTACGCAGTACATCAGAGCTGTGGGCGGAAGCAACAGAGAAAGCAAGATCTCCGTTGCTTTTTACAAACTGTCTCGCTATGTTAAAGGAGTTTAATATAGCGAGTCAGCTTTAAAAAAAGCAATGGAGAATCTCTGTTGCTTTTTTTAAAGCTGTCTCGCTATGTTAAACCCATTTAACATAGCGAGACAGTTTTGAAAAAAGCAACGGAGATAGGAAGATCTCAGTTACTTTTTTTAAAGCTGTCTGACTATGTTAAACTCGTTTAACGTAGCGAGACAGTGTGTAAAAAGCAATGGAGATTTTTGCGTTCTCCGTTGCTGTAAAAAAAGTTATACTAATGGAAAAAGTCCGGGTGACCGGACCCTTTTCCATTACTATAACTCTGATTTACAACGTGCATGCTAACCAATCAGCATGCACGTTTTGGAATATTAATGGGGAGTCGTTGTATAATACTCTTCTTTTAACATAAAGGATTCAGTCTCAAATCCCATATAAAACTGAAAAATATTTCAAGCAATTTATTTTCTATTTTTCCTTGAAACATCTAAACTCCCTCAACATAAACAGGTTCCCCAAATATATTTATTTTACATATACATGTTTTTATTATATGATAAAAGAAAACTTTTCCACCATGCAAGTATTTTTTTATTTCTTCCAGTCTCGCTTTCCACTGATTCAGTATGCTTTCATATTCCCCAGACTTAATCCTGAATATATTACTTTCCTTCCTATTATAAGAAATTCAATTTATCATCTTTATTTCACCAGACACTTTACTTTTTCCTTTATTGAGTCTTAAGCCCACAATTTTAATAACTTTTTGATTCTTATAATACTTGCATTCATCCATCTTCTGTTCTACTGCAATAACCAAGTCATCTGCATAACACAGACATAATGGTAACTCAGTTTTCTTTCACATTTTCCAACAAACTTCATCCATTTCTGATATAAACATTTGAATAATTGCATTTATTACTAGAACAAAACTATACATATTTAAAGGACACTCCTGATTAACTCCCTTGTTACCCTGATCACTTTTTCCAAATATCCATTTAACATTACTTTCACTCACAATTTTCATAAATTTCATTATTTTGTCACCTATTTCATATGCTTCCAAAATTTTCCACATTGTGTCATAACTTGTCAAATGCCTTTTCTACATCACAAGTAGCCAGTCTTACCTAATTTTTTGTCAAGATCATACTTATTTCTTTATTGTTATTAAGATTTCCTTTAGTTCTCTCCCTTATATTCCTTTTACATCAAATACACAATTTCCAATCACTTAATTCAACATTTTTTGCAATTTTTTGTATTATTCTCAGAAATGCTTTATAATCAGTATTCCCTATAGATCTCCAGTTTCTTACATCTTTCGTTTCACCTTTTCCTCATATAAATGTTATCATCCTACTACATATTTCTTCCTGCACTATCCCTTTATCTAGTCGCTCATTTAATACATTACAGAACCACATTTTCTTCCATCTCCTTTTGCTTGTAAGACTTGTAACTTAGTCTGTCTAATCCTGGTGCTGACTCTTTTCTCCCTTCTTTTATTACTTTCTGCATTTCTTCCTTTTACATTTCTCCCTTAGTACTTTCAGATATTTTGTAACAGACAATTTCTTTTTCTCAACTTCTTCCATTTCTTTCTTTTTATCTACAAATCTTTCCACTACTTCCATTATTTCTTTTTATTTACATCTTACACTACCTTCTTCATCAAATAACACTTGCATTCTTCCTTCTTTTATTTTCATCTGTTTTCCTAAATAAGGTGATACCTCCTCTAGCTTACCTTTTAAGAAAGCACTTACCCAAATGACAGTTTTTTAACTCTCTTTCTTTGTCTCTCTCATTCTCTTTCCTTTTGTTCTTAATTTCTACTTAAAAATTCTATTATTTCTTTATATCCCTTTTTATTTTTATTTTTTCACTCTGTTGTCTGCCATTAAAAAAATTCTTATACTTTTTTAAACTATACCCACCATACAGAACAATTATCATAAAATTCCCTAATTGTGATATTCCAATAATTTCTTACTCTCCAGCTTCTTTTATTTTGTTTTACTAACTTCACTTTTTTATTCCTTTCCCTTATTTTATTATCTCTTTTATTTCACCTATTCTTGCTCACACTGCTGTGTGGTCATAAAACTCATCAATTTCCAGACCTCATTCAATTTTTCCATTCCATTGGAACATTTTACATAATCTATCTTTGTTTTAAAATTTCCTCTTTGATAAATCCATTCTCCTTTTGCCTACCTGTAGTCCTCAATATTTTATAACTTCCTTCAAATACTTTCATATTTTGTGTTTCTTTCCCCTTCTCCCTCCTTAAATTACAGTTAGAGTCTCCTACCATAATAATAAACATTAACCAAAACATGTTTATAAGGCCTCAGACATATTTTCCTGTCATATTTGTGTTTACATAATTTGCATATATATATATATATATATATATATATATATATGTATGTATATAAATATATATATATATATATATATATATATATATATATATATATATGTATATATATATATAATTTTTCTTTTCTTATATTGTACATCACTATTGTACTAGGTATTAATATTGTAACCGCTAATATTGCAGTTTCTTTATTTATTATCAAAATCTTTATACCTGAAAATATTTAATTTCTCCAGAAGGCATCGATTATACCCTTTTACCCTTGTTAAACACATCTTATATCTGATAAACTTTTAATTTCTGCGTTCACCTGCGTTCATCATTCAATTACCATTAGCCCCTAATATCGTACTTAATACTGTTCACATTAACACTTAGTATCTTTACATTGCCCTTTTCTTTTTTTAGCTTTTTACCAACTTTTATTTTTCTTTTCCTTCTTCATATCCTTGTTTCTATTGACTTTTCATTATTTTGTTCTTGCTCTTCTATGTTAAAATTCCCCTCCCCTCCTTCCTTTCTTTCTTGTAGTTCATACCTATTCTGTTCCTGAATACCAACACCTTTTCTCCCCAATATTCAGCTCCATTTCTTCTGCATTTATTATATGTTCTGTTTGTATATTTTCTTCCACAAAATTACCTATCTCATCTCCTTTGCTATTATTTTCAGTATTTTCTTTAGCTATTCCTTTGTCCTTTAAAATAGGACAATCAAACCAAAAATGCCCTAGGACATTGCGTGTACTACACTCTGATTCACAATTTTAACCATATATCCTCTCTCTCTCCACATTGCCTCCATCTTCTTTTCTTCACAGTTGTATACTAAATGCCTTTCATTTCTGCGAAAAAAAAATCAGGCCTTGTGCTGGACCCAGTGTCTCAGTATCTCTCTTTTCATTAACATTTATTACATTCTGAACATGTTGCATCCTTCCATTATTAATGTTACCCAATCCACACATTTCTTTCATCAAATACCCATTTTGAAGTTGCAGTCCAAAATAGTCCTTCCATGTTTTAGTCTTTTGTTTTTTCCTATTTCAGATATGAATTTTTTTCTAATAAACCAAATGTTTCAAAAGTCACTTTACAAACGTCCCCAGTGCCCAAATGTATTAATGCTGTTATGTTATTTATACTACATCCTAAAGGTAAAACTATATTGCCTAAAACATTACATCAATTTAAACAAAAGTCAGTGTTTGATCAGATGTTATTTTCATTCTTCCTCAACCTGTAGGATCGGATATGACTCGGCAGGTTTCAAACGCTTAGGCTACAAAGCTCGAGCTCCTCCCCTACCCATAATGCCTCATACCCCCTGTTACTTCAGATCTTGTTTGCTGCTCCTAGGAGAACCACCACAGTCCGTTGACCTGAACTCCTGGGTAGAATTTACAGTTAAGTTGGTTGACTTCTTGTGCAGTTTTCCTTTTACAGCTACTCTTATAGGTTCATAGGTGTGTACTAGGCTAATGGCCCTGGAGCCTTTACAAGCCTAGCCCATAGGATTACTCGGGCATCATGCCACCCGACCTCAGTTTCCAGTGACTCTGTCAGGTAAAGCCACTGGAGTGATTCCCGGGGTGAATGTTCTATTTCCCATCCACTCATCAAGATTTCTCTTGAAGAGGGCTAGTGAGATGCTCTGTTTGACATGTATGGGAAGTCTATTCCATAGCATGGGCAGACTCTGGGTTATGAACCTGTCCCTCCAGCATGTTCTATTAATTGCGGTAATGAGGTTGCGGTCTCTGGAGCGTGTGGTGTGGAGGAATTGGGATTTCTTTAGATGTAGCATTTCTAACAGAGCTGGGTCAGACATGGATTTATAAGTCAGGCAGAGATTGCCTCTAAGTGGGTGATATGAGACACAGAATAGTTGGAGTTTTTTGAGTCTGCCCATATAGGACAAGTGTTTAAGGCCTGGGATCCTCTTTGTGAGGTACTTTTGCGGCCCCTCCAGTTGTTGCAGGTGTCTAGTGAGGTACATGTCAAATGGGGCATTGTACTCAATGATTGGCCTAATGAGGGAAGAGTAGAAGGAGACAATGACCTCTTTCTTCCTGGATGCAAAACCCTTAGTAATGAGATGTGCCACATAGAAGGACTTTCTGATCACAGTGGCAATGTGGTAATCAAAAGAGAGGTTGCTGTCAACCTGTGTTCCCAGATCTCTTATAACTCCTTCTGTGTTTAGTGGACTAAAATCGATGTGGTAGTTCATGGGAACTGGATTTTTCCCAAAGAGGATGACGACACATTTTTTGGGATTGAGCTTAAGGCCATTGTTCTGATACCAGTCGTTGGTCTCAGTGAGGCCTTTCTGTAGGATGTCAACATCGCTTGGGGAATTAATAATGACTCCCAACTTGCAATCTTCTGCGAACTTTGTTAGCCAGAGTTCCTTCGTGTTGGACTGGACTTCTGAGAAGTAGATACCAATCAGGAGAGGACCTAGGACCGATCCCTGTGGGAATCCATTCATGACTGGTCGGCAGTCTGAATTGGAGTCAGCTACTTTCACACTGTGGGTTTTATCTGTGAGCCAGTTTGCAACCCACCTAGTGATAGAGGGGTTGATGCCTAGCTTAGTGAGGTTTTCTATGATTCCTGAGTGGGGAATGGTATCAAAGGCCTTGGCCAGATCATGGTAGGCTGCATGAACCACCTTGCCTTCATCCACAGCTCTGCTGACTGACTCAAAGAAGTCTTCCAAGTTGAACAGGCATGATCTACCCTTCACAAAACCAAACTGTATGGTATCCAATGTATGGAGATTCGCTATATCCTTGTTTATTAGGTCCATGATGATGCTTTCCGTAGCTTTTCATATCAGACTTGTCAGGCTAATGGGGCGATAGTTCCCAGGGTCTGTAATCGCTCTTCCTTTGTGGCGAGGGCTGACTGTAGCAGTGCACCATTTGGTAGGGGCAAAGCCTGAGGTGAGGCTGTGATTGAAGAGGCACACAGGTGAGGTGCCAGTTCACTCTGTAGTTCATGTAGAACACAGCCTGGGATATTGTCAGGTCCCATAGAAGCTGTATTCTTGGCCTTGGACAGTGCTGTTTTAACCTGTGCAGCAGTAATAATAGGTGCCTGACATCTACCTCCCAATGTGTGTTTTCTAACAGAAAATATAAAAAAAGTCTTATTTTAGTAGTTTAGCATCCACTGGCATGTTCTTGGTGGAAATTGTTCTTTCTCTTTTTCTTCCTTTTTCTCTTTCTGTTATTTTTGTAGGATGTCTGAGAAGCCTTTAGGATTTAAAAAGTGCACTTCCTGAGGGTACAAGATTCCCTTATCTGATATCCACAGGGAGTGTGTATATTGTGTTAGCCCTTCTCACCTCAAAGCCTCTGCTCCATTTGCAAGGGGTTTCACCAGAGATCACTGGCGGACTGGAGAAATAAACTAATTTTGAAGGGCCTTTCACCTCCTTCATCCCCTTCTTCAGGTTCTTCTTCTTCAAGGGCTCAATCCCCCCTCCACAATTAACATAAAGAAGACAGGGAATGCAGAAAATGTTCCCCAGGGAAGTCTGCTTTCTCGTCTTCTGTTGAGCCTCCAGCCAAGGCTGCCAAGGCATCAGATCCTAGACCCTCGGATCCGAGTAAGACTGCTCAGTCCTCTCCTCAGCTTCAAGCTCCCTTGCCTTCGGAGCCTCCTCCTTCTACCACAGGGTCTCCCTGTAAAGAGAGATCTCCTAGGATTTCATTCAGGCCACATCTGTCAGGTCTTCCCACAGCCTTTCTGAATCAGAGGTGGACAGATTGATGAGGGAGTTCCTTCAGACGCAGATCCAGATGGGGGTCTTACCAGCCCCATCCTCTACCGGGACTGTGGGCAGACAGTCTCCTTTAAGACATTTAGCTCCTTCTCCAGTCGGACATACTGCTACGGAGTCCTCGGATCCGAATACCCTGAGAGCCGAGGTGATGTAGCCGATAGTGGATCTCTCTTCAACTCCGGCAGCTTCCCTGACTTGCTCGGTCCTGACTGTGTCTGGGAAGAGTGGCTGTTGGAGCCGAAGCCTAGACGTTGGCGCTGAGGGATTGACCGCAACTCTGAAGTTTTTGGAGCCATTGCTTCCTCTCAGAGTGTTGGCGTTCGACAGCTCGGCCCCAGCTTCCCAGTCAGAGCAGAGGGCTGCAGGAGGTCGGGGATCCTCTGTCCCGGTAGTTTTGGTTCCAGGAATACAGTCTTCAGTGTCTCTGTTCCAGTCTGCTTTCAAGTTGGTAGAGGGGGTTCTCTCCACTGCAGGAGATCCTTGGCTCCCACTCTTTTGGATCCATAGCTCACCCCTTGGAGACGGTTTCTGAGACCTCATCACTGCCCCCCTCAGAACAGCCGGTTAAGCGAAGCCTGCAAGTACTTCCACCTTTGGAACCCCAGACCTCTTGTCATGTATCCCCGGAACACTGATTCCCCAGAAGCAAAGGTGCAAAAAGAGGCACCTGAATTCCCCAGAGGGAAGACACCGATTTTGAGGAAGTGGAAGGGTCCCCCAGATCTCCACCTGAGGATGTCTCCTTCGAAGACATCTTGGAAATCCTACACCAAAGAGGTGGATGGTCTTCCCAAAACCCTACCCTAGAGGAAACATTGTTCTTGGAGGCTCTCGAGTCCAGCCCGTCTACATCTTGGGTGTCTCCCCCTGCTGATGCACTCATTGACCTGGTATCGAGTAGGGTGTGGAAGTAGAACCCATCCCCAAGTGTGCAGACAAAATCCTTAGTGCTCACTCTGACCACCCCCATTGGACTGAAGGAATCCTGGTAGATGCCATGGTTGTTGTGGCAGCCACCAAGAAGGAGCTGGCCCAAGAAAGCTCCACTGTTCCACTGTCCAGTCCCCTAACAGGGAATTTAGGGCCATGGACAGATTCGGCAAGAGAGTTTACACCTCATTTCCCTTCACCTTACGAGCCTTAAGCTACCTTTCCCATTTTACTAGACTACACAGGGATTTAGTCAAAGAACTCTCTAGTTTGGTCCCAAAGTCCATGTCTGATGAGGTGAGGAAATCCTTTTGCTCCAGATTGGCCACTCTACAGTCAAGTCAATTTCCAATGTGCCCATGAGGTTAATCTCCCATGTGTTGCAGGGTACCTCAAGGACCACTGGTTCTGCCATTGCCATTAGGCACCTTGCCAAGATGCGGCTGTGTGACTTTGCAGAACCTTTCAAGGTGTCTTTCGTCAGTGCCCCTTTTGAAGGATCATCTTTGTTTGGGCCCACTGTTAGAGACACACTCTGCCATAGTGAGAAAGATGGAAAGACCCTGTCTGCCATCAGAATCAGCAGCGGGGGGTAGGGAACTGTGGTACAAGAAATCTCAGGGCCCTTTTCAGGAATCTCAGGGTGAATATTCTACCAGCGGCAGAGGGGTAAATGGTTACAATGATAGATGCTGCCCATGTGGCAGGGGGTTCCACAAAATCAAGGGTCTCGGGATTCCTTCTTGGACAAGCCCTTTCAGTGGTCCTGAAAGGTTGCCTGGCTGTCCTTCCTTGGAGGCAGTCAGTGGCACGTATCCTTGTACCCAGAAGCCTGGCTTGCCATCACAAATGATCAGTGGGTGCAAGGGATTGTATCCAGAGGATGTTCCATTCCATTTTGAAAACTCCCCAAACCAAAAAGTTTTCTCCTGGATGTTCCACCCAATCAGAGGGAGGCAGCAGAGTTGGAGATCTCAAAGCTGCTCCAAAAAGAGTCATCCAGAAGGTCCCACCAGATTAACTCTGATCAGGCATTTACTCAAGATTCTTTTTGGTACCTAAAAAGAGAGGAGACCTCTGGTCCATGATGGATCTGACATCCCTGAACAAGTCAGTAAAAAACACAAAGTTCAGGTTGGTCACAGTCTAGTCCATTCCACCGGTTTTGAAAATGGGCATTTGGATGTGCTCAGCAGAGGTGAAGGATGCATACTACCACATTAAGATGGACAGGCGCTCCAGAAGGTATCAATGTTTCAGGCTGGGAGCCGGTCATTTTCAGTACAGAGCACTTCCCTCTGGTCTTACCACAGCCCCCAGGGTGTTCACCAAATGCACTCAGACTGCAAGTATTCCATGCATTTCCATACCTAGATGACTTGCTCTTAACCACTCCAACCAGGCATCTACTCATCCAAGCCAGGGACTGTCTGTTACAACTAGCTCCTACCTTGGGCATAACAATCAACATGCAAACAGCCAGTTTAGAACATAGACTTCATAGGGGCTCATTTGGACACGAGCAAGACCTTGACCGTTCTTACTCCGAACAGGATTTTGAACCTAAGACTACATATCGGACAGATATTGGCAATCCTGGTCCCTCCAGCAAAACTAGTTCTCAGTGCCCTGGGCTCCATGGCTGCCATCATAACTCTGTTACCAACAGCACATCTACATATGAGAATTCACATGAGAATGGTGCAATATTTATGCAAAGTTGAAAGCCAAATTAATCAATACAAAAAAGGCAGCCCCAGAGATATTCGAAGAGAAATACAGGCAAATGAATCCAGATATGGAAAATTTCACAATTAAAAAAAATAATATCACAAAGAAGGAATGTAGAAAAGAAGATTAGTAAAGTAGAGATTAAAAAAATAGAAGCTGAAGTTATAGAATGCCTGTGAAGTGAAGGATTTGATGTAGAAGGTCTAACACAGGTAACAGAAGTTGAAGTTATGGAATGCCTGTGAAGTGAAGGATTTGGTGTAGAAGGTCTAATGCAGGTAACAGCACAGCATGATGGAACAAGTTCCCAAAGTAAGGAGAAACAGGAAGATCAGGAGACATCCGAAGAAGAAATATGGACATGGGAAAGAAAAAGAGATTTAATTTGGTGTAATATATATGCAAAGGAGAAGGCAAAACTAATCAGTTCGTAAAGAGCACCACCAAAGATATTTGAAGAGAAATATAGGCAAAGGAATCCGGACATGGAAAACTATACAATATAATAAATAAGAAGACAAAGAGGAAAAGTAGAAATGGAGATTAGTAATGGAGAATTTAAAGAAATAACTGAACATGTTATGTTGTCCTGTCTTGCCTTCATTCTTACTAGATGGGCTTGGAGCCGATCCTTTGCTCTGACTCGGCCGAATACACTAGCTCGAAGTCGCTAGGCTCGTGGCAGAGTAGGTATCCCATCATGCAGTGGTGCAATCTCCAGATCTTGTTTGTGGTGCTGTGCTTTTCATAGCCTTAGTAGCTAATTTATCGCTATTGCTATGTTTCTTGTTGGCCATCGTTTTTTGCTAGGCCTGTATTGTGTATCCCGTCTCCTTTATCTGTAGTGTGCTTTAATTGTAGTTCGTTAATTAGTTATTAGTTAGCTTAGCTCGTTTAAGTTAGAGAGCTAACTGCTCGTTTCAGTTAGAGGGCTAGAAGTAATGTGTTCTGTGTGTGTGTGTGTGTGTGTGTGTGTGTGTGTGTGTGTGTGTGTGTGTGTGTGTGTGTGTGTGTGTGTCCCTTTATGACAGCTACTAGGTCCGTTTAAATTAGAGGACCCAGTGCCCGTTTATTTGAACACCAACTTATTTCCTTTAACTTTATGAGAAGTGCTGTGTATGTGAATATGTTTTCTGGTTTAGACGTGTTTTTTCCGTGTGCTTTTCTACATAGTTTTATAGTTAAGATTTCTTTATCCCTATCATGTTCAAGGAAACTAGGGAAAAGAAAAATGTCACAGACTGCGTCCTACATGAGCTCAAAGACAAACTAACCCCTCACCTAAACACACTGTTCAAACTCAGCCTCTCCACAGGCTATGTACCCATAGAGTGGCGCACAGCAACGGTTATTCCGCTCCACAAAGGTGGAGCCACAACAGACCCCGGGAACTATCGCCGTATAAGCCTGACTAGCTTGGTCTGCAAGGCTATGGAGCGCATCATCATCGAACTCATTAACAGAGACATTGGGAACCTCCAAATACTGGACCCTACCCAGTTCGGCTTTGTTAAGGGCAGATCATGCCTCCTAAACCTGGTGGACTTCTTTGAGACAGTTACCAAGGCTATAGACGAGGGAAAGGTGGTACACACAGCATACCTAGACCTCGCAACACAATTCCCCATTCTGGTATTATAGACAAGCTTACCAGTCAGAACATAACCCCCTATGTCACAAGATGGGTTGCAAATTGGCTCATGGGCAGAACCCACATGGTGAGAGTTGTGGGAGCTAGGTCTGACTCTAAACTGGTTACAAGTGGCGTTCCCCAGGGCTTTGTCCTAGGACCCCTCCTGTTCGGTATATACTTCTCAGAGGTACAGGCAAGCACAGGAAGACTATGGCTGACTAAGTTCGCAGATGACTGCAAACTAGGGGCTATAATTGACTCTCCGGCTGACAGAGACAGCCTCCAAAAGGGTCTCACTGAGACGGATACCTGGTGTCAAAATCATGGCCTCAAGCTAAATGCCAAAAAGTGCATAGTCATTTCCTTTGGAAAAAACAAAGTACACACAAACTACCACATAGGCGGTAGCCCCCTAAATATGTAAAACGTAATGAGGGATCTGGTGACCCAAGTAGATAGTAATCTCTCCTTTGATAATCACATTGCCAGAGTGGTTAGAAAATCCTTCTCTGTGGCCCACCTAATCACAAAAGGGTTTGCATCCAGATCAAAAGAGGTCATTGTGCCCCTCTACTCGTCACTCATCAGACCCATCATAGAGTACAATGCCCCATTTGGGATGTACCTTACAAGACACCTGCAACAGCTGGAAAGACCACAGAAGTACCTCACCAAGAGGATCACTGGCCTCAAACAGTTGCCCTATGCAGCTCGACTGAAGAAACTCCAGCTGTACTCGGTTGCATACCACCTACTCAGAGGTGATCTTTGCCTGACATACAAGGCCATGTCCAACCCAGAATTGATGGACATGCTCCATCTAAAGAAAACCTTATCCTCTTGAGCCAAATGCTTAGGGATCTAAACCTCACCATAACAATAAATAGGACATGCTGGAGGGATAGATTCCTGTCCCAGAGAATTCCCATGCTTTGGAACAAGATTCCAATCCACATTAGGCAGAGCTCCTTGCTAACACTTTTCAGGAGAAACCTTGACGAGTGGCTGGGAAACAGAAAGTTTACCCCAGGGATCACTTCAGTGGCTCTGCTGGACAGAGGCACAGGGAATTAATGTAAGGGGGTGGCGAAAGCCAACACATTCTGGCTAGGCTTATAAATGCCTTTGGGCAGATAGCCTAGTACCTACCTATGAACATAAGCCTTCGGGCTTTAAGAAATGCCAGAAGTGCTCTCAAAAAAATGTCTGTTATGGATGGACATTGTGTTTGCGTCTGTTGTTTAGGAGCAATCCATCTCCAAGAAACCTGCACATTCTGCCACTCCTTTAGCATCCATGTTCTACAGGAGAGGAAGAATTAACTTATTGTCAAAGGACTCTTAAAACCAACATTGGAGGAGACTCTACAGAGTTCTTCTTCATCTTTGTCCAGTATGTCCTCTTCCTTATCAAAGGACAAAACAACCAAAAGGCCATCTCCAGTCTCTTCGGCTCAGGCTGAGCCTGCTATAAAATTGCTTATAGGTTCTCCAGCATCAACCTCCTCGGCTCCACTGCCTTCGGAAATGACGGAGATAATTAATAAGTTCTTCGACTTCAAGGTCTTCGGAGCTGAAAGAAACTATGACTGGGAGCCGGTCCATTGAACTTCTGACGGTCTCCCCTACTTTGAGATCTCCTATCTTGGAGAGATCTCATTCACCAACCCTGTCCTCCAGGTCTTCGAGGAACCTGTCTGATGATGACATGGAACGGGTGGTGCGCAGACTATTGAAGTCACTGGCACTGGCAAAATTGTTCTTGGCTCTAGCCCAACAGGTTTTGGAGCTGTCTAAGACTGTTACATCCACTGTTGTTCCTCCTCCGAGCCAAGGTGGATCTTTGGAGATGGAGTGCCAAGTATCAGTATACCCTTTGGTTTTGGGACTCCTACAGGATATTCCGGAACTGATTTTTGCTCCGACACTCTCGGTGCCATCAGTGGTGTCTAGGAGCCGTAGCTCTTCAGTTGGCCCTGAGGGGACCCAAGCTTCTTTGGTTCCGAGTCTACCCCTTGGTGCTGCTAGAAAAATGAGACATCCAGCAGGTGCCCTCAAACCAGTCTGGATCAGGCATCTATTCCAGGTTCTTTTTGGTGCCAAAAAAGACGGGGCACCTAAGGCCAATTAAACAAACTCATGGAGGGTGCAAAAAAGTCACCAGAAACAAACCAAAAGCACCTCAGACCCAGCAGTGGATAACGAACAGTTTAATGAGACAAACAAAACCACAGAATAAACGCTGTCAATGTTCACCTAAGGCCAATTCTCGACCTATCAACAATTAACCTGTTCGTTGCCAAGGAAACGTTCCGGATGGTCACGCTTCAATCCATCCTGCCCTTTCTGCAGGAGGAAGACTGGTTGTGCTCGATAGACCTCAAGGATGCATGCTACCATATTCTGATGGACAGGCGATCCAGGAGATTCCTCTGCTTTCGGCTAGGGGCCAGTCATTATCAATTCAGGGTCCTACCCTTCGGTCTCACCACAGCCCCCAGAGTGTTCACCAAGGTCATGGCAGTTGTACAGTTGTAGCAGCCCACCTGAGACTTCAGGGCATTCAGGTCTTCCCGTACCTGGACGACTGGCTCCTCACTGCCCCCACCAGGCATCTACTCTTACTAGCCAGAGATTTCTTTCTTCAGATATCACCTCGGCTAAGGATTACCATAAATCTCAGGAAGTCTTCCCTTCAACCTGTTCAAGTGTTAGACTTTATAGAGGCGAGAATAGATTCACGTCAGGCCAGGCCATTCTTAACCCCAGATAGACTACACAGCCTGGCACTTCATGTGTTAGCGCTTCTGCAGTCCCCTGCACCCCCTGCAGAATTAGTCCTGAGAGCCTTAGGGTCCATAGCATCAGCTATTAACCTGATCCCTTGTGCTCGTCTGCATATGAGAATTCTACAGTGGACGTTGCAAGTTCAGTGGTCGATTCTTCATCAACCTCTAGATTTTCCGATCCCTCTGAGCAGTGTGTGCAGAAATTGTCTCACGTTGTGGCTCCAATCCTGGAATTTGCAGGAGGGACATCCCTTTATTGCGCCCCAAGCCACGGTGACCACGGAAGCCTCCCGCCTAGGGTGGGGAGGTATTGTTCGGGCAGGACTGTTCAAGGCACGTGGATTCAAAGTGAGACCATTCTGCATATAAATGTTCTAGAGATGAGAGCTGTCCTTTTAGCGTTGCAGGCCCCGAAACGATTGCGATCCAGTCAGACAATATGTCGGTGGTCTGGTATATCAACAAACAGGGGGGAGCCAAGTCTTATCCCCTTTGTTGAGAAGCCATGAGAGTCTGGGAATGGGCAATCTCCACCAACTGCTTTCTGATAGCAATGCACATTCTGGGTCGGTCCAACATCTTGGTGGACAAATTGAGCAGAACTATCCTTTCTCCCTATGAGTTTTCTCTGAACCCTTGTGTAGCGGAACAGATCTTCCTCAAGTGGGGTCAGCCTTGCTGTGATCTCTTCGCATCGCCTTCTAACACGAAGTACAGCGAGTTTTTCGCTCTAATCCCCCTGACGGGGGAAGCCCCCAGAGACGCTCTTGTTCATGCTTGGCCACCTGGTCTTCTTTATGCTTATCCCCGGCTCCCGCTCATGATAAAATTCTTACAGAAAGCTCGCTGGTTGGGGAGCAGATTGATCCTCATAGTCCCATTCTGGCCTCGTCATGTCTGGTTCCCCTGCCTACAGTCTCATCTCATAGCTCCACCTTGGATCTTGGATCCCATTCTGGATCTGATTTGTCATCCCCCGGGACAATGCTTCCTCCGAATCTGGACATCCTGAAGCTCACAGCTTGGCTGCTCCAGTTCCACTAGTTGCTAGGACTCCCGGTATCTCTTCTCCTGTTAAATCTATCTTGGTTGCGGCACATAAATCCTCTTCCAGGAAAATTTGCTGTAGTAAATGGAGACGCTTCTCCATTTGGACTTCACAGAGAAATCTAGATCCTTTTACCGCTTCGGTCCCAGCGGTATTAGACTTTTTGTCTCATATTTTCCAGCAAAGAGTCAGCTCTTCCACAGTGAAGGTCCAGCTGCTGGCTATTTCTCATTTCCATGTAGGGGACAATTTAGGCCCTCTCACTGCTGCCAGAATTTGTAAGACCTTTTTGAAAGGCACTTTTCTTCTGAGACCTCCTATTAAGAATCCGTCCCCACCGTGGGATCCGACTGCGCTTCCGCCTCCTTTCGACCCCTCTGCATCAGTTGACTTAAAATTCTTGTCATGGAAGATGGCTTTTCTGGTAGCTATAACTTCAGCCAGGAGAGTGTCGGAGCTTCAAGCTCTTTGTATGAAACCCCCATATCTTGTGTTTCTTAAGGACAAGGTGTCTCTCAGGACTAATCCGTCTTTTCTCCCTAAAGTTGCTTCTAAGACAACCATTAATCAATCTATTAATTTGCCTGTCTTTTCCCTAATTTTCAGAACATAGGGGAATACAAACTTCATTTGCTGGATGTTCACAGGCAGTTACGTTTTTATTTGCACAGGACGGCGATCTTTCGTAAATCTGATCAACTTTTTGTTTCCTTTGCTAAGCCTTTTTTAGGGAAACCAGTTTCAAAGGTGACTCTTGCTAGGTGGATTTCCCTTTGTATCCTACAAGCATACAGAGAGCTTGGCTTACCAGCACCAGTAGGAGTTCATGCCCATTCTACACGTTCTATGGCAACGTCTGCAGCATTCTGGTCTAGAGTTTCCCGGTGACATTTGCTCAGCGGCTACCTGGGCGTCCTCTCACACCTTTATTACTCATTATAAACTGGATTTGGTGTCTAGAGGAAGGGCTTCCTTTGGCTCTGCAGTGCTCCGGAATATCCTTCCTTAAGGGCCTCCCAAGATTTTGGGTAGCTGGGGACTCTGTCCCACAGGTTGCTGATTAAATGAAGTTAACTACTTCAGATAAAGAAGTTATGTACTCACCATAACGTTCCATCTGAGTAGGTAAACTTCATTTGTCAGCAACCGTCCCTCACTCCTTCCCCCTTACCTTGGCGTTTATTTCTGCTGAGCTCGATGTTCGCAGTTCACAAGCTGGTGGTTTGTCCTTGGTTCAGGGATCTCAGGTTAGTTTGTTGGTGTCACGTGTGGTGTGGCAAACTCAATCTGAGGATTGGAAGGAGGTTGCAGTGTAGTATGGGTAGGGGGAGGAGCTTAGAGCTCGGATCTTTTGCTTGGTATGCTGCCGGCTCGGATCCGTTTCGGATCCGGAACCCACAGTTTGCTGACAAATGAAGTTTACCTACTCAGATGGAACGTTATGGTGAGTACATAACTTCGTTTTTCCAGCAAATGGGTTCTGAAAATCATTCATCAAGGTTACAGATGGCAGTGGGAGGAAATTCCCCCTTTCCAGGGGTCATTCCTCTTCCCCCAGGTCAGACTGTTTTTGTTTCCACCTGTTCTTCCTCTCATCTTTATTCTTCCAGAATTCAGATGTTTCTTAAGGTTTTGTGTGTCTGGATCACATTAACAGTTCTCTGCCTTACCCTTTGGACTATCCACTGCACCAAGAGTGTTCAGAAAGTGTCCAGCCAGTGACAGTTCATTACAGGTACAAGTTGTCCATTTTTTCCATATTTAGATGACTTTCTTATCTTTACAGAGTCTTTTTTTCAGAGTGTCAGGAATCTCTCTCTTAGGTAAGAGATCTTTTACACAAGGATTCCAAGAGAACATTCAAAATTCTTTCTTGATTCCCTCACACAAGATTGTGTTCCTGGGATGTCAACTAGACACCTCCATACAAAGAGCTTTTCTTCCACAGGAAAAAAGCAGATCTTTATATAGGTCCATTTCTAATGTTTTTCACACAGACGTTGGTCATTGCGAGGGAATATCTCTGGATTTTGGGTCTTATGGCATCTATGATGGCAAGACTCCATATGAGAAAGATACTGTCATATCTGAAATCTCTTTGGTCCCAGAATCAACACCCTTATATCTTTTCAAATCCCAGTGCTAGGGTTTATCCGAAAAGAGATCTTTTGGTGGAGATGGCAGATATCCTTGAATCCAGGTCTCCCCTTCTCACTCCCTACTCCAAAGCAGTCAATCACCACAGACTCCTCGGACTTTGCTTGTGGAGCAGATTCAGGAGAGAGAAATGTGCAGGGGGTGTGGGACACCAAGAACAGAGACAAGTGCATACATAGCTAGGAGATGCTTGTCCTAATCAAAGCATTCAACTCTCTGAACCAACTTTGTTCCCCAGGACCTCTTTAAGTTTTTTCAGATAATACCACAGTCATGTGGTACATCGACAACCAGGGGGAACCAGGTTGTGCCCCTTTTGCAGACTAGCCATGTTAGCTTAGGATATAACATCACTGCACAGTCTCGCTCTACAGGCATCCTACATTCCATCAGAGCAAAATTGTATAGCAGACATGCTGAGCTGGCTCAGAGTAGACCCTCACGAATGGAAACTAGATTGGGGGGATCTTCTGAGATTTGATTCATTTGTGGAGAGTTCCTCAGGTGTTCCAGGACTGTATGCAAAAGGCCTAGGAAACAGATGCCTTTTCTTTTCTTTGGATCAGAATGTCCCTGTATGCTTTTCCACCCTTTCCACTGATATGCAAGGTACTTCTGAAGATTCAGAAGGAATCACCCAAGATCATTATGGTCACTCCTTTCTGACACAGACAGATGTGGTTCTGCCTTCTTTCGGAAGTGGCCAGGGGCATTACTACAAGTCTCCTACACTCCAACATCAGTCATCTTCAGTTTACTGCCTGGATGATAGGGCCTTAATTCCTTTTAGACACCAGTTTACTGAGGACGTGCAGCAGGTACTAATGGTGGCAAGAAAGCCTGCTACTAGAAAATCAAATATTGGTGCCAACAAGATAACCAACACCCATTCAAGGTTAGTTTTTCTTTGGTTTTACAGTATTTGTGTGGAGTACTAGCCTATGGCCTTTCTTATTCCTTTATCAAGTTCATTTATCAGCGATTTCAGCATGTCTGCCCATGGATCCTCCTTTTTCAAGGCAGTCTCATGTCATAATATTCTTGAAAAGGGTTTTTCTTACGAGGCTTCCAAGTATACTGCTGTCCCCTCCGTGGATTCTTAATTTTGTGTTCGAAAAACTAAGTGTAGTTCCATTTGAACCAGATAATGTGGCTGATTTGAGATTCTTAACATGGAAAACATTTTTACTGATTGCTCTGACCTCTACAAGAAGGGTATCTGAGTTGCAAGCTCTTGTGGTAAATCAGCCCTAACTCATTTTCCATAGTGATAGGATTTCTTTGAGAACTAATCCTTCTTTTATGCCTAAAGTTTACTTTAACTTAAACTATCCATCTCTTTATTTTCTTTCTTGAACCTAAAATGAGGGCGAAAGGATACTCCGTACCTTCTATGTCCATGGACAACTTCAGATACTGTGTTGGCAGATCTAAATCTTTCTGATCTTTAGATCAGTTGTGAAAGTAACAAGAAGGGACAGCCTGTGTCAAAGCAGACTATTTCCTAATAGTTGTCTAAGGCTATCACCTTTTTGTTATACTCACTATAACAAATCTATTCCGGGCAAGGTCAAGACCCACTGTACCAGGGCCTTGGCTTCATCTATGGTTTTTTTTGGATTCTAGAAATATTCTAGCAGCTATTGCTTTGTCTTCTATGGATACTTTTACAAATCACTGTAAACCTGATTCCTTCTCTAGGTCCAGGTCAAGCTTTGCTAGGACCATTCTTCAGGGGTTCCTGGACACTTCTCCTTCCGCCTCTCAACTGTGGTTAGCTATGGTATCTACTTATATAGCTAAGGCTACTGCAGCAGTGATCACTTTGATGAGCATAGTACTGTTATGTAAGCTGAACTTACCATAACAGTAGATGTTTGAATTAACCCTGCTGCATTAGCCACTGCCTCCCTCCCACCCCTTTGATTGTTTGTGTGCTTTTTTGTGCCAGGGTGTGGACATGTATTTTTTTTTTGTTCCTAGAATAGCCCTTTCAGGGCTTAGTTTCCCCCTCTCTTCTGACAAGAAAGCTGAGAAAGGTTTCGCACCCAGACTTGTCTTTTAGTCAGCTTAGCTTGAGCTGCATGATGGTTTGGGCATGTGGAAGGTGCCCTGAATCTTTGGAAACTGGTTGGCTGTTATATCCTTGGCTGTATATAACCCATATAGCTAAAGCTACTGCAGCAGTGATCATTTGAACATCTACTGTTATGGTAAGTTTAGCTTATACAACTGTACTTGGTGTATTTACCATAATGATAAGTCCATGTTGTCAGTGCTTCCTCAACTTCCCTCTCTCCTTTCCCCTTCCAGTTGTCATTTTAATTTGCTTCTGAAGTGACTGCACCTAATGGTCTCTATGGCTTGGTCAGGTACTTTTCAAGCTCTAGGTCAAAGATCATTACTGTACCAGTGATGTTTTTCTTCTAATGATGCTGTATCAATTTTATTGTAGGACATAAGAAAACTCAATCTGAAATAACTTACTAATGGCAGGGGATTATTGGTAAGGATATGTGCCTGATCCTTTGATTGAAAGTCTGAAAGTGGCAAAAGGCCGATCCTAGATAAAGCCAATAACCTGCCAGTTGAGGAAGGATGCAAGCCAACAACATGGATCTATCATTATGGTAATTACATGACTTTCATTTACTCCACTAACAAAACACACACCTGTGTTTTTTGCTCCTTCATCTCCAAAATCCACTGTTTTTCTAGTTGAAACTTGTCGATCTGATGTTGTCAGTCTTTACTCAATCCTTGAGTGTGGGCTCGGTTCCTAGCCTTGGAACCGACTCAGCCGTTTACTTCAGCTTGTGTCTTTCAAACTCTTGAGCCAGTCTCTACCCATAGTGCTCCTCTCAAAATTACCTCAAATCTCATTTGCCGCTTTGGTTGTCAGACGCGTTCAACCTTTCTCTCGAGCCTTGGGTTATTGTTAAGTAAGTTTTTTGCTATTTAAAATCTCCTTTTGAATATTTTTCTTGATTTTTCTTCTGAAAAGCTCTTTTACTGTCTACCTGCTCCTCTTGTTTTAGCTTCTCCTTAGCATGAGTGTGTATTTTTCCCGCTTTCCATATTACCTTTAGTAGTTCTTCAAGTACCATTGTTGGTATATCCCTTACCTTTTTTTAAGGTATATTTTAAATACCATTGTTGGTATTTCCTACCCCTTTACTTCTTTTCTTCTTCTAAAAAAAAAAAATCTTTGTTTCTATCCTTTTCTATCAAACTGTTTGTGTAAGACTGTTGTTGTTGTTGTGTCTTTCGGCTTTTCCCAGTTAGGGATCGCCACAGTGGAACTCCGGTCCGCTAATGATTGGCAGTAGACGTTTACATGCCAAGTTGCCGGCCCTGACGCACAACCTTCAATGAAGGTAAGCCCATTCATGCATGTCTCCACACAGAAGACGCTCTAGCTGAAAATCGAATAAGACAACGTCTTACTGTGAGGCGACAATGCTACCGCAGCACCACCACCGCAGACTGTGTAAGACTGTTAGTATTATGGCTGAAAAACAAGTTTCTCCAGCTAAGTCCTCTAAAGGGTCTTCTACATTTAAAAGGTGTCAGAATGTCAGGGTAAAATACCCAACTGTGATGAGCATACCCTTTGTGTCTATTGTTTGGGGAAAGTCCACTTATAAGAAAGTTGCTAAATTTGTCACGGTTTCTCTACCCGTACACTTACTGAGCGTAAGAAGAAATTGATACTTAAGGGACTTTTAAAATATGACTTCGAAGAGGCCATTTCTGGGTCTTGAACTGAAGCCAGCACTTCATCATCATCGTCCTCTTCTTCCACTAGTAAGAAAAGACCTTCTTCGTTTCCAAGTACCTCTGAACTGTCCAAGAAGGTTTCTAAAGGACCTCCGGTGCCAAAGAGTTTTTCAGCACCAAAAGGTATATCTGACTCGGCACCTACAAAATTATCGGAGCTGACACCAACTTCCTCAGCACCCACAGAGATTTTAGTGCAGGAACAGTCAAAGCTGCCTTTGCTGCCAAAGAAAAATATTCGCCAACTATTGACTCTTTTAAGGACAGGTCACCAAGCCCTTTCCTCAAAGTGAAACCCCCTAGGTCTCCTTCAACTGCCTTAATTTGATCCACTAAGAGTCTCTTTGAGGCTGACATTATGAGACTGGTGGATCAGCTCCTGACGGTGAGGAGATTGTTCTCAGTTCCAAGCCACTCTGGCATCAGAACCAGCTTATCTATGGCACCACCCATTTCTCCTCCTCCAGCTCCTATTGAGTCATTGGAGCCCTCGGTTCCGACACTCCCGGAGTCAACTATTTTGGTTCTGGTAGCATCCTCTTCTCTAGTGCTGAGAGCTGCCTTGAGCTCCTCCAGGCATTTGACACTGGAGGCCTCCTGGGGTCGAGACTGTCTGGCCGGGTTCGAAGTGCAGGGGTCGGTTTCCTTAACTTCGGAGCCATTCATGTCCCTTGGTGCCTTGACCTTTGTAGGATTGACCCAGGCTTCTGTTTTGGGGGTTACCTCCTCGGTGCGGGGTGTGACCCCGGTTCTGAAGAAGTCTATTTTGATTCTGGGCTCCCATCCTTCTACAGGGGAGCCAGCCTTCCGGAACATGGAGAAGGCTTTGTCCATTGGGGACTCACAGTCTTTGCCATCCCTGTCTGGACTAGTTTTTGCAGCACCTCGACCTGAGCTGCCATCCTTCTCATTCTCAGGACAGAGGGCACAAAAGTCCTAGGATACACCCACTTTGGAAGTATCCTCTTCAGACACTTCCCTGGATCATCCCCCCAAGAATGTACCTGCGAAGAAGAAGTGCAAGAGGAAGGACTTAGACTCCCTGGAGGAATCTTTCACCGAAGATACCAATTTTGATGAAGGGGAAGGTTTCCCCAGGTCACGTCCTGATGATGTTTCCTTTGGGGACATCCTAGAAATCCTGAAACAGATGGGTGGCTGGTCCTCCATCCAGCCTTCCTCGGAAGAGTTGGTATATCTGGAGTCTTTTCATGCCCAACCCTCTACTTCTTGGATCTCTCTGCCTACTGACAATCTCATTAAGTTGATCACTAAGCGGGCATGGAAGATGCCCAACTCCATTGAGCCGATCCCCAAGAGGCCTGATCGTATCCTATCAGCCCCCAAGGATGAGCCACACTGGTCTAAAGGCATACTTGTTGATGCCATGGTAGCGGCAGCCACGAAGAAGGAACTTGCTGAGGAAAGTCCGTCTATCCATCCTCCTAACAAGGAGTCTAGGACTTTGGATAGGTTTGGGACCCCGTTTATGCTTCAATGATCTTCGCTTTTAGGTCCTTCAATTATATGGCGTACTTTACAAGATTGCAGAGGGACCTTATCAAGGAGCTCTTGGATACTCTATCAGGAGCAGTAGCTGAAGGGGTATGTGACAAAATTACCTCTCAGCTAGTAATCCTTGATGCGATTTCTAACTCTTCCATGAGGCTGAGATTGCTCATGCAGCTGAATGGACGACTAGAACAGTGGGTTCAGGCATAGCCATTAGAAGGCACTCCTGGATACGCTTGTGTGACTTTGCAGAGCATTTTAAAGCGTCATTCGTCAATGTTGCATTTGACTGATCTACCCTTTTTAGTCCCAAGGTAAAAGACACTTTAGCCAGATGTGGGAAAGATGGCAAGACCCTTTCTGCCATTGGTGTACGTTTCTCCACTCTTCAGTGGCCTTACTTTAGGAACCAGAGAAGTGGGAGACTATGGTTTAAAAAATCCAAAGGGCCATTCCAGGATTCATATGGCAAAGACTTTCCCCGGGTCAGAGTGGGAAGTAATGGAAGACGCCACCCCAGAGGCAGAAATGGACTGCAAAGCCAGGGGTCCAGAGAATCTTTCTCTCGTATTTCCTATCAGCACCCCTGAATGGGGGCCAGATTACCCTCCTTTGGAGGCAGTCGGGGAATGACTTTTTCTGCATTGATCTACCTGGATAATATTATCTGCAGACAAATGGGTGCAGGGAATAATATCCAGAGGTTTCAAAATTCCACTATCGTTACCCCCAGTAACCAGAAAAAACTCCCGGATGTTCCACTCAGTCAAAAGGAAGCAGCACTCATAGGAATTCAAAAACTGCTGGACAAAAGGGTCATCCAAAAAGTCCCACCAGACCAAACAGGATCCGGATTTTACTCAAGGTTCTTTTTAGTGCCCAGAAAAACAGAGGACTGGAGACCCATCTTGAATCTCAGCCAGTTCAACAAAGCAGTTCAGAAAACAAAATTCTGGATGTTCTTGGTACAGTCATTTTTAGAAAAAGGCGATTGGATGTGTTCAGTAGACCTCCAGGATGCCTATTACCATATAAAAGTGGACATATGCTCCAGGAGGTTTCTGCGCTTCCATCTGGGAGACGGTCATTTCCAATTCAGAGCACTGCCTTTTGGACTCACCACAGCCCCCATAGTGTTTACCAAATGCATGGCAGTGGTTGCAGCTCATCTCAGACTACAGGGTTTTCGAGTTTTTCCTTACGTCGATGACTGGCTCATTACCGCTGACACCAGGAGTCAGTTAGAATGAGCAAGAGATTACACTCTATGCCTCTGTACATTTCTAGGCATAAGAATAAATTTCGAAAAGTCAAACCTACAACCTTCTCGGCAGTTAGACTTCATTGGAGCCCACTTAGATACTGTCACAGGAATCACTTCTCTTCACTGCAGCGCATCAGTTTCCAAGTCTCTCAGATTTTAAGAAACAACAGAGTGCCAGCAAAATTAGTCCTAAAAGCACTAGGTTCAATGGCAGCAGCAATAACTCTTGTCCCCTTAGCAAGATATCACATGTGAATCCTACAGTGGTTACTTACCACCCAGTGGTCTCTGATTTATCAACCAATATCTTACCTGATTGTAATTACCAACAGCTGCAAACAGGATCTTTCATGGTGGCT
The DNA here is from genome assembly GCF_019279795.1 of Protopterus annectens. Classification (NCBI taxonomy): domain Eukaryota; kingdom Metazoa; phylum Chordata; order Ceratodontiformes; family Protopteridae; genus Protopterus; species Protopterus annectens. The sequence goes on along the minus strand of NC_056737.1, from coordinate 802,659,076 downwards.
GCATTCCAATCAGATTCTCTTGGGACAACCTTTCATTCTTCCGCAACCCCAAGCCATAGTGACCACAGATTCTTCCCAGATGGGGGTGGGGCATTATATGGGAAGGTCAGTCCAAGGCACCTGGTCCCAACTAGAAGCCAACTTGCACATGAATGTTCTGGAGATGAGGGCAGTGCTGTTAGTATTGCAAGCATTCCAGGATGTCCTTCCTCTGGGAACAGTAGCAATTCAAACAACATGTCAGTAGTTTAGTATATCAACAAGCAAGGGGAAACCAAATCTTACCCATTGTGTCGAGAAGCCCTCAGAGTTTGGCAATGGGCGATTTTTTCCAACCGCTTTCTCATAGCAATGCACATTCAGGGGAGCTCCAACATGATAGCGGACAAGCTGAGCAGAACTGTTCTCATACCTCACAAGTGGTCTCTCAGTCCTCTAGGCGAACAATATTTTTCGTCACTGGGGTCAAACTTGCTGCAATCTCTTTGCCTCACCCTTGAACAATAAGTGCAGAAGTTACTTTGCCATAATTCCTCCACTGGGGGTGTCACCCAGAGATGCTCTCCTTCACGACTGGCCCCCTGGTCTTCCCTAAGCCTTTCCTTCAACTCCCTTGATATTGCAATTTCTAAAGAAAGCCAAGAGGACAGAGAATCCAATAATCCTCATTGCTCCTTTTTGGCCTCAGCAGGTTTGGTTCCCCTTCCTTTGGCCCCACCTTCTTCGGAAGCCATGGATTCTGGACCCAGCTCCAGATCTGCTGCCTTATCCGGAAGGCATGGTTCATCCGAATCCCCAACACCTCAAGCTCATTGCATGGCTTCTCCAATTCCCATGATTTCAAGGCATCCTTCCCTATGCTCTCCTGTCCAACAAATAATTTTGGCTCATCACAAACCTTCAACTAAGAAACTTTACCAAAGTAAATGGGAAAAATTTGCGAACTGGGCCCTTAACAAACTTGATCCTTATCCGAGACTGGTTCATAAGGTTTTGGATTTCTTAGCCAACCTCTATCAATCTGGTTTCTCTGCATCAACAATTAAAGTTCAGCTAGCAGCAATTTCAAACTTTCATATGGGATTCAATGGCTCACCTTTAATGTCACACAAACTTTGCAAAGCACTGTTAAAGGGATTCCTGATGTTAAGCCCCCCATTTAAAGAGCCATTTCCTCCTTGGGATCTAACATTAGTCATTAGTCCTACAGTCCCTTTCTTCGCCCCCCTTTGAACCATCAGTGACTTGTGAGTTAAAGTTTTTATCTTGGAAAACTTTATTTTTAGCGGCTATTACTTCTGCCAGAAGAGTATTTGAACTTCAGGCCTTATCCTGCAAACCTTCATACTTAATATTCCACAAGGATAGGGTTGCCTTAGGACCAATCCAGCCTTTTTACCAAAGAAGGTTTCACAAGCTAATGTAAATCAGACACTTCAGTTGCCAGTCTTCTTCCCTTATTTTACCAATAAAGGGGAGTATTCCCTTCATTTGCTAGACGTCCACAGACAACTACGTTGTTACCTTCACAGAACAAAGGATTTCAGAAAAATCTGTTCAATTATTTGTTGCATTTTCTTCCCCATCTCTAGGTAGTCCAGTTTCAAAGGTTACCTTAGCAAAATGGCTTAGAGACTATATTATTTTTATTTGTCAGTTGAAAGCCCAATTAAAGCCCATTCAACTAGACTTCTGCATTTGTTCATGCCAGAGCATCCTTGGATGACATTTGTGCAGCGGCCACTTGATCTTCTCCACATACTTTTATCACTCATTACAAATTGGATCAGGTCTCGAGGGGACATGCATCGTTTGGTTCGATGGTGCTTAGGAATATTCTTCTGTGAGACCTTCCAAGACTAAAGTAGCTGGGGACTTTGTCCCACAGTCAAGGACTGAGTAAAGATTAACAACATCAGATAAAGAAGTTATGTCTTATGATAACATTCCATCTGTGTTGTCGATCTTCACTAATCCTTGATATTTCCCCCCCTCCTTCCCCCATTCTGAGACTCTTAGTGGACCGAATCTTCCATGTTGGTTTCATATAATGGACACATATCTAGTCTCTGACTATTATGTCTATAATTATTATTATTATTATTATTATTATTATTATTATTATTATTATTATTATAATTTCTGCTCGTCTGTCTGCCACTATGTTGGGCAAACTTGATCTGAGGTAATTTTGGGAGGGGCATTATGGGTAGAGTCCAGTTTGAGAGTTTGGAAGGCATGAGCTGAAATAAATGGACAAGTCGGTTCCGAGGCTCGAAACCAAGCCCACAGTCAAGGATTACTAAAGATCGACAACACAGATGGAACGTTATGGTAAGACATAACTTCTTTTTTCTTCAGCTTCCATAACCTGATCACCTACTTTACTCTTTGTTGCGTCTGCTCCATTTTCTGGTTCATTTTGCTCAATAAAATTCAATAAATCCTTTGTTGGTAATCCACCTCCTTCTAATTCTGTTACAGTAATTTCCTCAGTTACAACAGTTTCAGAAACCTTTTAGTGTGATTCTTCCAAAACATGCACTACTCCAGTTTTCATGGCGCCCTCCATCTTGGATTGCTCACAACCATGTCAACAGCATTTCTCCAGTGCCACCTTATGGGTTGTGATACAAAATAGCATGTTGAAAGTGCAAGAGAAGTTCCATGATGGCCTGGCTGTTTTTTCCCTACAAGTATAAATACCACCTTGTATCGTCCCTGAAAAGTGACCACTTTCCTAGGTCTAACCTGGTAGACAACAGATAAATAAAAAGAAAAAAGAACAAGGGATGAAAGTGCAAGAACTGTGGAATTCCAAGGACAGAGAGAAGCACATGAATGCCAAAGAGATGTTGACAGTAATCTGGTCTTTAAAAGTTTTGCATCATTTCTGGTCTGCAAGACCTCTGCAAGTTATTACAGAAAAAGCACAGTGATGTGGTTGATAAACAAACAAAGGATTACCAGATCTTATCCCCTTTGCAGATTTGCTATGATTACCTGGGAGATAGGAAACTAGCTCAGTTTGACTCTTCAGGTTTCATACAGTTCATCAGAACAAAACATTGTGGAAGTAAGCTGAGCTGGACCAGGATAGTCCCTCACATGAGGAAATTACACCCTGAAGTCTTCTAGGAGTTGGGCTAGCTATAGAGAACACTTCAAATAGATCTGTCTGTCTCCTTTCAAAACATACAGTTAAAGAAATTCTGCTCTAGGATGACTTGCAGACAGGCCTGGAAGACAGATGTATTCTCATTCCAGTGGACAAGAATGTTCCTGTATGCTTTCCCACCCATTCTAGTGATTCATTGGGAACTCTTGAAGATTCTCAGAGAATCTCTAAAGCTTGTGCTGGTGACTCCCTTTTGACCAGGGCAGCAGCAGTTCTTCCTTTTTCAGAAACTGGTCAAAGGCAATTACCACAAGCTTCCCACCAGACTGGATTTACTCACACAAGACAGAAGTTGTTTGATACACCTAAATGTAAAAACACTTCAGGTGACTGCCTGGGTGATTAAGTTTTGACTCCTTTTCAACACTTTTTTCCTGAGGACATGCTCCCGGTATTACCACAGGTAAAAAAAAAACTGCTACTAGAAAATCGCTGTTTAATTTCTAATTGGTTCCACTCCAAGAACAAGAACCCCTTCAAGCCCCATTTGCCTCTAGTTCTAGGTTATTTGTGTGAGTTATTATCTTCCGGTTTTCCTTAATTCTGTCAAGATTCATCTTTTGGCCATTTCTGCTTGTCTACCCTTAGATCTCACCCTTTTTTCTGTCCACAGATTAAACCCCTTTTAAAACTATTCAATCTGTCCACAGATTGAATAGTTTTAAAAGGGGTTTTACATATCTGTCCACCTAGGAAACAGGTGTTTCTTTCTTGAGATCATAACTTTGTTTTTGAGAAACTGACACTTCTTCCTTTTGAACCAGCTCATATGACTGATTTGATAGTTTTAACATGGAAAACTGTATTGCTCATTGCTCTGACTTCTACTGGAAGGGTATTTGAGCTACAACCATTTATGGTGATTCAGCATGTACCTCATTTTCCATGAGGACAGGGCTGCCTTATGAACTAAGCCTTCTTTTATGTCTGAAGTGGTTTCAGAGTTTACTTTACTCCAATCTATTAATTTCCCTGTATTCTTTCTAGAACCTGAAATCAAAATAAGAAAGAATATTACATACTCCGAATGTCTACAGGCAGTTCAGATGTTACTTGATCATAACTAAAACATTGAGCCAAGTTGGTCAGCTGTTTGTTTCCTGTGAAGGTAAGAAAAATAGGACAAGCAATGTCAAAGCACACAATTTAAGATGGCTGTCTCATGCTATTTCTTTCTGCTTAGCTCACTATAACAGGCCACTTCCAGGAAGGGCGGAGCCTATTCCAGTAGGGCTTTACCTTATTCAGTGCAGTTTTGGAAAGGGATGGACTCTAGAAGTATTCTAGACGTAGCAACTTAATCCATTTGCAAAACACTACAAACTGTTAGATTTATTGCTCTTTACTAGCTGATTATGAAACTACTAACAGTTTTGATAAGTGTCAGTTACATAAAAACACTAATTACTGAACAGACTTCCACGGTTCAACAGCATGTTTCTGCACGTCAGAAAATGTATGACATTGAACAATACATTTTAGTTTCCTTCACAGATCACAGTTTTTCTCAGTTCTGTAATTAAGTACTTCAGGGAAGAGTCAACATTAGAGATTAAATATAAATAATAATTTAATTTAAGACCGCTGTCTGATTCAAAAGGATTTCAAGGATCTTCACAATCATTGTTTTGTTCAAGAATAAAAGCAATCAACCTGTCACTGATTCCTGTAAAATAACAAGTTAGCTGGGTTAGATTGTAGATAGCTGACCCACTACAGTAATTCAGTGTTCTTTTTTTATATTCTTTTTTTTCTATTTTGGATGCTTAAATGGCCTTCAATTGCTCATGATCAACAGGAAAATTTCAGGGCAGTGTACAAAATATGCCATCCTTGACAGACCTTGCCAATTTCGCTTTTGGCCTTTAGACCTTTAAGCCTAGCCAGTTTCCCTTTGGGTCCTTGAACTAACCTATCCCGTTTGGTGTTAGATTTAACTTACCCATCCAATGGTCATTAACTGTGTATTATCCATAATGAGAATAACTGGGATCATCCCGCAGATAATATGAGGGGACCCATGCATTGGATAAAGCATTTAGAAGAGCTACCTCATGCATTGGATAAAGCATTTAGGAGAGCTGCCTCGGTCCATTAGTAACACAGGGTGCAATCCTGGGGTAAGTTTTCTGTTTCAGTTTGAATGTGGACAAGGTTGAGCTTTGTTTTGTTTGGATGGAGAGTTCCAGGGCAACTGAAGGTTGAGCTTTGTTTTGTTTGGATGGAGAGTTCCAGGGCAACTGTATCCTCTGAAAGATAAATCTGTTCCTCCCAACCATTCTGTTGATGTTCCAGAAGACATTTAGATCCCTAGACCTAGTGTTTCTGATCCCATTTGACTTTGCTGATGTGCAGTAAGTCTGTCAGTACTGGGTTGGAGACGTCTTGTATGCTAGTCACAGGTCCCCTCTTATAAGTCTGTAGGATACCGAGTATAGTTACAGGATTTGAATTGATCCTTGAAGGACATATTGTTTAGGCCTTGTATCCTTTTAGTAAGGTATTTCTGTGGGCATTCTAGTTATAGCTTGTGTCTGGACAGATACATGTCAACGGGGGCATTATATTCAATGAAAGGCCAAATGTGGGCTGAGTAAAGGGAATCAATGCCATCTCTATATCTACACACAGTCCCTTTGTTTATACGTTGTGCAATATAGACAGACTGTCTTATGACAATATCTACATGTTGGTTGAAAATTAGGTCACTGTCCACAGAAGTTCTCAAATCTTGAAAAACTGAGATAACTCTTAAAGGCACACCGTCAATCTGGTAGCTCTCCGGGGTAGATGACTTCCCGAAGAATAGAAGAATATGATGATGCATTTTTTGGGATTTATTCTCGGTCCATGATTTTGGCACCAGTTGTTTATTTGGGACAGACCTTCCTGCAGAATGGTTAAATCATCTGGGGATTCACTGACTGCTCCTAGCTTTCAGTCATCTCTAAACTTAGTCAGCCAGAGCCCTTTAGTATTGGCTTTTACCTAAGAGAAGTGAATACCAAACAGGAGAGGTTCAAGCACAAAACCCTGGGGGACTCCACTAGTGACTGGTCTATTTGTGGAATAACTTCCATATTTTGATGCCCTGCATCCTGTCTTTGAGCCAGTTGGCAATCCATTAGGTGATGGGTTTATTCTCAGCTTATTTAGCTTTTCTGCTATGCTTGAGTGTGGGATTGGTCAGATCAAGGTATGCAGTGTGTACCATTTTACCTTTATCTATAGCTTTTGTGACCTTTTCAACAGAGGTCACCAGGTTCAATAAGCATGACCTGCCTTTGATGAATCCACACTGAGACTAGCCCAGTGTTTGGAGGTTCCTGTGTCCTTATTGATTAGTTCCATGATAAGTCTTTCTATGGCTTTGCACGTGAGACGCATCCAGGGATATTGTCTGGACCCATCAAGGCAGTATTTTTAGCTCATTTGTAGCTCTTTGATAGTGCTTGTCGGATTCTGTCTTGTGTGATAGTTGGAGGCAAATGTATATCTTGAAGGACAGATAGAGGTGAGAGAGGGCAACTGGACTGGTATTCCATAGCAAGATTTGTTAATTGAAAGGACACACCATGTATATGTGCCAGATTTGGCCATGAGATAGTAGCTAAGACCTATATTTATTTATTTATTTATTTATTTATTTCCAGCTTGATGACCAGGGAAGTCCACTGGGCCAAGCAGAGCCCATTTTCAGTGGAGGCCCAGGGAGAAAATCTCCAAAAGAGAATACTAGTAAAAATGCAGTCATACCACCAGAAAGAGCTGCTCCTGACAAAACTGTGTCAGAAGGGGAACAATATCAAAACAATATCAACAAATAAGGACCCAAGCGTGTTCATGGAAAATGATTATTTACTGTATGTCAGGCAGAAGATGTTGAGAGACAGGTGTGAGATTTAATTCATTATATCCAGCTGTTTGTAAAATTTGTTTTCCTGGAGAATAAGGAGTTTACCTAACAAATAGTGAGTTGGTAAACTAAAAAGGACTCTGCTTCTCATTCTATTGGACCAGATAGGTAGACGTTTTCAGTGAAAGCTTTTCCATTGTTCCAAAGGAAAATAATTCAGTAACAGAAAAAAGTCAATGAGCTGACTAGAAAATTTAGGGGTGCCTTGAACATGAACCAGAGACCAGTATTGGGTGGTTGAGATGATGAGGAAGAAGAAGACGAGCAATCATGTGAAAGTAAGAAATAAATGAGCAGTGTCATTTCACAGTTTGGACATGAGAACTGTACTTCTGCAAAAAGAAGTGGCTAAAAAATGACTGGAAGTTTGTTTACTGCTAAATTGGTGGGAGGACTCTAAAGCACAATTCCCACTTAGCCATTAATGTTTAGAAGGACAATGGATGGACTGATGATATAACTAAGTAATTTAAAATATTGTTTTTAGTAAAATGTGTATAATAAATGTCATGAAGGAAACTGAATGGTTGTGTTGCAAAGTACTACTGTATAGTACGTATAAATATTTTAAATGTGAGGTACGTATTTCTTCAGTGAGTGCTGTTTATGTTATTGATATTAAAGTAAGACTACTTTTCTTGACTGCAGTATATCCAGGGTTTATTCTCAAACAAGATAAAGTATAAAGCAAGATAAAGGCTGGATATAAGCAATATAATATTGTGTTCTTGGGCTACTGGGTGAAGAACTAAAAGGGTACAGATCATAATATGTGTAAATTAAAATATAATTCTTCCTGTTTTTATGCAAGTGGAAGAATAAAATGTGATAGTGTTCAATCTCGCCGTTTGTTCTTACACATGGGTTCGGAGCCGATCCTCGGCTCCGTGCCGGCCTCTTGCAAGCTCTGCATCGAGAAGAAGCTCGAGACAATCTAATACCCACAATCCCCCTCTGCCTTTACCTCAGATCTAGTTTGCCGCTGCTGCATTCGCATCGTTGGGAGCTAGCTCGAGGGTTTTCTAAGATAAGATATAACTTTTTGTTGTATTTTACTGAGAATTTTATTTAACTTAATATTGTTAGTATTACCTGGTGTGATTGTGTTCTGGTTCCGTAGTTCTTTGGTACCGTTAACCCTTTTATCGGTATTTTGTACCGGGGCCTACACCCTTACCATATACTGCTATATTGAGTCAAATTTTACCTGATTGTGACTAACCGGATTTGACTTTTACCTGATTGTGACATTTACCTGATTGTGACTATTTTACCTGGATTTGACTGTGTTTTTGTTTCTAGACTTGTTTATTACCTACAATGTCTGAGAAGGCAAAGTCTGGTTTCAAGCGTTGTCAGTGTGGCCAAAAAATGTCGGTCACTGACAACCATAGTTCCTGTGTCTACTGCCTTGGCCCTCTCCACTTACAAGAGGATTGCTCCATTTGTCACTCTTTCAGTGGGAGGGTCATGACAGATAGGTGCAGGAAACTAATGGACAGGGGTCTGTTGAAACCAGCTTTCCAAGAGGCTTTGGATGCTTCTGACCAGGCATCAAGTCCTCTAAGGAATCGAAGACATCGGAGCCCAAGTCATCGGCTCCGAGCTCTTCTTCAAAGGTTAGATCACCGGTTCCACAGACTTCAGGGCCGAGTGTTCAACTGGTGTCGGTTCCTGAGCCTCGAGTCTTGGAACCGGTGATGGAGCTCCCTCCTTCGCCATATTGAGGTCGGCTCCGTCTTCGGTTCCTTCGACCCTTTCCTCCTCTAAACTTTCGGATGTCGATGTGGATCGTGTGGTGCAGAAGCTGCTGGAGCATTCGCCCTCTCTAAACTTATTTCGGTTTCCACCCAGCTGGTGTCGAAACTTGAAGGCCTTCCTGTATCTCCATCCATTCCTCCTCCGAGACCGATTCAGTCTTGGAGCCGGAAGAGGCTGATCTGCTGATTGTTGAGCCCTCGGGTCCAGATCCGCCCTTTTCTCGGTCTGTTCCCTTCACCTCGACTCCGGACCGTACCGGAGTCTCGAGCCGACGGTCTGTTCTTGGTTCCGGGGCCGAGTCGAACCGACGTTTCGTTCCGACTCTCCCCTCGGGCCTCGCACGGATCGATTCGGCTCCGTCCTCGGGTCGATGCCTTCGTGCCCGTGTCGGGATTCTTCCCATTTCTTCGAGCCGGGGGATTCTTCGATGCGGGACCCGGGAGCGTTCGACCTGATGAGGAAGGTATTGTCTACCCAGACAACCACATCAGTGGAAGCAGTTTCTCCTCAGCATAAAGAGCCATTGTCATCATCTACACCCACGGCCACATCCAAGCGCCGGGCACCAGTGTCTCAGCCACCCCTGGAGGGTGCCCCTCTTCCTCGAGGCTTCTTCGGATGCTCCCCACGAGGAAGTCCCTAGGAAGAGACTGTGTAAGAGGAGACATTTGGATTCTCCACAAGAATCCATAACATCTGATACTGACTTAGATGAGTCAGAAGGGTCCCCTAAGTCACCTTCAGAAGATGTCTCTTTTTCAGACATTTTGGAGATCCTGAAGCAGAGAGGTGACTGGCAGTCCCTTCCCCCTTCTGAGGATGAGTCAGTTCTGCTGAAGGCATTTGGTGCTCGCCCTTCCTCCTCCTGGGTCACTCCGCCTTCACGAACTGATGGAACTTATTGCTCGAAGGGCGTGGGAGGCTCCTGACACAGTGGAACCTGTTCCTAGGAAACCGAACAAGTACATCACAGCACCTCAAGATAAGTCCTACCTTACTAAAGGAGTTCCAGTAGACGCTATGGTGGTGGCTGCAGCCACGAAAAAGGAGATGTCGGAGTCTTCTTCGTCTGTCCATCTGCCTAATAAAGATTCTAGGACGATGGATAGATATGGGAAGCGCATTTTTAGTTCAGCGGCTTTTTCCATGCGGTCCCTGAACTATTTGACCCATTTTACACGCCTGCAGAGGGATCTAGTCAAAGAGTTGGGAGATACCCTCCAGGGTTCTACAGATGCAGCTGTCTCAGAGAAAGTGACAGCGCAACTTAATACCCTAACATCGATTGTTAACTCGTCCATGAGGCTGATTTCCTCGCAGCGAAGGTTCGAGTAGGGCAGCAGCTTCAGCGATTGCTCTTCGTAGACAATCCTGGATGCGCTTATGCTCCTTTGGAAGCCTTCAAGTCTTCCTTTACAAACGCCCCATTTGACGGTGCCACTCTTTTTGGCCCCAAGGTAAAGGAGACCCTTACCCGGTGTGAACAAGAGGGAAAGACTCTGTCTGCTGTCGGAGTCCGTTTTTCCACCCCAACCAGACCGTACCCCAAAGGGCAACGCGGTGGGAAAATGTGGTTTCGAAACAAAATCAAGGGTCTTTCCGGGCACACAGGGTGATGCCCCTCTAGAGGCAGAGGAGGGGCAGAGGTGGAAGACGCCGCCCTGGCGGCAGAGGGGTCCGCAACATCAAGGTGACAGGGATACACTCCTGGTAAACCTTTCCAGCACTCCTGAGAGGAGGCCCGGCTGACCTGCTCTGACGGCAGTCGGGGTCGCTTAGCCTTTACCCTCAGGCCTGGCAAGATATAACTACAGACAATTGGGTAAAAGCGTAGTTACCAGAGGTTACACCATACCCTTTCTATCTTATCCCATTCCAAAGAAAAGACTCCCAGATGTACCGCCCCATCTGCGAGAGCCAGCAGCTTTAGAAATTTCAAAGTTGTTAGACAAAGGAGTCATCCAGCCAGTCCCAGCGGACCAGCAAGGATTCGGGACTTACTCAAGGTTCTTTTTAGTTCCAAAGAAAACAGGGGACTGGAGGCCCATTCTAGACCTGAGTTACCTCAATACTTTCGTCAAGAAAGAAAAGTTCAATGGTCACGCTTCAGTCGATCCTTCCATTTCTACAGAAGGACGAGTGGATGTGCTCAATAGATCTAGAGGATGCATACTACCACATCAAAATGGCCAGGGCATCCAGAGATCATTTGCGCTTCCGGCTGGGAGCCAGTCACTTTCAATTTTGAGCCCTGCCCTTTGGTCTGACCTCAGCCCCCAGGGTCTTCACCAAATGCATGGCAGTGGTAGCGTCTCACTTGAGACGCCAGGGATTCCAGGTGTTTCCGTATCTGGACGACTGGCTCCTTTCAGCCACCACCCGGCGTCAACTACTGCAGGCCAGAGACTATGTTCTTCAACTGTGTGTTCACCTAGGGATCTCCGTAAATTTCGGAAAATCCTTACTTCAGCCATCACAAAATATCTTGTTCATAGGAGCAGAGTTAAACACACGGCAATTAATTCTGAGACTTCCCACAGAAAGGATAGTATTGTTGCAGACTCACATACGTCTTCTGCTCTTGTCAAGGAAATCTCCTGCAAAACTAGTTCTGAAGGTGTTGGGCCTCATGTCAGCCTCCCTTATTGCAATTCCCCTGGGAAGGCTGCACATGAGAGTTCTACAATGGCTACTGTTTGCTCAATGGTCATTTCAACAGCTACCTCTAACACATGAGATTCTCATAACAAAGACTTGCAAAACAGACCTAAACTGGTGGCTCCAAACGTGCAACCTTTCCCAGGGAGGCCGTTTGTGCTACCCACGCCTACAGTTACGGTGACCACGGACGCTTCCCTGATAGGGTGGGGGGGCATCTTTCAGGGACAGACAGTCCAAGGCGAATGGACCAATTTGGAGTACAATCTGCACATCAATGTACTAGAGTTGAGGGCAGTGTTTCTAGCGTTGCAACACTTTGCTCCCCTTCTTCCTCTAGGGACTATTGCAGTTCAGACGGACAACATGTCGGTAGTCTGGTACATAAACAAACAAGGGGGAACCAAGTCCTATCAACTATGCAGAGAGGCCATGAGAATTTGGCAGTGGGCAGAGTCCACGGGTCGCTTTCTAATAGCAACGCACATCCCGGGTCATCCAACGTCATAGCCGACAAGCTGAGCAGAGCAATTCTGCTACCACACGAGTGGTCTCTGAAACAGTCAGTGGCGAAAAGGATTTTTCGCACATGGGGCCAGCCCTCCTGCGACCTGTTTGCGTCTCCAATGAACGCCAAATGCAGGAGCTACTTTGCCCTATTACCCTCCAGGGAAGTCCCCAGGGACGCACTGGTTTACGATTGGCCCCGGACTCCTGTACGCATTTCCTCCATTTCCTCTGATACAAATTTCTCCAGAAAGCCAGGAACCTTCACAGGACGATAATTCTCATTGCTCCATTCTGGCCTCACAAATTTGGTTTCCCTCCCTGAAAACTCACTGCATTCGGGGACCCTGGATTCTGGACCCAGAGCCGGATCTGTTGACTCACTCGTCAGGGGTTCCCCATCCCGCGCTCCTGTCACTCCATCTAGCAGCTTGGCTGCTCCAATTCCCAACTTAGCCAGGTCTGATCTCTTGTCACCAGCGGTTCAGAATATATTAGTGGCTTCGCATAAGGCTTCCACTACTAAAACATATACTAGCAAATGGAAACGGTTTGTATTCTGGGCGAATACACACCACGTTGATCCCTTTACAGCTCCTTTGAATAAGATTTTAGAGTTCTTGACAGACTTATTTCATCAGGGTGCTTCTCCTGCTACTCTTAGAGTTCAATTGGCTGCCATTTCGAATTTCCATGTGGAAGAATGTGGAGCTCCTGTTATGGCTCACAGACTTTGTAAAGCCTTCTTAAAAGGAGTTTTTCATATTAGACCTCCGGTCAGATCTCCTACGTCACCTTGGAGTCTGAACTTGTTACTATCTAAATTAATGTTGCCCCCCTTTGAACCTGCCTCTTCTTGCCCATTAAAATTTTTGTCCTGGAAAACTCTCTTTCTGGTAGCCATTACTTCTGCTAGACGAGTGTCCGAACTTCAGGCTCTCTCCATCAAGCACCCTTATCTAATCTTTCACTCTGACAGAGTTTCTCTTCGTACCAATTCATCCTTCCTCCCTAAAGTGTGTTCTATTAACAACATTAATCAGTCCATTGAATTACCCACTTTCTTCAAAACCACTCCAACAAAATGGAGTATATGTTGCACAAATTGGATGTTCACAGACAGCTAAGGTTTTATTTGGATAGAACAAAAGATCACAGAAAAACAGATCAACTCTTTGTGGCTTTTGCTGATAGCAGGAAAGGACTTGCAGTTACCAAAAGAACTCTTTCAAAGTGGTTATCTGATTGTATAATCTATGTATACGATTCTGCAAATCAACCCCTTCTAAACAAACCCAAGGGACATTCCACAAGATCAATATCTACGTCTTTGGCTCATGCAGCTCGCCTACCTCTGGATGCTATTTGTGCGGCTGCTACCTGGTCTAAGCCACATACATTTATTTCTCATTATAAAGTAGATAAGGTTTCTAGGGACAGAGCAACCTTTGGTTCCACTGTGCTCAAGAACGTCCTCCCGTGAGTTCCTCAGGATTTAGGAGCTAGGACGCCACACATGTGTAAGAACAAACGGCGAGATTGAACACTATCACATATAGAAGTTATGTACTTACCATAACGATCCATGTGGAGTGTTCATCTCGCCTTTGTTCTTACAGTCCCACCCTCCCACCCTTAGGAGGAACGTTCTTTGATGCCTGGCCAGAAGCATTTTTACTACTGTCTTTATTCTCTGTACATAGTTGGTATACACATATACTTATATGTGTCTGTTATGTATGTATAGATGTATGGCATGAATGTACTGTTATGTAGATTGGTTTGCTTGCAAACTAGATCTGAGGTAAAGGCAGAGGGGGATTGTGGGTATTAGATTGTCTCGAGCTTCTTCTCGATGCAGAGCTTGCAAGAGGCCGGCACGGAGCCGAGGATCGGCTCCGAACCCATGTGTAAGAACAAAGGCGAGATGAACACTCCACATGGAACGTTATGGTAAGTACATAACTTCTATTTAGTGTTCTTAAGTTATGCTGCAGACAAGGGTTTTTTGTTAAGAAAACAGGCTAGAACATGCAAAACATGAAAAATGGTAGTTCAGATGTTGTTTTTTTCACTTGGCTTCAACCTGTGGGTTATCGCATCTGACTCTGCTCCAGCCAGCATTGGCCATTTTGTACTCTTAAGCTCGAGAGGTCTGCCTCCTCTATCCATAATACCCTACTCTCCTATTCTCTTCTCAGATCTCCTCAGATCTTGTTTGCTGCCATCAAGAGTGGCTTGTGGTCCTTCGAGCTCCGTGTATTGTATCGTTTTGTGTGATAACTGCAGACTATTTTTGTGTATATCTCCTTTACCCTGTTTAGCTTGTGCATTTGTTTGGTTTAGGTGATAGACTGGTAGGTTAGAGGTGTTAGGAAATTTTTTCCTGTGTGTTGTGTTCGAGCATTCCCACACTTTTCTTTCTGATGTATTTTAGAAAAAACAAAAAAAGTGTGAAGCATTTTCATATATTAGGTATAGATATATTTAGACAGTTGTGATTTTTTTCTGTTGTATAAAGGGGTTAGGTACTTAATTAGTGTCTTGTAGTTTTGTCTTTGGTGATATTGTTCAATGTGTGTTGGGGTAGTGCATTGTGGTAGTGCTTATTATTTTTAGTGTAGGTGCTAATTCTGGATTATGGAGAAGGGAAAGTCCAGGTTCAAAAAGTAAAAGTATGTGAACTGTAGGCACAAATTGCTCCACAGTATTCACATGATCACTGGGGATGTTGTTTGGACAGTGCCCATCTAGATATGGACTGCTCAGCCTGTGCAGCTTTTGGGTCCTGAACAGTTAACGAATGTCAGGCCAAGCTAGTGTTAAAAGGGATGTTCTTACCTTTAGCCTCCTTTTCCTATTCCCTTTTTCCTGGTAAGAGGTTCAAGAAGAGGGAAAAAGAGCGGTCTTGAGACAATGATCCAAAATCGTGTTCCAGTTAGCAGGAGACCACAGATGTCCTTCTCGTCTGCTGAGGGTCAGGCAGAGCCAAAGGTTCACAAACCTTTGGCACCTCTGTATCTGGCACTGTCAGATCAGGCTGTTTCTGTTCATCCCCATTTACTTGCACTGGTGGTTTCAGAAATGTCCAAATCTCCTTCACACAACATCCCAGTTCCTTCCTAGTGAAGGGCTCTTCAGCTTCATTGGGCAGTTTGCATAACCCTTTCCTCATTCATCATGATAACAGAATTCTCCCAGCAGTCATATCCTTCTCTTTCCCAGATCTGAGCTTCTCTTGTGAGTATCCATTTCTCAGATCTGATCCCAGGAAGGAAGAAAGGAAGTTTTCCAAGTCACCATTTGTAGCATCATCTGCCCAGTCAGCTAGATCATTTGGAAGTATTAAGTCATCAGATGTGGAACAGCTGATGTGATCCTTTTTGCAGACCCAGATACAACTAGGAATCCTTCCAGCCTCCTAGGTCTTGCTGCTTGAAGTTTTGGCTCTGACTGCTGTTTTTCCTCCCCTGGCTCCTTTGGCTCCAGGGTTTATGCATCTGGCCATGCTGCCATCCCTTATGTTGGCTCCGATGGCTTGAATGTTTCAGGCACTGACTCCTTCCTTGGCATTCTATCCTCCAGCATTATTGGAGCCGAAAGTGCTTTGGAGCCAGGGGCTTTGGGCTGCAGCCCCGGGTTCAGGGTGAAGTTTTACATTTTAGAGTTTTCCCTGCCCTTAGATGCCTCAGAGCTCAACAGCTTTACTCCGATCTCTGCTTTACAGCTGCTGGGACTGGCACTGGATATTGGTGCTTCTCTTGCCTTCTTGAATTCAAGGAGTACTGGGTCTGATTGTCAAGCTTTGGCTTTTGACACCATAGACAGTATCTTCTCACTCTCAAAGAGGGGAGCTTTGGCAGTACCATTGTATTTTTTTCTCTCACATGCTTATGGGCCTGCAGATTTGTCCCAGTTGGTTCCAGGACAACCCATGGCTTTGGGTACCAGGGATTCCCTGCATTCAGGGCTCCGATTTCTTCTGGGTCCCCTTCCAATTCTGTGGTTGGGGGACACAGTAAGAGTAAGTGCAAGAGGAGCACATGGATTCTCCTGATGAATCCCTTATTGAGGACACCCCATATCCCCCCCACAGTGATGCCTCCTTTGATGATTTATTAGAATTATTGAAACAGAGTGGGGGATGGAGCACAGAAACTCCTTTCCGGGAGGGGTTAGTGTTTCTGGAGGCCTTTGGTGTGGGCCCATCCATGTCCTGGGTGGTTCCTTGTTTGGATGTCCTTATACACCTGGTGTCACAGAGGGCTTGGGGAGAACTCAGTGTGGTGGAAGCAATCCATAGGAAGTCATGTAGGATTTTGGCTACTCCTAAAGACAAACCCCGTTGGTGTAAGGGTCTATCAGTTTATGCTGACATGGTTGTGGCTGCCATGAAAAAGGATCTCTCTAAAGTGAATTTGTTGGTCCGTCCACCCAATAGGGAGTCCTGGGTTCTGGACTGCTAGGGCAAACATCCTTATGTTTCAGCAACCTTCCCATTGAAGGTGCTCAGCTACCTTGCTTACTTGACAACACTTCAATGAGACCTGGTGGCTGAGATGTCATATGTTGTAAGGACTCAGCAGCCCATGGAGACATAGAAGACTCTGGCAGCTCAATTATCAACATTGCAGTCTTATCACAAGCATTTCCATCAGGCTGTTGTACAACATGGCCATTGGGAGATCTCATTTAACAGGCAGCAGAATTGCCATGCCTGGATGTTTGTGTGAAAATTTTGTGGACTGATGGTCATTTGTTAGTGTTTCATTTAATTGTGCTTCCCTCTTTTGGCCTAATGGTCAAATAGACATTAGTATGAGTGAACAGGACAGAAAGACTGCCTGCTGTAGGATGCCAACCATCATTTAAAGATACTGAGGCACTTCAGGAGATTTTTGCAGTTTCAGCTGGGGTCCAGTCATTACAAATTTCAGACTGTGCTCTATCACAGCTCCCCAGGTGTTTACCTGGGGATGGTAGTGGCAGACTGGTTGAGGGTGCAGGGATTCCAGTTTTTTCCATACTTGGATGATTTGCTCCTCATCACTTCTATGAAAGCATCTCTCATCAAGGCTCGAAACTCCTTACTCCAGCTTTATCTGTCCTTGGGCATTACAGCAAATCACGAAAAGTCCATCCTGGAACGAAGGTAAGTGTCGGAATTTATAGGCTTCCATTTGGGTGCCACATGTCCATTATCCAGACTAACTTTTCTTTACCTGCTGGTGTCTCACATTCTTCAGGATACCAAACCTTGTGCAGCTGCAGGTCAGCCCCTAGGGCATATGGCAGCATTTCTCTGTCTTGTTCCGCTAGCAAGGTTCCATATGAGAGTGTTACAGTGGACTCTAGTAGTTCAGTGGTCTTCTGTCACACATTCCATGGACTTCCCAGTGCTTCCAACAAATATCTATCACCTTCACATTTGGTGGTGGTCAGACTCACTGCTGGTTATAACAGGGTGGCCTTTTATTCTTCCTAATCCCCACTCCACAATCACAACAGATGTTTCACTTCTGGGGTGGGAGGCATTTTGAAGGGAATACTGTCCAGGAGACATTATCGAGGATCGGTGCAAATCTTTACAATGACGTCTCGGAGATGAGAGTGGTCCTTCTAGCTCTGCAGACCTTTCAGACCTCCTCTGCAAGGGTGTGATTGCCATCCAAAAAGACAACACTCCTGTGGTGTGGCATCTGAACAAGCAAGGGGAACTTTCTCCTGTCCCCTTTGTCAAGAGGCCATGAGGGTTTGGCAGTAGTCGATGTCTTTTTAGTGGTTTTTGATTGTAGCACAGATCTCAGGGAAGCCCGACATTCTGGTGAGCAGTTTGAGCAGGAACATTCTTTTGCCTCACAGGTGATCTCTGAATCTGAAGATAGTGGCTCAGATTTACAGCTGCTAGGTTACTCTTTGCTGTGATCTTTTTTTCTCTCTGTCCATCATGAAGTGCAGCAGTTTTTACATCCTGATCCCTCCCAAGGACAGTCATTAAGGAATATTCTTCTGTATGCTTGGCCCTTATGTCTCCTGTACGCCTATCCATCGACTCTCTTGATAATCAAGTTTCTTCAGAAGGCAGCCCATTGCAAAGTGACAATTATCCTCATTGCCCTATTCTGGCTGTGATAAGTTTGGTTCACCTTTTTTGGCCCCCACCTACATCACTCTGCCTTGATGCTGGATCCACTCCTGGATCTGATTTCCCATCCTGCAGGGGTACCCCTTCCAAACCACTCCTCCATCAAACTGACCACATGGTTTCTCCAATTCCTGTGATGGCCAGGAATCCCAAACTTTCTGACAGAATTCCAAAAGGAAAAACCACACCTTAACTCCTCCAGTGAGCTCAACCAGGAACTGGCAGCTATAGTATTAAATGTTGAAGATATACAAGCAAAGCAAAAAGCTGAACAAACTGTACAACACTGCTTTGACCATAAATTGAGCAAAGTTTATTCACAGAATACAAATTCTTTACCATTTAACACTACAGCTGCTGGTTCCTGGTTGAACTCGCTGGAGGAGTTAAGGTGTGTTTTCTGTACGGAATTGTTTGTGCACTGCAACAAACCTTGGTTCCAGGTTTCTGACAGAGGTATTCATATTATTTATATTATTTCATCAACCCAGAACCCTTCCTTTAGGAAATTTATGCTAATAAGTGGAAAAGTATCTCTATTCGGGCCTCTTCTAAAGGCTTGGGTCCTTTTTCAGCTCCTCTGGATGCCATCCTGGACTTCTTGGCTGGTCCTTTTTTATTCTGGTTTGAGTTATTCCACCATAAAAGTACAACTGCCTGCTGTTTCCAAGTCCCATGTTGACATAGATAATACTCCTTTGACAGTTCTTAAGTTATCTAAAGCTTTCCTGAGGAGCACATTTTGTTGCTGCCACCTATTTGAGATCCAGTTCTTGTGTAGGTTCTGCCTGTGATGCTACATGTGCTTGCTTTGGCTTCCACTCTTCCTTCATCTATGGTATCCATAAAGCTGTTGTCATGGAAAGCCCTTGTTCAGGGTGGCAGTTACTTCCGTCAGAAGGGCATCTGAGCTTCAAGCACAAGCCTCTGTACCACCTTACTTGATTTTTCATAAGGACAGAGTCACCCTTAGGACAGATCATTCCTTTTTGTCTAAGGTTGCTTTGGAATCTACTGTGAACTAGCCCATTCACTTACCAGACTTCTTTCCAAATTTCAGTAACAAGGGAGAATATTTGCTTCAATGTTTGGATGCCCATAGACAAGTCAAGTTCTATTTGTATAGAACTAAACATTTTAGAAAATCTGACCAACTGCTTATTTCATTTTTTAAGTTGAGGTTCTGAAATCCTGTTTCCAAAGTGACCCTATCCAAATGGCTCTTCAGCTCTGTCTCATTTGTGTACTCTTTGAAGGGAATGCCCTTACCTATCAAGCCTAGAAGGCCATTCAACTTAAGTGGTGGCTTCTACTGCCCTTTTTTTTGTAGGCCACAATTGATAATGTTTGTGCTGCAGCTACCTGGTCTAGTACTCAGACCTTTGTTTCCCATTGCAAACTGTATGTTCAGTGTGGGTCAGGAACTTCATTTGGTTCCACCATTTTGTGGAGTGTTCTCTCCTAGCGCCTCCCTAGGGATTTCTGTGCATAGGGACTGTGTCCCACAGGTTGAAGCTAGATGGAAAAGACAACATCAGATATGAAAGTTATGTACTTAACATAACAATAGATCTGTGCTGTCTGCTTCTGTACTATTCAACCTTCCCTCCCTCCATACCCCCTCCAAATTATCGCTGGTGGTGATTAATGAAGTGTTCCCGATTGGCTTTGCGGCCTGGTTTATATGATGGTATTTAAGGATCCTTTTTTGTCACCCTTTACATGTTGCTTAGATCTGATATTACTTGGGGGGGGGGGGGTTGTCAGGGGCAAACCATACCTGATGATAGAACAGGAGAGCATGGTATTGTGAGTAGAGGAGGCAGAGCTATCAGGCTGAAGACTCTGAAAAGGGCCTGCTTCGTATCCAAGTAAAATCAAGTAACACACAGGTTGAACCGGACAAAGGAGGCAATACAGATCTATCACTACTGTAAACAGACAGCTTTCATTTTTCCAGTATTTAAAATCAACAGGAGCCAGCAGCTGGAGACAGTGAACCTACAATTGCAGACAGATAATCAAGAAATGCATTTGTATACGAAACATCATGGTTAGTGTTTAAAGGGGAAATGGTAAGCAGTTCAATAAAAATAAATGAAAGTTTGATACTGAGAGAAGTAAATATTTGCTAGTAGTTACATCCTTGGGAGTGTTAGTACTTGTATGTTAAATTTAATGTCACTCAATTTAGTTTATTCATTTAATGATAGCTGGTGCACTTTTTCTTAAGGCTATAAATCAGCTGAGAGCAACCAAGCTGTTTTTCACATCTGGGAAGGAGATAGGACAAGGACGGGTGATATCTGTGTGAGGAGGAACATAAGTATTAACATGCATTTCTAGCATGCTTAAAACTAATTTTAGAATAGGTAGAGTCTGTTTGTGTAGCCGTCTATTTGGGGCAACTGCCCTTATGTGGTGAGGTAATTTTCCTTTTTGGAAAGTGTGTATAGTATATGTGTTTACTAGGAGTTGAAACTATTCAGTTTTTTGTTTCTTGAGTGTTTTTATTGAAACAAAAGATGTTCTGTAGTCCTATATCGCCTTCATTCTTACTGTTGGATCTGAGCCGATCTTCAGCTCCAACTCAGCCTATTTACAAGCTCGAAGTCTTCTAGTTGGCTCATGGCTAGGTAGGTATCCCATGGTGCACCAGTACAATCCACAGATCTCATTTGCCGCATCGACGAGTTCGGAAGTGCTTCTTCTTGGCCGTGGCTAAGTCTTACACATTTTGTTCAAAAATTTTGGCTAAATCTTCTAATTTCACTTTTTGATAGTGTTATATAATAACTGTAGTTAGTGTAGTGTTTGCAGTTAGAATAGTTAGCGTTTTTTAGAGCGTCTTTTGTGTGCAATTTCTTTAAGTACAGTTGGCCTTATAGTACTTGGTATCCTGTGTGCCAGTTTTCACTTGGTTGATATCTATCTATATATATATATATATATATATATATATATATATATATATATATATATATATATATATATAGACTCCTATATTTTAGGCTGTTTGTGCTTGTTTAAATTCTAAGTAATAACTTTTTGCGGAGCTTTCTGCTTGCTTATTTTTCCTGTTATTGGCGTTGCAGACAGAATGAGGTTCTGTTCACCTTAGTCTTTGTGTTTTCCACAAATTAGACTGTATTCCTGTTCTGTTGTGTGTGTCTCTCTACTTGTTTCTGTTCCCTCTAGGTCCATTTTAGTTAGAGGACCTAGTTTCCCTTCCTTCCTTCCTACCCGGACTAGGCCCATTTAAGTTAGAGGACCTATTCCTTTTGGTGTTTCTTTACCGGTTCCTGTAGGGCTAGGCCCGTTTAAGTTAGAGGACCTAGTCCTCCCACTTTCTTTCGTGTGTGTGTGTTGTGTCTGTGTGTGTGTGTGTGTGTGTGTGTGTGTGTGTGTGTGTGTGTGTGTGTGTGTGTGTGTGTGTGTGCGTGTGTGTGTGTGAGTTCACCTTCGGTGAGATGTCTAAGGAAGGCAAGGGCCATAAGCCATCTGGCTTTAAAAAATGCATAAAATGCTCACAGAAGATGTCCATAACAAATGGCCACAGTAACTGCATTTACTGTCTTGGGGCCATCCACTTACACAAAACTTGCTTATTTTGCCACTCTTTTAGTGCTAGGGTGTTGCAAGAAAGGCAAAATAAGCTCATTCTAAAAGGTCTCCTAAAACTTTCTTTTGAGGAATATCTGGCTAGCTCTTCCTCCTCTGCTAGATCTCAAGGATCTAAAAAGGAAAAGTCCAAATCCTCTAAGAGGCCCTCCTCGGCACCGGCTGGTGTCTCGGAGCTGCCTTTTAAAATTACTAAGCCTGACAAAATTACTGCCTCATCGGCCCTACTGAGTTCGGAGCCAATCGAGAGTTTTACTACTGTGGTTACAGGGTCGGCACCAAGTAGTTCGGAGCCGACCACTGAGAGTATTCAATGGAGCTGGTCTTTGGACCCTTTACCAGTCCTCCCTAGATTAAAGTCACCCATACTGCAGTGATCCTGTTCTCCTACTCTGTCCTCCAGGTCTTCCAGGAGTTTATCGGAAGATGTGGAGAGAGTAGTGCTGAGACTTCTGAAGTCATCTGCCTTACCTAAATTGTTGTTGGCTCTGACCCAGTCGGTTCTGGGGCCACTTGAGTCCGCCCTCCCTTTGGTGATTCCTCCTCTGAGTCATGCTGGTCTTTCAGAGCCGGAGTGTTTGGTACCGCTGGTGGAACCCTCGGTTCCAGCTCCCCCTGAGGTTGTTTTGGAGCCGAGTTCTGCTCAGACACTCTTGGAGACATCTGTGGTGTCTGGGAGCCGAAGCTACCCAGTCGACCCCGACAGGGACACCTGGAACTGAACCTCTTTGGTTCCGAGTCTTCCTCTTGGTGCATCGGCGAGGGTGAGCTCAGAGCCTCCATCTGTCACAGAGCCGATGGCTCTGGAACCGATGGCATCCTTGGTCTCCTCGGAGCCAAGGAGGTCTTTGGAGCCGGAGAGGTCGGCATTCGAGATGATGAGGAGTGTGCTGTCCCGATCATCAGCTCCTACCAGGGGTACCGACACTCTACCCCCAAGGGCACCTACTTCTGTCTCAGCTCTTACTCTCTCTCTGGACAGCAGAGACCCGCAGCCTCAGGAGCCACAGGCTGGTGGGCCCCACTCTTCCGAGACCTTCCCGGAATATCCTTCTGAGGAGCCCCCACAGAAGAGAACATGCAAGAGGAAGCATGTAGACTCCCAGGATGAGTCTCTTACCACGGACACTGACCTCAAGGAGTCAGAAGGGTCCCCGAAGTCGTCCTCTGATGATGTCTCCTTCGTAGACATCCTGGAAATCCTTAAGCAGAGGTGCGGCTGGTCCACTGTCACCCCTTCTGATGAGGAGTCAATGTACCTGAAGGCTTTCAGGTCTCAACCTTCAGCCTCTTGAGTGACTCCACCCTTCGGTGAACTGATGGAATTAGTTAGTCGGAAGGTGTGGGATACTCCTCATGCCATGGAGCCAGTCCCCAAAAGACCAAATAAGTTTCTTTCTGCTCCCTGGAAAAAGGAATTTTTGTCTAAAGGTGTTCCCATAGATGCTGTGGTGGTGGTGGCGGCCACTAAGAAGGAGCTAGCGGAAACTTCTTCTTCTGTTCATCCGCCGAATAAGGAGTTTCGAACGATGGACAGATACGGGAAGCGTATCTTCTCATCAGCAGCATTTACTCTTAGATTGCTGAACTATCTTACACACTTCACAAGGCTTCAGAGTGATCTCCTTAAGGAGTTAGGAGATTCTCTACAAGGTATATGTACTGAGAGAGTCCCTGACAAGGTGTCTGCCCAGTTGTCCACCTTGAACTCTATTGTCAACGCGTCCATGAGGCTTATCTCCTATGCAGCCGATGGAGCGAGTAGAGCAGCGGGTTCAAGAATTTCCCTAAGATGTCATTCCTGGATGTGTTTGTGTAATTTTGCGGAACCGTTCAAGTCTACCTTTACCAACGCCCCCTTCGACAGATCTTCATTGTTTGGACCCAAGGTAAAGGACTCACGCGGTGCGAGCAAGAAGGAAAAACACTCTCTGCCGTGGGAGTACATTTTACTGTCCCCTCTAGACCATACCCTAAGGGTCAGAGAGGTGGTAAAATGTGGTTCAAGTCCCAGAGGTTTTTCCCAGATGCACAGGGTGACTCCTCCTTCAGAGGCAGAGGAGGAAATGGTAGACGTCACCCTAGAGGCAGGGGTGGACCGCAAAACCAGGGAGGCCGCGATTCGTTTTGGGGCCAGTTTTACCAGCGCTCCTGATGTGGGACCCGACTGTGCTTCTTTGGAGCCGGTCGGGGGTCGCATTTCTTTGTATCCAGAAGCTTGGTTAAGTATTACTCAAGACAAATAGGTACAAAGAATTATTACCAGAGGTTATGTCATACCCTTTTCTCTGCCACCCTATGTTCCCAAAAGGATCCCAGATGTTCCACCCAATCACAAGGATCAGGCCACTGTGGAGGTCAGCAAGTTGCTGACAAAAAGAGTCATCCAAACCGTCCCAGCAGACCAAATAGGATCCGGAACTTACTCCAGATTCTTTTTAGTGCCAAAACGTACAGGGGACTGGAGACCCATCTTGGACCTCAGCAGATTGAACAAATCAGTAAAGAAGGACAAGTTCCGGATGGTGACACTGCAGTCTATTCTTCCGTTACTAGGGAAAGACACTTGGATGTGCTGAATAGACCTCCAAGATGCTTACTATCACATAAAAATTGACAGGGCATCGAGGAGTCATCTACGTTTCCGGCTGGGATCCAGTCATTACCAGTTTCTTGCTCTGCCCTTTGGTCTCACCACAGCCCCCAGGGTGTTCACTAAGTGTATGGCAGTAGTGACACCTCACCTGAGACATCGAGGATTCCAGGTGTTTCCGTATCTGGACGACTGGCTCCTGACTGCCCCCACCAGGCATCTACTTCTTCAGACCAGGGATGCTACCATTCAACTTTGTGCCCAGTTGGGGATTTCTATCAATTGGAAAAATCTGCCTTATTGCCCTCTCAATTTGTGAATTTTATAGGCACAGAGGTAGACACAGTAGACATGTTGGCTCGTCTGCCAGTAGAAAGGGCTCAGAATCTGGTTCTTCAACTTTAACTTCTTCTCCCACTACGAAAAGTCAAGGCCAAAACTATTCTGAAGCTTCTAGGGGCCATGGCTTCCACCATACTACTAGTGCCGCTAGCCAGACTACACATGAGGGTTCTTCAGTGGCTGCTGTCGTCCCAGTGGTCCTTTCAACACCTACCAGTATCTCATCACATATTGCTGACAGACACTTGCAAGAAGGACCTCATTTGGTCGACTCAACCCAACCAGTTAACCACGGGCACTTCATTTGTCCCTCGCCAACCGGTTGCCACTGTGACCACGGATGCCTCACAGATAGGGGGGGGGGGGCATTATCTAGGCAGGACTGTCCAAGGCACATGGCAAGATCACGAGGCTCACCTGCATATCAACGTTCTAGAGATGAGGGCAGTGCTCCTGGCGTTGCAAGCACTTCACGACCTTCTGCCTCTTGGGACGATTGCGATACAATCAGGCAACATGTCGGTAGTATGGTATATCAACAAACAAGGTGTAACCAGATCATACCCACTTTGTCGAGAGGCCATTCGGGTTTGGAAATGGGTGATATCTTCCTAGCATTTTCTGGTGGCAATGTACATTCCGGGGACAACCAACATGATAGTCAACAAACTCAGCCGGGCAATCTTGATGCCTCACGAGTTGTCTCTGAAACAGGAAATAGCGGACCAGATTTTCTGCAGATGGGGACAGCCTTGCTGCAATCTCTTTGCCAGCTTGATCAGTACCAAATGCAGCAGCTATTTCTCCCTCATCCCTCCACTGGGGGAGTCACCGATAGATGCACTTGTTCATGATTGGCCCCTGGGTCTCCTTTATGCTTTTCCTCCTTTTCCTCTCATACCCAACGTTATTCAGAAAGCGAAACAGCTGGGAAGCAAACTGATCCTCATTGCTCCTTACTGGCCTCGTCAGGTTTGGTTCCCCTTTCTTAGGCCTCTTCTCCTAGACAGTCCTTAGATTCTGGACCCAGTGCCAGATCTCTTGACGCACATGTCAGGCTCGCTTCATCCCGTGTTACACAGCCTCAATTTGACAGCTTGGCTGCTCCAATTCCATCCCTAGTCAGGCTTCACGATTTCTCACCCTCCGTGACTCATATCCTAATGTCCTCTCATAAACCCTCCACTAGGAGATTATATTCCAGTAAATGGAGGAGATTCTCTATCTGGGCTGAGAAAAAGAATGTTGACCCTTATACCGCCTCCATTCCGGTGGTTTTGGAATTCCTGTCTGAGCTTTTCCACCGGGGATCTGCAGCTGCCACTATCAGGGTTCATCTAGCCATACAAGATTCTAATCTGATGTCACATAGGCTGTGCAAATCTTTCCTCAAAGGTGCCACTTTGTTAAGACCCCCATTTCAAGAACATATTGCTTCATGGGATTTGAATTTTGTGCTATCCAAATTTACGTCTCCGCCCTTTGAACCTTCTCATTCATCACCTTTGAAATTTCTGTCTTGGAAGACTTTGTTTCTGGTGGCTATCACATCTGCCAGAAGGGTGTCAGAGTTACAAGCACTAGTTGTAAAACCCCCTTATCTGATTTTTCACAAAGACAGAGTATCTCTTTGTACTAATCCATCCTTTGTCCCCAAGGTCTGTTCCCATAGCACTTTTAACCAATCCATAGAACTTCCGGTGTTCTTTCCAAATCATTCCAACGCAGCAGAATACAGGTTTCATCAGTTGGAAGTTCATAGACAATTACGTTTTTATTTGCACCGGACTAAGGAATTCAGGAAGTCAGATCAATTATTTATTTCCTTCTCCGAATCCAGGTCAGGTTTACCAGTTTCCAAAGTGACCCTCTCAAATTGGATATCTAGCTGTATAGCTTACATTTACACCTCTGAGGGTAGGCATTTACTTTCAAAATCAAGGCTCATTCTACAAGAGCTCAGTCTACCTCTGCAGCCTTTCAAGCCAGGGTCCCACTTGATATCTGTGCAGCAGCAACTTGGGCTATCCCTCACACATTTATTATTCATTACAAATTGGATTTAACTTCCAGGGGTAGAGCATCCTTTGGTTCCATGGTACTCGGGAGTATTTTTCCTTGAGCCACCCTAGAATAAGGTGCTAGGGACGCTGTCCTATCAGTAAGAATGAAGGTGAGATAGGACTACAGAACATAAAGAAGTTATGTACTCACCATAACATTCCATGTTTGTAGTTCATCTCGCCCTTCATTCTTACGAATCCACCCTCCTACCCCCTTCCTGGAAGTACCTGGAGACAGAACAATATTGTTATCATTATTCACTGGAGACCTTTTATTATTGGCTTCTTTATGTATGTTGGTTATTACTTCTCCTAGTTAGCAGCAAACAAGATCTGGGGATTGTACTGGTGCACCATGGGATACTTACCCAGCCACGAACCAACTAGAAGACTTCGAGCTTGTAAATAGGCTGAGTCAAAGCTGAGTATCGGCTCCGATCCAACAGTAAGAATGAAGGGCGAGATGGACTGCAAACATGGAGCGTTATGTTGAGTACACAACTTCTTTTTTTGGGAAATTGTGGCATGGGTTCAAACGGAGAAGAGGTGTAGCGACTACATGCACAATTAGCTTGTCAAATATTAATATGTTCTTGAAAATTGTAAGTTGAAACATTATATCAAAAAGAACTGTCATACAAAATATGTAACAGTAATGGTTCTTCTATGAAACACCAACTTCCTGAAAGTCATTGCTTAAAAAGAATGAAAAAACATGCCTGAAAACTTCTTTTTTCTTGCTTTTTGTAGGGGGGCAAGACCCCTGCACCCCCGACACCTCCTGAACTTAGATATACCAACTCCACGTTCATACTAACTCGAAGACGGGAGAAATCTCCCTAAAAAATTAATTATTGTTGGCTTGCAATTAGAACTCACACTGGCAATGATTTCCTATGGAGAAAAGCATTCAGCATTATGCTGTTCATCATTTTTTCTGCAGTCTACTGGCGCTCGTGAAGTTTCTCCTTGAGATTGTGTAGTGAAGCTGAATATAATAGCATCTTACCAGAATGTCTGCCTTATCAATTTCTTTATGAAATTTCGATGATATTGCAGGTATAGACCAAAAGCAAGGCCTGTTGTACTATATTAAGAAGTATAGGTTGTAAATAGCAATGTCACATTAGACACATTTGGATAGAAATGAGCATATGAATTTGGCAAAGAAATGACTTCATAATGGATATTCAGTAGGGTATAAGGGACAAATGCAAAGGTCAATAATAATACAGATTTTGAGATGGGTTCCAATAGTGATAGAAAAGGAGAGGAAAAACGGTAATAATAGGTTTATGGTAATTAGGGGTTATTGGCAGAGAAGCAGGATTACACTGATGTATGCATATTCCACGTAAAACTACTGTCACAGAGTTTAAGAAAATTTGAGGAGAAATAATTAGCTTTCAGCAGGGAATTTTGTTTATGGTTGGGAAATGGAACCCGGTTTACAGTAGTGAGGGTGCATGGGGAAATAGAAGGGGAAAATAGAGTAGGTTTCTAAAGAAATATATGATAATATTTGGAATTTAAAATGTGAATTTGCTAGCAGGAGCTCAAACATTATTTACATAGAATTCCTCAAGGTGAAAAATAGGCCTAGACTGAATAAAAATTAAATTCCACGGGAGCATGGTTAGTTAATTGAAAGCTTTGAAATATATCCACCAACTATTTCAGATCATGCACATATAAAGACTAAAATAAAGATGTAGGGCAATAAAATTAAAATGAGACATTGGCACTTTAGTACTTGTATGTTAATAAGAAAGGAATTTAAAGATTGGGTAATGGAAATGATTTGAGAGTTACTATGGAAGATAGACATTACTTCAGAAGGAACAGTTAGTGAGTGGAGTAAAATAAAACTGGAGTTTAAAAATATTGCGGAAAAAGAAAATAGATATAGGAAAAACATAATAAGATTTATTTAGAGGGGTTGTCAGGAGATAAATTATTGCAGAAGAGGGGGAATCTCACAAAACAAAAAGAGGAGCAACTGCTGAGTGCTAAAGGGAAATAAGGAAGTATTTGGATAATAATCATGTATTTAGAAAGGTTGCAGTTAAGCAAGTATTGTTTGGCAACAGGTCCAGATCACAAAAACTCTTAGCATATGACTTAGGGAGGAGAAAGGAAACAGTGTTGTTGTTAGTCTTAGGGAGCCTAGAACAAGAAAATTAACCAGAGATACTACAGAGGTATTGCAGACATTTCAGAAAGACCATGCAAATTTGTATAAAGGAGAAAGAATGGAGAGACCAAGAAAAGGCACAGATGAAACTATTTATGGAAGAAAGTTGGAGAAAGATGATGCTTAAGAATTGATAGCTAAGATAGGAAGGGATGAAATGAAAATGATGCTAAATAATCAATTAACAGGAAAGTCTCCAGAAACAGTATTCCTGTAGAAGTTTGGAAGTCGGGAGAGGAGAAAGTGATAAAGATCTGGAAGGTTTTAACAATATTTTAAAAAGGATGGACAGTAATAGCATGTCAGAAGAATGATATGGTGGCTATATTACACAAAGAGGCTAAAGACAGTTTAGATCCAGCTTCATATAGAGCAATTTAAGTTTTAAACCATAATTGTTGTTTATGTTTACACTAGCTACAAAATAAAGGTGTTGCCATAATTGATAGATCTGTATCATTGTGTTTTTGGGGAGGGGAGGCAAATGTTTGACAACAGTTATAGAATAGAGATGGTTCAGAGGGAAGATGAGTGGAAAAAAAACACCTTATTAGTGAAGTCTTTCAAAATCAAAAGGGATTTTATGAGTAGGGCAAAAGTAGCATTTGTGTTCCCTGATAGAATAATAGGTTAATTAGGGGAGTATATGAAGGGTCAATGTAAAGAGTCGACAAAGCTGAGTTTGTCTCTGGCAAAATGCATTTTTAGAGAGGAACAAGGCAAGGGTGTCCTCTTTCCCCTTATTATTTGTTTTATACAGAGTCATTGGAATAGAAAATAGGTGGCTCACAAATTCAAGGATACAACTGCTGTGGTAATCAAGAAAAGTTAGCTTTGTGCACAGATTATATTATTTTGTACTTGATAAATCCAGAAAAGGATATTTCAGTTTTGTAGAACATTTTGAGGAAGTTTCAGGTCTTTTCGGGATATAAAATCAATGAATATAAACAAAAAATTATAGCAGTAAACTACATCTCTACCCATGAATTTGTTCAGCAATACTCATATTTATGGGGACACAATAAGATGAAGTATTTGATGTGTGGGATTAAAAAGAATTCTGTTATGGCAGCTAAGGATATGTGAGAAGAGACTATATATGATAAGAAGGGACTATATTACGTGATCGAATGGTCAAATAGTGGAACACGTAATAGTCGACCTTAATAATTGAACCGCCGCAATGTCGAACGGTTCAATGGAGATCTCCATACAGTGTGGAAATGGAAGATGTTAAGTTGTCAATCTCGCCTTCATTCTTGCTGGATGGGTTCGGAGCCGATGCTCGGCTCCGACTCGGCCACTTACTAAAGCGCGAGAGCTAATTTTACCGGCTCGAGGCAACCCTATATCCCATGATGCAAGGAGATAACTACCCAGATCTCGTTTGCCGCTTTCGCTTGTGAGGTGCATTTTTACCGGCTCCTGGTAAGTTTTCAAATTTTCAGACTTTGAGTCACTCCCTTTCGTTTTAGTCCACTGCTGTTATTGTTTTTTAACTCTTAACGGTTAGATTTTTAACCCTATCTCCCGTTAGTGGTTCCCCTTTTCCAGTTATTTATCCCTTCCCCTAAGTTAGGCCTTAAGCCTCCCCCTTTCCTAATTTTTTGTCAGGGATTCTGTGTGGTGTTTGGGTGTGTTTGTATCCCTGTTTTATTTTTTATTTGGATTGGGTGTTTATTGTGTATGTGTGTGTTTTTGGTACTTAGTGCTCCCTCGACACAGTTATGTCGAAGGACACAAAGGTCTCAGGCTTCAAGAAGTGTGACTCGTGCTGTCAGAAAATGTCTCTGACAGACGGTCACACTTCTTGTGTTTACTGCCTGGGACCTCTGCACCTGCAGGACTCTTGTTCTGCCTGCCACGCCTTCAGCCCAAGAGTCCTGCAGGAGCACAGAAATAAACTAATACTAAGGGGCTTATTAAAGCCTGAGAGCTCCCAGACTAAGTCTGCTCCGGGGAAGCCCTTGAAACCAGTAAAGTCTTCGGCTCCAAGCCCTAAGCCATCGGCTACTGGTTCGCCTTCTGTGACGAGATCGGCTCCAGCCGGAGCCGATCCTTCTGTGTCACAGCTTTCAGTATCGGCTCCACCTGGCGCCGATACCGCTAAATCTATGCACTCACTGTCGGCTCCGACTGGAGCCGACGTATCCCCGGCTCCTTCGGCTCCACCCACCTCCAGAAAGAGATCAAGATCCCCTTCGTTGGAGTCTATACATTCGGCTCCGAGATCACCCCTGCTCTTGGAGCGGAGCCATCGTAGCCGGTCTTCTCGGTCGTCCAGGCTGTCTGACCACGACCTTGAGAGAGTGGTGAGTAGGCTATTAAAGTCTCAGGCATTGGCCCAAATGCTCCATAGCCCGTCTCATCAGACGGTAGCTATTACACATCCACCTAACATCCCTCCTTCGACTCTCCTACAGAGCTCGGAGCCGTGACTGTTGTGGCTTCGGAGCCGATACCTCCCCCTTCGGCTCCGTCGTCCTCTGCTCCGATCTCCTCCTTGATGCCTTCATTGGAGGGATCCGGGCGTCTGGTCTCTCTTGTCGGCTCTGAGGGTGCGAGTGGCATCGGACCCCTGTCCGACCCCGTTCTCCCTCTCTGAGCTTCGGCGCTGGTGAGCTCAGCCCCGACATCAGCCTCGGAGCCGTCCCTGTCGGTGCGGCCTGGGGTTCCTATCTCTTTGGAGCGGGAGCCTTCTTGCCTCTCTGATGCGGGAGCCTTCGAGGTGATGAGGAGTGTACTAGCCCCAGGGCGTAGTCAACGGTCAGTTCCATCAGCTCCTCCCACTACAGTGCCTGCTGACGTCTCTTCCCACTCTCTTGCTCCCGGACCCAGAGATCCAACGCCTCAGGTTTCCCCACTGGGAATATCTTCCTCTTCCGAGGCTTCTCCTGACCCGTCAGGTGAGCCTCCGCGTAAGAGGACATGTAAGAGGAAACATCTAGACTCCCCTGAGTCTATTACATCCGATACTGACTTGGATGAGTCGGAGGGATCCCCAAGGTCCCCCTCTAAGGATGTCTCTTTCTCAGACATCCTTGAACTCCTTAAGCAGAGGGGGAACTGGCCTTCCCTTAATCCTTCCGAGGACGAGTCGGTATACCTGGAGGCGTTCGGTTCTCGACCCTCCACCTCCTGGGTGTCTCCGCCTTTTGACCCTCTTATGGACGTGGTGGCTCGCAAGGTGTGGATGGCCCCGGATTCGGTGGAACCCACTCCTCAGAGGCCTTCTAAATTCATCACGGCCCCACCTGATAGGCAATTTTTGACAAAAGGTGTCCCGGTTGATGCCATGGTGGTGGCTGCAGCCACCAAGAAGGAACTAGCTGATCCTTCAGTACCTGTCCATCCTCCTAACAAGGATTCCAGGACTATGGATAGGTACGGCAAGCGGATATTTTCTTCAGCGACTTTTGCCATGCGGTCGCTGAACTACTTGTGTCACTTCACCCGCCTTCAAAGAGATGTTCTTAAAGAGTTGGGAGAAGTTTTACAGGATCCGTCAGCTGCTGGGTCCCAGGATAAGATTAACTCACAGCTAGGAACCCTAAACTCTATTGTTAACTCCTCCATGCGGCTCATTTCATATGCAGCCGATGGAGCGAGTAGGGCCGCAGGCACAGGAGTGGCTTTAAGGCGTCACTCCTGGATGCGGCTTTGTAATTTTGCAGACCCCTTCAAGGCATCCTTCACAAACTCTCCTTTTGATGGTTCGACCTTGTTCGGACCTCAAGTAAAAGACACCTTGACTAGATGCGAACAAGATGGCAAGACTCTTTCTGCCGTAGGAGTCCGTTTCCCCACCCCCTTCAAGACCTTACCCAAAAGGTCAGAAGGGAGGGAAAATGTGGTTCCGCAAATCTCAAGGAGTCACGCCTGACGCACGAGGTCAGTTTACCCCCAGAGGCAGAGGGGGTAACAATAACAGACGCCGCCCTAGGGGCAGAGGGGGTCCGCAGAATCAGGGTAGCAGGGAGCCTCTCTCTGACAAACCCTTCCAGCATCCCTGAGGTGTTGCCCGATTGTCCACCTTCGGAGGCAGTCGGGGGAAGATTATCGCTGTACCCAAAAGCCTGGCTTTCCCTTTCTCAAGACAAATGGGTACAGTCGATCATATCTGAGGGTTACAAAATTCCCTTTATCCAAACCCCAATTCAGCAAAAAGGAACCCTTCCAGACGTTCCACCCGGTCTAAGGGAACTAGCAGTACCAGAAATATCAAAACTGCTAGCAAAAAGAGCCATCCAGCCAGTCCCAGCAGACCAAATAGGATCCGGAATCTACTCAAGGTTCTTTTTAGTACCAAAAAAGACAGGGGACTGGAGACCAATATTAGATCTCAGCAAACTAAACAAGTTTGTAAAGAAAACAAGATTTCGGATGGTCACACTTCAGTCCATTCTACCCTTTCTGGGCAAGGACAATTGGATGTGCTCGGTGGACCTTCAGGATGCGTACTATTAAAATTCACAGGCGCTCCAGAAGGTTTCTCCACTTTCGGCTGGGGTCCAGTCACTTCCAATTCAGAGCCCTGCCATTTGACTCACTACAGCCCCCAGAGTGTTCACCAAATGTATGGCAGCAGTTACGGCTCACCTGAGACGTCAAGGATTCCAGGTGTTTCCATATCTAGACGACTGGCTCCTCACTGCCACCACCAGGCATCAACTTCTCCAAGCCAGAGATTACACCATTCACATTTGCAGAGGGCTAGGGATCTCTATAAATTTCGAAAAATCTGCCTTGTCGCCTTGTCAATCTATTACCTTTATAGGCGCCAATTTGGACACCGTACAACTTTCAGCAAAGTAGACCAAAGGATCTTGGATATTCAAAACCACATCCATGTGATTCTCCAGAGCGACAAAATTCAGGCCAGGTTTGCCCTGAAAGTATTAGGTCTTATGGCGGCCGTCATAACACTTCTTCCCCTTGCCCGCTTTTACATGCGTCTCCTACAGTGGATGCTGTTCGCCCAATGGTCCTTTCAACGACTTCCAATGTGTCACAGGATCATGATAACTCCAATTTGCAAAAGGCATCTGACCTGGTGGATATTGTCCCCTCAAGTCCATCAGGGCAGACCCTTTGTTCCTCCCGCCCTGGTCGCCACGGTTACATCGGACGCCTCCCTGATCGGGTGGGGGGGGCATTATCAGGGCAGGATGGTCCATGGCACTTGGCAACCTTTCGAATGCCACCTGCATATAAATGTCCTGGAGATGAGAGCAGTGCTTTTAACGTTGCAAGCCCTCCACGACTCTCTTCCCCGTGGGGACTATTGCAGTCCAAACGGACAATATGTCCGTAGTGTGGTATATCAACAAGCAGGGCGGAACCAAGTCCTATCCCCTGTGTCGAGAGGCACTCAGACTTTGGCAGTGGGCAATCTCTTCTCAGCGGTTTCTGATAGCAACGCATATCCCCGGTAAATCCAACATCATAGCGGACAGGTTGAGCAGAGCTATTCTCATGCCTCACGAGTGGTCTCTCAAACAATCTGTGACGGAAGAGATTTTTCAGAAGTGGGGTCTTCCTTGCTGCGATCTTTTTGCTATGCCTCAAAACAGCAAATGCCCTGACTTCTTCTCCCTCTTCCCCCTTCCAGTCCATCCCCCCAGAGACACTCTAATCCAAGATTGGCCCCGGGGACTTCTCTATGCCTTTCCTCCCTTTCCTCTAATACCACAAGTAATTCAGAAAGCAACCGCCTTGAGAGCCAAGATGATTCTCATTGCCCCTTATTGGCCTCGACAGATATGGTTTCCGTTCCTGCATCATTATCTTTTGGTACAGCCATGGCATCTGGACCCGGTTCCAGATCTTCTGACCCACCAGTCGGGGCAGCTGCACCAATCCATACCTTCTCTCAACCTCACTGCTTGGTTGCTCCACTTCCATCCCTAGCCAGGCTTCCTATGATTTCTAATCCCGTCCGGGATATCATTGTAGCTTCCCTTAAATCTTCCACCAGAAGGATTTACACTAGTAAATGGCAACGTTTCTCCTTCTGGGCAAAAGCTAGGAACATAGATCCCTTTACTGCTCCGATTCATTCGGTCTTGGACTTCCTAGCCGAAATATTTCACTCAGGATCTTCTTCCTCCACAGTAAAAGTTCAGTTGGCAGCCATTTCAAATTTTCATATCGGCTTGTTGGACCACAACATCATGTCACATAAACTTTGCAAGGCATTCCTTAGAGGTATATTTTTACTTAAACCTCCGATTAGAGACCCCCCACCACAGTGGGATCTAAATTTAATCTTAACATCCTTGATTCTTCCCCCCTTTGAACCTGCGGCTACCTGTTCATTGAAATTTCTTTCTTGGAAGACACTCTTTCTGGTCGCCATTACTTCTGCCAGGAGAGTATCTGAGCTTCATGCCCTCTACATTCGTCCTCCCTACTTAATCTTCCACAAAGACAGAGTTTCTCTAAGGACTAATCCGTCTTTCTTACCCAAAGTGGCATCGCAGATGAACTTAAATCAATCTGTTGATCTTCCAGTTTTTTTCCCAAATTATTCTAATAGAGCGGGGCAAAAACTACATTATCTCAATGTTCACCGCCAACTCAGATATTATCTGGACAGAACCAAACAATTTAGGAAATCTGATCAACTGTTTTTATCCTATGCAGAGAACAGGAAAGGCCTTCCGGTATCCAAGGTAACCCTATCTAGGTGGCTGTCTTCTGTGATTACATACATTTATCAACTCAGTGGTAAAGAGTTGACTTTTAGGCCAAAAGCCCATTCAACCAGAGCACTAGCTACATCTGCAGCTTTTCAGGCTAGACTTCCAATAGACACTATTTGTGCAGCAGCCACATGGGCCTCTCCTCATACCTTTGTTTCGCATTACAAATTGGACTTGGCCTCCAGAAACAGAGCAAATTTTGGTTCCACCGTTCTCAATAGTCTGTTCCATTGAGCCACCCAGGATAAAGGTGCTAGGGACGCGGTCCCATCCAGCAAGAATGAAGGCGAGATTGACAACTTAACATTGAGAAGTTATGTACCTACCATAACGTTCCATGTTAGTTGTCTTCTCTCGCCTTCTTTCTTAAGGCCCACCATCCCCCTAGCCTGGTCAGACCGAGAAGATTGTTCCTCTTCCTTGAAGAGTCCTGATCCAATTTTTCCAGCTAATTAGCTTACTAGTGTCACTAGATCAGGTTGGTCTTTTTCGAGGGATTATTACCTCTTCCTCCTCCTCTCCAGTTGGAGGAATATATTGCATAATTTTTCCTTAGCTACCAAATGAGATCTGGGTAGTTATTGCCTTGCATCATGGGATATAGGGTTGCCTCGAGCCGGTAAAATTAGCTCTCGAGCTTTAGTAAGTGGCCGAGTCGGAGCCGAGGATCGGCTCCGAACCCATCCAGCAAGAAAGAAGGCGAAAGAAGACAACTAACATGGAACGTTATGGTAGGTACATAACTTCTCATTTTCCATTGTCTGCACTGTAGTGCGATCTCGGAGTTGGTATATTTAAGTAGTGGGGGGGTGCCGGGGGGCTTGCCCCCCTGTGTAGAGTGTTTAAATAGTTTGTTTGGGTGGGTTTTTCTTTTTTCATTTTCCATTCGACATTGTGGTGCTTTGATTATTACGGGTTGACTATTACATGTCCGACTATTTGACCATTCGATCACGTAATATAGACCCGATAAGAAGATATGTGGTAGGATATGTCATGGCTGTCAGGTATGTAACAAAGTTCAGAAGGTTTAAAATGTTTCTTTGGAAGTGTTTGCATAGATATTTTTATACCCCAAACAAACTTCAGGGAATTTTTCCTCATGTAGATAGACTTGCTGGAAGTGCAATGGTGTGATAGGAAAGAGAGAAGTAATTAGGCATATGTTTTATGGAAATGTAATGAACTGGCAGATTTTTTAAATTCCTTATAGAATACTTTGTCAGAAATGCTGGGGGAACAAATTATTGTAATTAACTCATTAACTCTGAGCACCATCTCACAGAGCCTCTGTGCTTACACCCGAGTGCGCTGTGAGACAATAGGAATTGCAAGCTGTTACCCCGAGTACCTTCCCCTGGTGTGACAAATTGCAATGTAGATTTATAATGTGAGCAGCATGTAAAACATGCTGAAATCGTAATCTAAGTTGTTATTTACCTTATATACCTACGCAGGTATTTCCTTTCTTTTTGCTATTTGTAGATTAGCAGATTTTATCTGCTGCTGGATCCCTCTGTTTATTGATCGCTATTGGAGACCAAGACACCGGCGTTTATACCAGGAAGTCCTCAGTGATTTTCTTCTGCCTGGGCCAACAACTGCTTCTTCCTGCTCTTATTTTGCTTGTGGTAAGCTGGCATTAAGATAAGCTGATTCCAAGTGCGTTTGGAGAGAATGAAGTGTGTGTGTGTGTGTGTGTGTGTGTGTGTGTGTGTGTGTGTGTGTGTGTGTGTGTGTGTGTGTGTGTGTGTGAATGCAGAAGAGACTGCATGTATGTATGAGAGAGTGAACGGTACAGGAGTGAATGAAGAGTGTTTGTATAAATGTAGAAATGCCTGCTTGGGTGTATGAGAGAGCAAATGGTAAAGGAGTGAATGCAGAGTGTGTGTATGAATGTAGAAGTGCCTGCATATGTGTATGAGAGAGCGAACGGTACAGGAGTGAATGCAGTGGACTGGTAGACCCGCTGTGAGTAGATGGAATCCGCTCCTTTGGATCTAAACATTTTGGGCTTGTATTACGTAGACATCCGTCAGTATGATGAAAGTGCACAGCCTCGAAGCAATGATCTCTAAGTATAAAACGTATATGCACAGCGTGGGAATTACAGGGCCAGGATGATCAGGAATGGAGGATTATTGCCTAGAAACACTGGGTGAATTAGTAGAACTCAGATGCTTTGACTGGAAAGTGCAGGGAACAGCTTTATTAGACTAAAAGTATTGATTTCAGATGTGTTATAAAGGGGTGAAAGTTCCATATATACTGCTAGGAAATGTAAAGTCCTTTTGCACTTGTTTGGAGGTCTAAACTGATTTATAATGGGTGAGAGCTTGAAAATGAGTTGTAGGGCCCATATGCTCCAGGGCTGAAATGCAGGACTTAATTGCAAAGTACATTGAAAATCAGTTGAAAATGCAGGGCTAAAATACATTGAAGTGGAGGCATGGTGCATATATGTACATGATTGCAGGTGTTCATAGGTTCATAGGTAGCTACAAGCTATTGGCCCTAGGGCCTATATAAGCCTAGCCAAATGGTACCCTGGCTTTTGCCAACCAAGAAAATTATTAAGCAGAGCCACATAAGTGATCCCCGGGGTGAATTTTCCATCTCCCATCCAATCATCAAGATTTTTCTTGAAGAGTGCTAATGAGGAGATTTGTTTGATATAGATATGTAGTTTGTTCCAGAGTATGGGAAGTCTCTCTGACAGGAATCTATCCCTCCAGCTTGTTCTGTTTATTCTGGTGACAAGGTTTAGGTCCTGAGAGCGTGTAGCTCAGAGGGATTGGGATTTCTTTACGTGGAGCACGTCCAACAGATCTGGGTTTGACATAGCTTTGTATGTTAGGCAGAGATCGCCTCTGAGTAGACGATATGCGACAGAGTAAAACTGGAGTTTTTTGAGACGGTCTGCGTAGAGCATCTGTTTGAGGCCGGTAATCCTCTTTGTGAGGTATTTCTGTGGCCTTTCCAGTTGTTGTAGATGTCTTGTGAGGTACATACCAAAAGGGGCGTTGTACACTATAACGGGTCTAATGAGTGATGAGTAGAGGGGAACAATGACCTTTTTTTTCCTGGATGAGAATCCTTTTGTGATGAGGTGTGCCACGTAGAAGGGTTTCCTGACTACTGTGGTGGTGTGAATATCAATGGAGAGACTACTGTCCACCTGTGTCCCAAGGTCTCTTATCACACTTTCGGTGTTAAGTAGACTACCACCTATGTGGTAGTTCATGGGTACAGAGTTTTTACCAAAAGGGATGACAATGCACTTTTTGGCATTGAGCTTTAGGCTATGGCTTTGACACCAGGCATCTGTCTCAATGAGGCCCTTTTGTAGAATGTCCACATCGTTAGGAATTTTCATTATGGCTCCTAGTTTGCAGTCATCTGCGAACTTTGTTAGGCAAAGACCTTCTGTGTTAGCCTGTACTTCAGAGAAGTAGATACGAAACAGGAAAGGACCTAGGACTGAACCCTGTGGTATTCCACTTGTCACTGGTCTGAAGTTGGATTTAGAGTCTGCTACTTTCACAGTGTGGGTTCTGTCAGTGAGCCAGTTGGCAACCCATCTTTTGACATAGGGATTTATACCTAGTTTAGTGAGTTTGTTTAAATTCCAGAGTGGGGGATGGTGTAGAAAGCTTTGGCGAGATCTAGATAGGCTGTGTGAATCACCTTACCCTCATCTATGGCTTTGGTGACCTCTTCAAAGAAGTCTATCAGGTTTAGGAGACATGATCTGCCTTTTACAAACCCGAACTAGGTAGGGTCCAGAGTTTAGAGATTACCAATGTCATTGTTTATAAGTTCCATGATGATGCCCTCCATAGCCTTGCAGACCAGGCTCATCAGGCTAATGGGGCTGTAGTTCCCGGGGTCTGTGGTGGCTCCCCCTTTGTGGAGTGGGATAACCGTTGCTGTGCTCCATTCAGTGGGCACAAAGCCTGAGGTGAGGCTATGATTGAACATGGTACTTAGGTGGAGTGCCAGTTCATTCTCTAGTTCATGTAGAACGTAGCCTGGGATGTTGTCAGGTCCCATGGATGCTGTGTTCTTGGCTTTGGAGAGTGTGTTTTTTACCTGTGCAGCCGCGATTACAGGTACTTTGTATTCTTCCGGTATAGAGATGGGCCCTTTAGGGGATGAGAGAGGGGTAAAGTTAGCACTGAACCTATCTGCCAGGATGTTGGCAATATCAGTTGGTTCTGTATATTTAGTGCCATTGTGCTGTAACTCAGAGCAGATCTGAGTGTTGCCATTGAGATTCCTGACATAGCTATAGAATGCTTTGTGGTTGTCTTTAGAATCAGTGGCGATTTTGTTTTCATAACTAGCTTTGGAGGATTTTATGAGGGATCGCAGCTTCTTACTGAGGGTGACCACGGAGTTCCTCCAATCATGGGATTTTACTCTTTTTTGCAGCGGTTTCTTTCTTCTGTTGTAGAATTTGTTTATAGCAGGGGACCACCAGATTGGCTTCCTTTGAGGATAGCATCTTGGTTCTGTTGGGGAGTGTACCATCCATGCACTCGTGTAAGTGCTTATAAAGTGCAGTTGTATAGGATTCAGCAGTCGTATCTCTATTGTCCGTCAGCATGGGTGTCGTGAAGTTTGCCACTTCTGTCTTAAGAAGCGTGAAGTTGGCTTTGGAGAAATTTTTTACGGTGCTTTCCCTAATGGGGGGTGGGGGTGGGTGGGATGTGGATGTCTAGGGTGATTTGCTTGTGGTCGGATCTGACCAACGAGGAAGTGACCTCTGGTGTGGAACACCGGTTGCCCCTGTTGGTAATGACCAGGTCTAGGATATTGCTGCCCCTGGTGGGGGTGTGGATAAGTTGATCCAAGGCATTGGAATTTATGAATTCTAGAAAACGTTGAGTACAAGAGTTGGTACATGAGTAGTTTTCCCAGTTAATGGTGGGGTAGTTGAAATCGCCCATTATTATGGTGTTAGGTTGTACCCTAATATTTTCCAGTGTGTCAAGAAATGAGGAGTTGGAATCCTGGGGCATTGTGGGGGATCTGTAGCAAGCTACAATTTGCATTGCGGTCTTGCCCAGAGTTAGTTGCACTTGGATAATCTCAGATGCATTATGCTGAGCATCTAGCCTGGAGGTGTGGATATCCTTAATGAATATGGACATGCCTCCGCCTTTAGTGCTTCGGTCCAGGTTAGGTGGCCGAAAGGTGTGGTATGAATTATAGCCTGGTAATGCTGGGATACTCTCTGGAGCCTTGAACCAGGTCTCTGTCATTACACAGATGTCGATGTTCTCCATTTTAAGGAGTGCCTCGGGTGAGTGCATTTTGAGGTTTAGACTTGTAGCATTAAGTAGCATTACCCTCAGATTTTGCTTGCTTGCACCTGTTATGGTGGTGAATTTGTCATTTGAATCTTGCCTAAAAAAGACACTATCGGGGTGGCAAGAGCCTTAGCCAGTATCTGGAATCCCAAGGGCAACAGGTGCAGGCTATCTCTGGCAAAGCTTTGTGGTTTGTCGATCATGTCATCCCAGGCAGACAGATACTGGATCCCCTTAGAATGACTCCAGAAGCTTAGCCAATTGTTGAAGTCAATCATTTTGTCCTTGTACTGTGGTATCATTCTGGGTGATGGCAGGATGCTACTCAGGGCTAGGGTCATACCTGCCTGGGCTACAAGATCAGAAAGCTCCTCCATGTCTCTTTCATGTAGTCCAGGGAGGTACGTCTCAGGTCATTCACACCAACATGGACAATGACAGAGTCATATTTGTACTTGCAGTGGAGTGACCTGAGTGCATGCGTTATGTGGTGGATCCTGGCACCTGACAGGCAGCTGATAGTAACTTTCTCCTTGTTTAGCCTGGTGAGTGGAACATCAGTGTGCCTGATTATAGAGTCACCTATGGCTAGAGGGTTGGGTATGTTGTTATGCCTTATGGGCTGTGGTTGAGTGGCACACTGAGTTTGTGGGCTGACTGTCATTTGGGTTGTGTTTGGGGGGGGGGGTGGAGGTTGCTTGCGTTTCTGCTTTGGAGGTCCCTGTTGCTTGGGTAGATTTTTTTTTTGAGAGCCTCCGTGAATGTAGGTGTGTGTTTTGTGTTTCTATGTATGTGTTTTGGTGGTGTAGGTTTTGAGGGACTATGTGATGAGTGTGGTATGGTGCAAGTGTTTACCTTCTCCTCTTGACTGTCTAGTCCAGTCTTGGGTGAAGAGAGCTTTGCTTCCAGTTTGTTTATATAAGTGCATCTTTTACAGGTTGTAGTGTTGGGTGGTAGGAGGAGAGGGTCGTCTGTGTACATTAGGCAATTGTTGCATTGCCCCAAGATGCCCAGATTAATCAGGTAGACATGAGAAAACACTGGGAGCTGACCCTTAGACATGCCTGGATATGTGCTTATTTATTAAGTACTAAAAACTGTTTTCCTCTAGACACGTGAGGAAAGTTGAGTATTGTAGTAATTTGTAGCTTATTTAGTGCTTACAATGAGTACTGAACAAGTGTTGAGCTCAAAGACACAGATATGAGTACTGAAACTAGAAAACTGGCTAGTTCTAAGAAACAAAATTAAGCTAGAAGGCTTCGCTCCAACACAGAAAGGCTTGGGGGCTCAGAAGCTTAGAAACAGTCCTGGATACAGCAAATCTGTATCTGGACTAGACAACTTATAAGAAAGGCAGGAAACAAGCTTAGAACATTTTTTTTTTTTGGTGAAGTGGAAAGGGGAAAGGAGGAACAGAAGCTAACTGGGTTGGCCTTCTCAAATATTCTCCCTGGAATAGGTAGAATGAGGCAATGACACTAAACTGGGAGGAGTGTCCCAGATCAAATTTACAGTAGGGGCGGGCAACTGCAAAGCCACCGAGTATAAAAACAGGATACTAAGAGGGAGGGAGAGTGGGAAACAAAAATCAGAACAAACAAACCCAACCAGATGCTTAACAATTGTGGAAAATTCTAATACCTCACACACAGTGAGTAAAATAAAAGTGCTATAAATAACTCCGAAATAAGCAAAAAAACAGTGTTGTTGTGAAATATAGAAGAACAGGGTCCAGATGCAGTGGGCATTTGGGAGTTGTGGTTGAATATAGTCTGGATGGGAGTTACAGCATCCAGCTGAATGGGGGGAAGAGTGATGTACTTGTTAGGAGGCATAAGTCCCGAACAATCAGTGTTGGAGCTACATGATTATGTTAAGTATGTGAAAAGTATGCACTGATGTGTGTGTTATGGAGTACCACAACTAACTAGGTAATTAACTAAATAAAAACAACCAATTTTAACAATAGTCTGAACTGTGCTGGGTTGAGTATTTACATATTAACTCAAATATAATTGTGCTTTTAAGTCTCTGTACAAAAAAGTGCCTGCCATTCTCAGTTTTATTTTAGTAAGGTGTGCACTTTGGGAATAGTGTTTTGTTGAGAAGTTATTCCAGATTTACATTAAAACTGGTCTGCCCAAAGTTCCTAGCCTATTAGCATGGCTACATTCAGTGATATATAAGCTCAGTAAGGATTATGACTGTTTTAACTA
The DNA here is from genome assembly GCF_019279795.1 of Protopterus annectens. Taxonomy (NCBI): domain Eukaryota; kingdom Metazoa; phylum Chordata; order Ceratodontiformes; family Protopteridae; genus Protopterus; species Protopterus annectens. The sequence goes on along the minus strand of NC_056737.1, from coordinate 802,615,857 downwards.
ATGATGAGCAAGATACTTCTATAATTTGAGGGGTACTTGTGAATCAAGAAATCATCATCTCTGTGCTGAACTGAAATATGTATCTGATACAACAGAAGGTGAAAGAACAAAAAAGTAAGAAACGGCAAATGAATCAAAGGACAAAGCACTACATAAGGCATAGGTAGATCTAGTTTCAGAGTTAGTCATGCTTTAAAATAAGGCCATCCACTGTAAGATGTGTATGCTGGGCATCTCTGAGGGTCAAGAAGATACCGAACTAGTGACGTTTATCTTCATAACCTTATAAGTGGAGCCCGAAAATGTGCCTTATGTAACACTCAAGTAGCCACAGTATGGCCTTGACAAAAAGTTATTGTCATACACAACTCATTCTCAAATGTCTGAAACTTCAGGGCAAATAATATTTTTTATCAGTAGGCCAGGTTATGAAATATTTTTGTCATGCTTAGATCATTAGGTTAGATTTATTCTGGATTACTTTGCAACATTTTATTTCAGAAAGAAATGTTTTATGCCAGCAGTGAAAAGACTAGAGGTTGGCTAGAAAAAAGCTACTTAGCTGGCATTATTTGAAGGATACACTCACATGTCTGTCTGATAAAAAGATTGCTTTATCTGAACTCAGGTAGTGAAGCTGGGAATTCAGCTATAATTCTCACTTGAGTTTTTCACTGTTTGTTCTAACAAAGTGTTTCTCCGGTTTTGCATTACACAAACTGATTTATGGTAAGGTAGCTATTTTGCCTGACAGAGATGCCTTCGAGGTCATGCGGAGCGTGCTAGAACCAGGTTCTGCCCCTCAGTCGGCTCCCTCAGCCCCTCCATCTACAGTGCCTGCGGTGATTTCTACTCACCCCCTTGTCTCACACCGCAGAGAACCAACTCCTCAAGATTCCCCATTGGGAATTTCCTCCTCTTCCGAGGTCTCTCCTGACCCTGCAGGAGATCCCCCTAGGAAGAGGTAGTGCAAGAGGAAGCACATTGACTCCCCTGAGTCTATCACCTCTGACACTGACTTAGAGGAATCCGAAGGGTCCCCTCGTTCCCCTCTGAGGATGTCTCCTTTGGACATCCTTGAAATCCTCAAACAGAGGGGAATTGGCCAGCCCTTAACCCTTCGGAGGATGAGTCAGTGTATCTTGAGGCGTTTGGTTCTCGCCCTTCTACCTCCTGGGTGTCCCCTCCCTTTGACCCCCTTATGGAAGTGGTGGCAAGGAAGGCTTGGACGGCTCCTGACTCAGTGGAACCCACCCCGAGGAGACCATCCAAATTTATCACTGCCCCCACAGACAAACAGTTTTTATCCAAAGGTGTCCCTGTTGATGCCATGGTGGTGGCTGCGGCCACAAAGAAGGAATTAGCTGATCCTTCGGTTCCTGTCCATCCTCCTAATAAAGAATCTAGGACAATGGGCAGGTACGGCAAGCGGATGTTTTCGTCAGCGACCTTTTCAATGCGGTCGCTGAACTACTTATGCCACTTCACCCGTCTCCAAAGAGATTTACTCAAGGATATGGGTGAACTGATGAAGGATCCTACAGCTGAGGGGTTCAAAGACACAATGAACTCCCAGTTGGCAACCCTAAATTCAATTGTGAACTCCTCCATGCGGCTAGTATCCTACGCAGCAGATGGAGCGAGTAGATCCGCAGGCACAGGAGTTGCCTTACGAAGGCACGCCTGGATGCGGCTATGCAACTTTGCGGACCCTTTCAAGGCGTCCTTCACCAATTCCCCTTTTGATGGATCATCTTTGTTTGGTCCTCAGGTGAAGGATACATTGACCAGGTGCGAGGTGGAAGGTAAGACTCTCTCTGCCGTAGGAGTCCATTTTTCCACCCCTTCTAGACCCTATCCCAAAGGTCAGAGGGGAGGAAAGATGTGGTTCTGAAAACAATCCCAGGGAGTCTCATCTGACGCACAAGGCCGATTCCCCCCTAGAGGCAGAGGGGGGAATAATAATAGACGCCGCCCCAGAGGCAGAGGAGGTCCGCAAAACCAGGGTAGCAGAGAGGTGTTCTCTGACAAACCCTTTCAGCACCCCTGAGGGGCTGCCCGGCTGTCCGCCTTCGAAGGCAGTCGGGGGAAGATTATCGCTGTACCCAGAAGCCTGGCTTTCCCTAACTCAAGACAAATGGGTACAGTCGATCATATCCGAGGGTTACAAAATTCCCTGTATTCATATTCCAACCCAATCAAAAAGATCCCTTCCAGACGTTCCACCCGGTCTAAGGGAAAAAGCAGCATTAGAAGTGTCAAAGCTGCTGTCAAAAAGAGTCATCCAATCAGTCCCAGCAGACCAGCAAGGATCCGGAATCTACTCCAAATTCTTTTTGGTACCAAAAAAAACAGGGGACTGGAGACCCATTCTGGATCTCAGCCACTTAAACAAGTTTGTCAAAAAAACAAAATTCCGGATGGTCACGCTACAGTCCATCCTACCCTTCTTGGGTCAGGACAATTGGATGTGCTCGATAGATCTTAAGGATGCGTACTATCACATCAAAATGAACCGACGCTCCAGGAGATATCTCCGCTTCAGGCTGGGAGCCAATCACTACCAATTCAGGGCCCTGCCCTTTGGTCTCACTACAGCCCCCCGGGTGTTCACCAAATGCATGGCAGTGGTCATGGCTCTCTTGAGGCGCCAGGGATTCCAGGTGTTTCCATATCTGGACGATTGGCTCCTTACTGCCACCACCAGACATCAGCTTCTCCTATCCAGGGATTTCACCATTCAAACCTGTCAAGCTCTAGGCATTTCAATAAATTTCGAAAAATCTGCCTTGTCGCCTTGTCGGTCTATTACTTTCATAGGCGCCAAATTAGATACACAGACCCTTTCAGCCACTCTCACAGAGCAGAGGGTTTTAGACATCCGGAACCAAGTATCCCTTCTATCGCAATTGGTCAAAGTCAAAGCTAGACTGGTATTGAAGGTACTAGGACTCATGGCAGCAGCTATTCCCCTTCTCCCCTTAGCTCGCTTTTACATGAGGATCTTCCAATGGATGCTCTTTACCCAATGGTCCTTTCAACGACTCCCAATGTCCCACACCATACTGATAACTCAAGTATGCAAGAATCATCTGTCTTGGTGGGTCACGTCACCTCAACTTCTCCAAGGAAGACCCTTCACTCTCCCCCCTCCAGTTGCCACGTTGACAACAGATGCCTCCCTGATTGGGTGGGGGGGGCATTATCAGGGCAGGACAGTCCAGGGCACGTGGCAACCCTTCGAGTGCCACTTGCACATAAATGTCTTAGTGATGAGAGCAGTGCTTTTAGCGTTGCAAGCCTTTCACGACTCTCTTCCCAAAGGGACTATTGCAATTCAAACGGACAACATGTCTGTGGTGTGGTACATCAACAAACAAGGCGGAACCAGATCATACCCTTTATGTCGAGAAGCACTCAGACTTTGGCAATGGGCGATCTCTTCTCAGCGTTTTCTGATAGCGAAGCATATTCCCGGGAAATCCAACGTCATTGCAGACAAGTTGAGCAGAGCAATTCTCATGCCGCACGAGTGGTCTCTAAAGAAATCTATTCTAGAAGAGGTATTTCTAAGATGGGGCCATCCTTGCTGCGATCTTTTTGCTACTCCCCAAAACAGCAAGTGTCAAGACTTCTTCACTCTCTTCCCGTTGCCAGGCCATCCCACCAGAGACGCTCTAGTCTGCGATTGGCCCCGGGGACTTCTGTATGCCTTTCCCCCCTTTCCACTGATACCTCAACTAATTCAGAAAGCCATCGCCTTGAGAGTGACTATGATCCTCATTGCCCCTTACTGGTCTCGACAGATATGGTTCCCCTTTCTTCATCGCTACCTTTTGGAGCAGCCTTGGCATCTGGACCCAGTACCAGATCTGATTACCCATCAGTCGGGTCAGCTGCACCAATCTCTGTCTTCCCTAAACCTCACAGCGTGGTTTCTCCAATTCCTACCTTAGCCAGGCTTCCCTTAATATCTCGCTCGGTCCGAGATATCTTGATAGCCTCTCATAAATCCTCTACCCGGAGGATTTATACTAGTAAATGGAAACGTTTTCCCTTTGGGCATCATCGAAAAGCATTGATCCTTTTACTGCACCTATCCAGTCTATTTTAGACTTTCTAGCAGAACTTTTTCATTTAGGATCTTCTGCATCAACCATTAGAGTTCAGTTGGCTGCCATATCAAATTTTCATGTTGGTGTCTCAGAATCCAGCATCATGGCTCACAAACTCTGTAAAGCCTTCTTAAGAGGTGTATTTCTTCTCAAACCTCCAATCAAAGACCCTCCGCCTCAATGGGATTTAAACTTGGTTCTGGCATCTTTAATTCTTCCCCCCTTCGAACCAGCGGCTTCATGTTCTCTGAAATTGCTTTCTTGGAAGACACTTTTCTGGTAGCTATAACTTCAGCGAAAGAGTATCAGAACTCCATGCTCTATGCAGTCGCCCTCCTTACTTAGTTTTTCACAAAGACAGGGTATCTCTCCGGACTAATCCATCCTTTTTACCAAAAATTTCTTCTCAAATTAACCTAAACCAGGTTATTGATCTCCCCGTTTTTTTCCCTAACTATTCAAATAGGTCAGAGCAAAAGCTGCATTTTTTAGATGTTCATCGCCAACTGAGATATTACTTAGACAGAACTAAACAACTCAGGAAATCTGATCAATTGTTTCTGTCATATGCAGAAGGAAGATTGGGCCTTCCAGTCACTAAAGTATCTCTGTCTAGATGGCTCACGTCTACAATTACTTTCATCTATGAGACCAGACATCAAAAATTACCCTCAAGACCTAGAGCTCATTCAACTAGGGCATTAGCTACATCCATAGCCTTTCAGGACAGGTTGCCAATAGACTCAATTTGTGCAGCAGCCACCTGGGCTTCTCCTCATACATTCATTTCACATTACAAATTGGACATGGTTTCCAGAAGCCATTCCAATTTTGGTTCCACTGTTCTCAAGAGTCTGTTCCGATAGGCCACCCGGGATAAGGTGCTAGGGACGCGGTCCCATCCAGCAAGAATGAAGGCGAGATTGACAACTTAACATTAAGAAGTTATGTACCTACCATAACGTTCCATGTTAGTTGTCTTCTTCTCGCCTTCTTTCTTGCGTCCCTCCCTCCTTCCCCCAAGCCTGGACAGACCGACCGGAATTCTTTTGTGTTTCTTCCTCTGAAAATTGTTACCCCATTCTTGGAGTATAGTATTGCTTGGTATAGCTACCAAACGAGATCTGAGTAGTTACCGCCTAGCATTGTGGGATATAGGGGAGCCTCGAGCCGGTGGAATTAGCTCTCGAGCTTTTAGTATTGGCCGAGTCGGAGCCGAGGATCGGCTCCGAACCCATCCAGCAAGAAAGAAGGCGAGAAGAAGACAACTAACATGGAACGTTATGGTAGGTACATAACTTCTTATTTAGTTCTGCGACCTTTGCTATACGATCGCTTAAGTATTTGTCTCATTTTACCCGTCTTCAAAGAGATCTCCTGAAGAGCTTGGAGATACTCTGCAGGGTAGTCCATGCGGCTCATTTCCTTTGCAGCTGATGGTTCAAGTCAGGCAGCGGGTTCAGCGATAGCTCTTCGGAGACAGTTCTGGATGTGCTTATGCTCCTTTGTGGAAGCCTTCAAGTCTTCCTTTGTCAACACCCCATTCGATGACGCTTCTCTTTTTGGGCCCAAAGTCAAGAAGACTCTCACTAGGTGTGAGCAGGGAGAAACACTCTATCTGCCGTAGGAGTCCGTTTTTCCACCCCTACCAGACCATGCCCCAAAGGGCAGAAAGGTGGAAAAATGTAGTTCCAAAAGTCCCAAGGAGCTTTCCAGAGCACACGTACTGAACCCACCCCTCCCCCAGGAGCAGAGGAGGGGGCAATAATGGAAGATGCCGCCCCGGTGGCAGAGGGGGTCCGCAGAACCAGGGCGACAGGGATCAGTTCCATGGTAAGCCCTATCAGTGCTTCTGAAAGGAGGCCTGACTGTCCTGCTCTGGAGGTAGTCGAGGGTCGCTTGGCTTTGTATCCAGATGCCTGGCTAGGAATTACAACAGATTCTTGGGTACAAAGCATCATTACCAGAGGATACAGCATGCCATTTTTAGAAAATCCACCTATTGGCAAAAAAATCCCAGACATTCCACCCAGTATCAGGGATCAAGCAGCCATAGAAATCCAGAGGCTGCAGGAAAAGAGAGTCATCCAGCCAGTCCCAGCAGGCCAGATAGGATCCGGAACTTACTCCAGATTCTTTTTAGTTCCAAAGAAGACAGGGGACTGGAGGCCCATCTTGGATCTCAGCAGACTCAACACATTTGTAAAGAAGAAGTTCTGGATGGTCATGCTTCAGTCTATTTTCCCATTCCTCAGATTGGGCGATTGGATGTCCTCTATAGATCTCAAGGATGCATACTACCACATCAAAATGGCCAGGCCATCCAGAGATCATCTGCGTTTCCGGCTGGGAGCCAACCACTACCAGTTCCGAGCACTGCCCTTTGGACCCACAACAGCCCTCAGAGTGTTTACCAAATGCATGGTAGTGGTCACGGATCACTTTTGAGGCATTTAGGATTCCGAGTGTTTCCGTATCTGGACGACTGGCTCCTTAAAGCTGCCTCTTGGCATCAACTAATTCTGTCCAGGGATCACAATCTCAATCTCTGCTCTTAGTTAGGCATCACTATCAATTTCGAAACATTTGCGTTGTCACCATCGCAGCGTATCTCCTTTATCGGAGCAGAACTAGACACTACCAACGCCACAGTAAGATTACCCATGGACAGAATAGCCACACTCCAAAACCAGGTCTCGGACATTTTGCAGAGAAGAAAGGTACCGGCCCATCAAGTTCTGAAGCTCCTAGGCACCATGGCCGCTACGCTCATAGCAGTTCCTCTGGGACGAATGCACATGAGGATTCTTCAGTGGTTACTATTCACCCAGTGGTCGTACCAACAACTTCCCATGTCATTCTTAATCATGATTACGGATTCTTGCAAGAAGGATCTTCACTGGTGGTTGACCAGCCAACAAGTTACAGTGGGTCGACCATTTGCCCTCCCCCTGCCATCAGCCACTGTGACCACGGATGCTTCTCTGATAGGGGGAGGCTTTTTCAGTGAAGAACAGCCCAAGGCACCTGGTCAGAGACAGAATCACAGCTGCACATCAAAGTTCTGGAGCTGAGAGCGGTGCTTTTGGCATTGAAGCATTTCCACAACTCTCTGCGATACAGACGGACAACATGTCAGTGGTCTGGTACATCAACAAACAGGGGGGAACCAAGTCTTGCCCCCTGTGTCGAGAGGCCTTGAGAATTTGGCAGTGGGCTGTGTCCACCAGGCGCTAGCAACACATATCCCGGGGAAATCCAGTGTGATAGCGGACAAGTTGAGCAGAGCCATTCTGCTACCACACGAGTGGTCTCTCAAAAACGAAGTTGCGGACAAGATTTAACGCAGATGGGGCCAGCCTTGCTGCAACCTGTTTGCATCACCTATGAATGCCAAATGCAGAAGCTACTTTGCCCTGAATCCTCCACCAGGGGACAGCCCAAGGGACACGCTCTTACACGATTGGCCCCCGGGACTCCTGTATGCCTTTCCACCTATACCCCTGATCTTGAAATTCTTGCAGAAAGCCAAAATCATGGGAAGGACTGTAATTTTAATAGCCCCTTTTTGGCCTTGTCAGATTTGGTTCCCCTTCCTCCGACTCTATCAACTGGAGGAACCTTGGATTCTGGACCCAGTTCCAGACCTACTGATGCATTTGTCAGGGGACCCTCCATCCCTCCATTCGTTCCCTCAGACTGACAGCTTGGCTGCTCCGATTCCCTACCTAGCCAGGTCACAGAATTTTTCTTCGGAGGTACAGTACATTCTTGTATCTTCGCATAAGGCTTCTACCAGAAAGTTGTATGCTAGTAAATGAAAGCGGTTTGCTTTTTGGGCCTCTGAAAATACCATTGATCCCTATGTTACCCCGATTGCTTGTATCCTGGAATTCTTGTCTAAGCTTTTTCATGAAGGTGCTGCAGCGGCCACTATTAGAGTTCAATTGGCTGCCATCTTGAATTTTCACCTAGGAGCTGAAGGTTCTAATTTAATGTCTCACAGATTATGTAGGACGTTCCTTAAGGGCACCATTCATCTTAGGCCGCCTGTTAGACAACTTTTTACTCCTCGGAATCTAAATGTTGTGCTGTCATGTATTATCCCCCCCCTTTGAGCCTGCATCATCCTGTCAGTTGAAGTTTCTTTCTTGGAAGACTATTTTCTTGGTGGCCGTTACTACAGCACGCAGGGTATCTGAGCTTCAAGAACCTTTCTATCAAACCCCCATATTTGGTGTTCCATCCAGACAGGGTATTATTGAGGACTATTCCTTCATTCCTGCCAAAGTGTGTTCTGAGACCAATCTGAATCAAACTATTGAACTTCCAACCTTTTTCAGTAATCATTCTAATCAGTTGGAATACATGTTGCATAAACTTGATGTCCACAGACAATTGAGATTCTATTTGGACAGGACAAAGGAATTTAGAAGATCTGATCAACTCTTTGTATCTTATGCTGAAGCTAAGAAAGGATTACCAGTTTCTAAAGTTACCCTTTCCAAATGGTTAACTGACTGCATTAAACTTATCTACTCTTCAGCGAACCAAACATCAGAGCATGGTAAGAAGGCCCATTCAACTAGAGCCATCTCCACTTCTTTGGCTTATATGGCTTGTTTACCTTTGGACACTATATGTGCAGCTGCCACTTTGTCTAAGCCGCATACCTTTATCACTCATTACAAAGTGGACAGGGCCTCCAGGGATGGTTCTTCCTTTGGTTCCACTGTACTTAGGAATATACTCCCTTGAGCCACCCAGGATTAGGGTGCTTGGGACCCTACCCATGTGTAAGAATAAACAGCGAGATTGAACAACTTCACATAAAGAAGTTATGTACTTAGCATAAAGTTCCATATGAGTTGTTCATCCCGCCTTTATTCTTACATTCCCACCCACATTCCCCATCCATGGTCTCGAAGAGCGAGTAGACTTGGGTTCTGGTAGTCTTGATCTGGGACTTCTTACTCTGGCTGGAGTATTTAGCGAGTTATACTTGTTCATGCTGACTTCAGCAAACTAGATCTGAGGTAGGACAGAGAGCATCATGGGATAGGGGCCTGGCCTTGAGCTACTTCGAGATCTTTAGCTAGTAAAGTGATGGCTCGGCTCAGAACCCATGTGTAAGAATAAAGGCGAGATGAACAACTCACATGGAACGTTATGGTAAGTACATAACTTCTTTTTTTCTGAGTTTGGCAAATAACTGTGGTAAGGAGTTGGTGAAGATGCTGAGAAAGAACAATTGTTTCAGGAGAGTGCTACCACGTACAATCTAATGTCAGTAACCATCCTGCAATACTTCTTTTTTTATTCTGCTTTAATCAGCCATGAGTAGAGTTTAGATGACAGGAAGGACTTAGTAATACAGAACTTGATCCCTTAGGTCCATTGCTGAATGGACACATGTAAAGAGAAAAGGCATAGGTAAGGCTGACTGCTGACACTGAAAGAGGTCGTGAGACTGCAGTGGTATCAGCTATCTGAGTGGGTGGCCAGCACAGCTATGGGACAGATCAGATGGCCTTGCCTGCTACTGAAGTCCCGTGCCTGCCCTGGGTTCATTAATGGAGTGGCGGTCCTTGCCTTGCTTTTTCTCTTTACATGTACCCATTCAGCAGTATGTTGGCTACACCAAGAATGTGTATATTTACAATCATATGTGTCTACACAGTAAAACAACTCGGTCTGAATGCTGTACACAAGTACAGATATCAGTTATTTTTAGGACTCAGGTTACGGAAATTATGATGTTTTCATATTTTGGTAAATAACTTTGCAAGGGAGCATTTGAATGTGCTAAGTAATACCTCATTTTAAAGACAGCATTGATAGTTTCAACATATAAAAGAACTGTGCCTGTATGTTGTACACATGTGCAGATATCAAAGTTTGTTTCAGACTTGGGTTATGGAAATTATGATTTTTTTTCATATTTTGGTCAATAACTTTGCAAGGGAGCATCTCAGTGTGCTAAGTAATACCTAATTGTAAAGACAGTATTGATAGTTCCAACATGGTAAAAAAAACTGTGCCTATACGTTGTACACATGCACAAATATCAAATTTTGTTTTAGATTTAGGTAATGTAAATTATGATTTTTTTCATATTTTGGTAAATATCTTCGCAAGGGAGAATCTGAATTTGCTAAGTAAGACCTCATTTTGAAGACAGTATTGCTGGTTCCAACATGGTAAAAGAACTGTGCCTGAATGTTGTACACTTGTGCAGATATCAAAGTTTGTTTTGGAGTTAGGTTATGGAAATTATGATTTTTTTTCATATTTGGTAAATAACTTTGCAAGGGAGCATCTGAATGTGCTAATACCTCATTTTGAAGACATTATCGATAGTTCCAACATGGTAAACAAACTGTGCCTATATGTTGTACACATGCACAAATATCAAATTTTGTTTTAGACTTAGGTAATGGAAATTATGATTTTTTTTCATATTTTGGTAAATAACTTCGCAAGGGAGAATCTGAATTTGCTAAGTAAGACCTCATTTTGAAGCAGTATTGCTGGTTCCAACATGGTAAAGGAACTGTGCCTGTATGTTGTACACATGTGCAGATATCAAAGTTTGTTTTGGAGTTAGGTTATGGAAATCATGATTTTTTTTCATATTTTGGTAAATAACTTTGCAAGGGAGCATGTCAGTGTGCCAAGTAATACCTCATTTTGAAGACAGTGTTACTCCTTACCACATGGTAAAAGAACTGTGTCTGTGCACTGTACACATGTATAGATATCAGTTTGTTTAGTCTTGTAGGATTATGAAAATGATATGTTTCCAATATTTCTCATTATTATGCCCATAACTTGCTGCGGTAGCGTTGTCGCCTCACAGTAAGATGCTGTCTGGTTCAATTCTCAGCTAGAGCGTCTTCTACGTGGAGACATGCGTGAATGGGCGTACCTTCGTTGAAGGTTGTGCGTCAGGGCTGGTAACTCGGCACGTAAAAATCAACTACCAATCATTAGCGGACCGGAGTTCCGCTGTGGTGAGAACCGGGAAAAAGCCGAAAGACACAACAACAACATCTTTGCAAGGGAGCATGGTGATGACACAAATGATGTATCATTTTGAAGATGACTTTGAGACGCACAACTTCTACACTGATATGTAGGCTCTGTCTGTTACAGGTGATGAGATATTATGCTTCGTTTATTTATCAATTATGAGAAATATTATATCTGAAGTAGGTACTTCATTTGTCAGCAACATTTGGGTATCGGATCCGAGCCGGCAACTTGTTTCACAACTATCAGATCCGAGCTCCTAGCTCCTCCCCTTACCCATAATCCCCTGCCAACCCTGACTGACCCCAGATCTAGTTTCCCGCGCTTAGTGAAAGCAGCTAGATTCAGAGCTCCTAGTATCGCAGATAAGTTTTCAACTTTATTGTACTTGTTATTGTAAAATTTTTAGTAAAGGGTTGAGTGTGTTAGGTTCCCTTTATTTTAGCCTTAGAATCTTGTATTTTTTGTTAGTGTAAATTCCTCCCCTCCCCTCCCCTCGCTGGTGCGTAGTGTTTGTGTGGGTTGGTGTGTTTGGGGCCTTGTGTGAGTGAGTTTGCTTTTTTTGTAGTATAATGTCAGAGGCCGCAAAACCGATCTCTAAATACACCGAGTGTGGCCATAAGCTTTCACCGGCGGATGGCCACACTCTGTATGTTCGGTGCCTTGGGGTTGAACACCTGTCCTCTGGGTGTGCTATCTGCGCAGGGTTCAACCCCAGGGCACTGAAAGAGTGGAGGTCGAAGCTGATCCTGGTGGGACTTTTGCCCCCGGATTCGGCTTCGGCCTCTGGTGCTCCCGTGGCCTCACCCCAGTCCTCGGTGGCGGCCACTCCTGCCTCTCTCCCCCCGGCCGGGACTCAAACTCCCGCTACAGCGCTGGAGGAGAGGGAGGCCAGGAGGGAGAAAAAGATTGAGAAGCACCACAAGCGGCGGGCCGAGGCCTCCGCTTCGTCCCCCCCCGGCTAAGCGGGCTTCTCCCTCCATGGCTTCCAAGTCTCCTCCTCCTAGGCTCCGGTCCCCTTGCTTCTCACCGGGACCCGAGGAGGAGGAGACCCGATCTCCGTCGAGGTCATCGAGGCGGCACTCTCGGCCCACCTCGGTGGCCTCGTCGAGATCCACTTATAGCCTGTCAGATGCAGACTTGGACCGGATGATGCGAAGGTTCATCCAGGCCCAGCTGCAGATGGGAGTGCTCCTACCTCCCCCCCTTCGGAGGGAGCTCAACGCCTTTTTCTGCCCCGATAGCTCCTTCTCCGACCCGCTTCCCGGGTTCGGAGCACCCGGAGCCGGGCAGCATTGGAGTCGGGGGTGGGTCGGCGCCGACAGTGCTTGGTACTTCGGCTCCGACCTTTCCCTAGAGTTTTTCGGGTCCGTCCTTGTCGGATCCGAGCTCTCTGAGCCGTGGGCTGAGCTTCAGATCCGAGGGATTCAGTGTGCCTTCGGCTCCGTCCAGGTCGGAGCACACAGGTCCTTCGGATCCAATGGTCTCGGCTCCGGTTCCGATCCCCCCATCGGATCCGCGTGGGAGTCGGCTCTCGGATCTGAGAGAGAGTGACTCTCCCTCGGCTTTCGATGCGGTGGAGAGGGCTCTGTTGAGTGCATCCGGACCCCCGACCCTTGCCTCGGCCCCATCCTGCACTCCCACTCAGCTGCGTCTGGCTTCCATCGCCCGGCCACAGGGACAGCCTGCTTCGATGTCTCAGGTCGTTCCTTTGGAACAAGATGTTGCTGGTGAGACTTCCTCGGACAGCCCCCCCGAGGATGTTCCTCATAAGCGGAAGTGTAAGAGAGGAGGCACGTGGACTCCCCTGAGTCCTTAACAGAAGACACGGACTTGGATGAAGGGGAAGGCTCCCCAAGGTCACCCCCCGAGGATGTCTCCTTCGGAGACATCATGGAAATGCTCAGGATTGGGGGGGGGTCTGCCCCCAAGGCTTCCTCTGACGAGTCCGTGTTCCTGGAGGCATTCGAAGCAGGCCCATCTACCTTTTGGGTGTCCCCTCCGCCCGACCCCCTGGTGGACCCTATTACCACCAGGGCTTGGAAGGAGCCGGACACTGTGGAGCCAGTTCCCAAACGCCCCGATAGGATTCTGAGCCCCCCTTCAGAGAGGTCCTACTGGAGCAAGGGTCCCCCCCATAGATGACATGTTGGTGGCGGCAGCCACTAAGAGGGAGTTAGCTCAGGAGAGCCCCTCGGTCCATCCACCGAGCAAAGAGTCCCGCTCGATGGATCGCCTAGGGAAGTGGGTCTTTAGTTCAGCGACCTTCTCAGTAAGGTCCCTGAACTACATGGCACACGTTATTAGGATGCAGCAAGACCTTATCAAAGAGTACGCTGCTTCCCCCCCGGAGTCCATGTCGGCAGAGGACAAAAAATTGTACTCCACTCGCATGGCCACTCTAAGATCTATATCAAATACCTCTATGTGGCTTTTGTCCCATGCCACAGAGGGAGCCGCTAGAGCCAGCGGAGCAGGCCTAGTCATGAGACGCCAGGCCTGGCTCCGACATTGTGACTTCGCGGAACCCTTCAAGGCGTCATTTGCGAATGCCCCTTTCGATGGTTCTGCCTTATTTGGCAAGACTGTTCGTGAGACTTTAGTCCAGAGCGAAAAGGACGGGAAGACGTTGTCTGCCGTCGGAGTCTGCTTCTCTGCTCCCCAGAGGTCCTTCTCTAAGAACCAAAAGGGACAGCAGAAGATGTGGTTCCTGAAATCGCAACATTCCCAGCCTGCTCCGGACAACCAGTCCTTCTGTGGCAGAGGAGGACAGGGAGGACAGGGAGGACGCCGCCCTAGAGGCAGAGGGGGCCCGAAGAATTTTGGGTCCAGAGAAACCTTCTCTGATCGGCCCACGCAGCAACCCTGAGGGGTTGCCCGACTGCTCCACTCTGGAGGCAGTCGGGGGGCGTTTCTCGAGGCACCTGGCAGTTTGGGAGTCCATCACATCAGATCGCTGGGTGCTTCGTATCATATCCAGAGGTTACCAAATTCCCCTGTATCATGTCCCCAAACTCAGAAACCTCCCCGATGTACCACCCGATCAGAGGGAGGTAGCAGCTGCAGAAATTCAGCAGCTCCTAGACAAAAGAGCCATCCAACCCGTCCCCCCAGACCAGCGTGGATTAGGTTATTTCTGGTGCCAAAAAAGACGGGGGACTTAAGGCCAGTTCTCGACCTCTCCCTTTTGAACCTGTCAGTAACCAAACAAAAATTCCGGTTGGTCACTCTTCAATCCATCCTCCCTTTATTGCGGGAGAACGACTGGATGTGCTCAATAGACCTCAAGGATGCGTACTACCACATTCTGATGGACAGACGATCCAGGAGGTTCTTCCGCTTCTGGCTGGGAGCCAGTCACTACCAGTTTAGGGTCCTTCCCTTTGGCCTCACCACAGCCCCCAGGGTGTTTACCAAAGTATTAGCAGTGATAGCGGCCCACCTGAGACTCCAGGGAATGCAGGTTTTTCCATACCTGGACGACTGGCTCCTGACCGCCCCGACAAGGCATCTACTTTGCTCAGCCAGGGACTACTTCCTACAGCTTGCTCCCCAGCTGGGCATCACCATCAACAGGGACAAATCTTCTCTTGCTCCGACTCAGGTGATAGAGTTTATAGGGGCCAAGTTGGATACAAGAAACCTTCTAGCATTCCTGACTGCGGAACGACTACAAAACCTGAGGCTTCATGTGCGGGCCATCCTCCAATTAGAAGCCCCATCGGCGGAGTTGGTCCGGAGGGCTCTAGGCTCCATGGCGGCGGCAATCACTCTTTTGCCATTGGCTCGTCTAAATATGAGGGTCCTGCAATGGACCCTTCAAGTACAGTGGTCCTTTCTACATTACCCCCTAAGCCATCCTATTCCCCTCAGCAGGGCTTGCAGGAGGGCTCTGTTATGGTGGCTCCAATCTCCAGACCTCCATACGGGACATCCCTTCTCCACGCCTCCTCCCCTCGCCACGGTGACCACGGACGCCTCTCGCCTCGGGTGGGGGGGCATTGCTCAGGCAGGACGGTCCAAGGCACGTGGAACGAGACAGAGACCTCTTTGCATATCAATATCCTGGAGATGAGGGCGGTGCTATTAGCGTTGCAAGCACTTCAGAACCTTCTTCCTGCAGGAACTATTGTGATCCAGACAGACAGCATGTCAGTTGTCTGGTACATCAACAAACAGGGGGGAACCAGGTCCTATCCTCTCTGTCGAGAGGCCATGAGAGTGTGGGAATGGGCGACCTCCACCAACCGCTTTCTTATTACGACGCACATTCCGGGACAGACCAACATTCTGGCGGACAGGCTCAGCCACACCATCCTTTCCTTTTACGAGTGGTCTTTCAGTCTCCAGGTAACGAAGTGGATTTTTGCCGAATGGGGGCAACCCTGTTGCAATCTCTTTGCTTCTCCCTCAAATACGAAATGCAACAGTTACTTTGCTCTAATTCCCCCCTTCAGGGAATCCCCGAGAGACACTCTGGTGCATGCTTGGCCTCCCGGTCTACTTTATGCTTACCCACCTCTACCTCTGATGCTGAAACTCATACAGAAAGTCAGTCGGTTGGGGAGCAGAATGATCCTCATTGCCCCATTCTGGCCTCGTCAAGCGTGGTTCCCTTACCTGTGGTCTCACCTGGTAAATCCTCCTTGGATTCTGGATCCCCTACCGGATCTAATATCTCACCCCCTGAATCTCCCGATCCCGAATCTGGACAACCTCAAGTTAACAGCTTGGCTGCTCCAGTTCCACTCCTAATCAGGACTCCCAGAATCTCTTCCCCAGTTAAAGCCATCCTTGTAGCAGCACATAAACCTTCCACTAGGAAGGTCTATTGCAGTAAGTGGAAGTGTTTCTCCATCTGGGCGGAGAATCATAACTTAGATCCTTTCACAGCACCATTACCGACTGTGTTGGATTTCCTTACAGGTCTGTTTCATCAGGGGGCTAGCTGCTCTACGGTCAAGGTTCAACTGGCAGCTCTCTCTCATTATCATGTGGGACATGAGTCAGGTCCCTTGATTACGGCTAAATTGTGTAAAACCTTTCTAAAGGGTACCTTCCTGCTCAGACCTCCTGTCAAGGAAGTTATACCCCCTTGGGATTTATCTCTAGTCCTACAGGCATTGACAGCTCCCCCTTTTGAACCTGCTGCTTCGGTTGATCTTAAGTACCTATCTTGGAAAATGGCGTTCCTTGTCGCTATTACTTCAGCGAAAAGAGATGTGATAGTGTTCAATCTCGCCGTTTGTTCTTACACATGGGTTCGGAGCCGATCCTCGGCTCCGTGCCGGCCTCTTGCAAGCTCTGCATCGAGAAGAAGCTCGAGACAATCTAATACCCACAATCCCCCTCTGCCTTTACCTCAGATCTAGTTTGCCGCTGCTGCGTTCGCATCGCTGGGAGCTAGCTCGAGCGTCTAAAGCTAAGATATAACTTATTTGTTATATTTTATTAGATTTTCTAATTCTATTTGATGTTTCAGTATTATACTGTATGATTGTGTTGTTGACTGGTTGAATTCTTGGTACCGTTAAGTTGTTTTATCGGTTAGAATTTTTCAGGGCCTACAACCCGGATTTGACTGCATTACTGGACTTGTCTTTTACTTCTATAATGTCTGATAAGGTAAAGTCGGGTTTTAAGCGTTGTCAGTGTGGCCAGAAAATGTCAGTGACTGACAACCATAGTTCCTGCGTCTACTGCCTTGGCCCTCTCCACTTGCAAGAGGACTGTTCCATCTGTCACTCTTTTAGTGGGAGGGTCATGACAGATAGGCGCAGGAAACTAATGGACAGAGGTTTATTGAAACCTTCTTTTCAGGAGGCTCTGGATGCTTCTGACCAGGCATCAAAGTCCTCTAAGGAATCGAAGACGTCGGAGCCCAAGTCATCGGCTCCGAGCTCTTCAGCAAAGGTTAGATCACCGGTTCCACAGACTTCGGGGCCGAGTGTTCAACTGGTATCGGTTCCTGAGCCTCGAGTCTTGGAACCGGTGATGGAGCTCCCTCCTTCGACCTTATTGAGGTCGGCTCCGTCTTCGGTTCCTTCGACCCGTTCTTCCTCCAAACTCTCGGATATCGATGTGGATCGCGTGGTGCAGAAGTTATTGGAGCATTCGGCCCTGTCCAAACTTATTTCGGTTTCCACCCAGTTGGTGTCGAAACTTGAAGGCCTCCCGGTGTCTCCATCCATTCCTCCTCCAAAACCGGTTCAGTCTTTGGAGCTGGAAGAGGCTGATGTACTGATTGTGGAACCCTCGGGTCCAGAACCGTTCTTTTCTCGGTCTGTTCCTCTCACCTCGACTCCGTCGGACCCGATACCGGAGTCTCGGAGCCGACGATCTGTCCTTGGTTCCGGGGCCGAGTCGAACCGACGTTTCGGTTCCGACTCTCCCCTCGGGCCTCGGCGCGGATCGATTCGGCTCCGTCCTCGGGTCGATGCCTTCGTGCCTGTGTCGGGATTCTTCCCATTTCCTCGGAACCGGGAGATTCTTCGATGCGGGACCCGGGGGCGTTCGACCTGATGAGGAAGGTGTTGTCTACCCAGACAACCACATCAGTGGAAGCAACCTCTCCTCCCCATAAAGGGCCGTTATCCTCCTCTGCACCCACGGCCACATCCAAGCGTCGGGCACCAGTGTCTCAGCCACCCCTGGAGGGTGCCCCCTCTTCCTCCGAGGCTTCTTCGGATGCTCCCCACGAAGAAGTCCCTAGGAAAAGATTGTGTAAGAGGAGACACTTGGATTCTCCACAAGAATCCTTGACATCTGATACTGACTTAGATGAGTCAGAGGGGTCCCCTAAGTCACCTTCGGAAGATGTCTCTTTTTCGGACATATTGGAGATCCTGAAACAGAGAGGTGACTGGCAGTCCCTTCCCCCTTCTGAGGATGAGTCAGTTCTGCTGAAGGCATTTGGTGCTCGCCCTTCTTCCTCCTGGGTCACTCCGCCCTTCGACGAACTAATGGAACTAATTGCTCGAAGGGCGTGGGAGGCTCCTGACACAGTGGAACCAGTCCCAAGGAAACCTAATAAATACATCACGGCACCTCAGGACAAGTCCTACCTAACAAAAGGAGTTCCAGTGGACGCTATGGTGGTGGCAGCAGCCACGAAAAAGGAGATGTCGGAGTCTTCTTCATCTGTCCATCCTCCTAATAAAGATTCTAGGACGATGGATAGATATGGGAAGCGCATTTTTAGTTCAGCGGCTTTTTCCATGCGATCCCTGAACTATTTGACCCATTTTACACGTCTACAGAGGGATCTAGTCAAAGAGTTGGGAGATACCCTCCAGGGTACTACAGATGCAGCTGTCTCAGAGAAAGTGACAGCGCAACTTAATACCCTAACATCGATTGTTAACTCGTCCATGAGGCTGATTTCCTACGCAGCCGAAGGTTCGAGTAGGGCAGCAGCTTCAGCGATTGCTCTTCGCAGACAATCCTGGATGCGCTTATGTTCCTTTGCGGAAGCCTTCAAGTCTTCCTTTACTAACGCCCCATTTGACGGTGCCACTCTTTTTGGCCCCAAAGTAAAGGAGACCCTTACCCGGTGTGAACAGGAGGGAAAGACTCTGTCTGCTGTCGGAGTCCGTTTTTCCACCCCAACCAGACCGTACCCCAAAGGGCAACGTGGTGGGAAAATGTGGATCTGAAGTAGGAAGACTTCATTCGTCTGCAACCTGTGGGTATCAGATCCGACCTCGGATCCGAGCCGGCAATTCAAAAGCTTAGGCTCCGAGCTCCTAGCTCCTCCCTCTTACCCATAACCCCTTGCCAAGCCCTGACTGACCTCAGATTTCGTTTGCCGCTTTTCAAGAAGCAACGGAATTCTTGAGCTCCTGGCGTGGTTTTTGAGATAAGTAGTTTTCTGACAGGAAAATTGTTAAAATTCTCTTTTTTTGTTACAAAAATAGTTAGTGTTGTGTGTGATTAAGGCTTTCCCTCCCTCTTTAGTTAATATTTCTCGGGTTTTTCGTAGTTTGTTTGTTTGTGTGTGTGTGTTTAGGCCTTAGGTGTTATGTCTGAAGCCCCTAAGGCTGTCTTTTCGAAATGTACTGAGTGTGGCCATAAGCTGTCCCCAGCAGATGGCCACACTCGGTGCGTTAAATGCTTGGGGGTTGAACACCTGTCTTCTGGTTGTACCATTTGTGCAGGGTTCAACCCCCGGGCTTTAAGGGAACGGAGGTCGGTTAGTGCTGGCGGGTCTTTTACCCCAGATACTGCTTCGCCTCTGCTCCTCCAGTCAGCAACTTGTTGCTGTGAGTTCTCCCTCCGGCTGGGACTCAACCTCCCTTAAAATGCCGGAGGGGAAGGATTCTAGTAGGGAGAGACAGAAGGAGAGGCACAGGAGAAGCACCACAAGAGGAGAGCCAAGCTTCCAGCTCAGCTCCTCCATCTAAGCGGGCTTCCCCTGTGCCTTCTAGCCTTCCTCCTCCTCGGCTCCACTCCCCTCGGTTCTCTCCTGGACCCGAGGAGGAGGAGGCTAGCCCTTCCAGGAGGTCACCGAGACGGTTCTCTAGGTCCGCCCGTGGCCTCCTCTAGATCGACTTTTCGATGAGCGAAGCTGATATGGACCGGATGATGAGGAAATTCATCCAGGCGAAATGCAAATGGGAGTGCTCCTAGCCCCCAACCGGGAGGGGCTTGACCCTTTTTCGCCCGTAGCTCCTTCTCCGACCCATACCACGGGTTCGGAGCTGGCGCCGTGCAGATTTGGATCCGGGGTGGGTCGGATCCGATTGGTCGGCGCACCTCGGATCCGTCCCATCCCTTGAGTGCTTGGTACCGGACCCGACCTCTCGGAGCCGAGGCCGAGCCTCTGATCCGAGGGAGCTGGTGTGTCTTCGGCCCGCCCAGGTCGGAGCACACTGGTCTCGGATCCGGCGGTTTCGCTCCGACTCCGATCCGCACGCCGGATCCAGTGGGGGTCGGCTCGGGCTTAGAGAAGCTGGCTCCCCCTCGGCTTTCAACGTTATGGAAAGGGCACTGTCGAGGACATCCGGACCCCCGGTCCCTGCCACGGCTCCATCCCGCACTCCATTGCAGTTGGGCCAGGCCCCCACCAGCCGGTCCCAGGGACAGCCCGCCTCGATGTCCCAAGTGGTTCCCTTGGAACATCCATCTGCTGAAGAGTACTCCTCGGACAGCCCCCCCCGATGAAGTACCTCGGAAGCGCAAGTGCAAGAGGAGGCACATGGACTCCCAGAGTCCGTCACTGAAGACACGGACTTGGATGAAGGGGAAGGCTCCCCTAGGTCACCCCCTGAGGACGTCTCATTTGGAGACATCATGGAGATGTTAAGGATCAGGGGGGGGTGGTCTGCCCCAAGGCTTCTTCGGACGAGTCTGTGTTCTTGGAGGCATTCGAGGGCCCTTCTACCTCTTGGGTGTCCCCTCCTGCTGATCCCCTGGTAGATCTTATATCTATCAGGGCGTGGAAGGATCCGGACACCATTGAGCCTATCCCAAAACGCCCGGACCGCATTCTTTCTCCTCCATCAGACCGCACCCACTGGAGTAAGGGTCCCCCAGTAGATGCCATGATGATGGCTGCAGCCACGAAGAGGGAATTGGCCCAGGAGAGTCCCTCCGTCCATCCTCCGGGCAAGGAGTCCCGTTCGATGGATCGAATTGGGAAGCGAGTGTTTAGTTCAGCGACCTTCTCCTTGAGAGCGCTGAACTACATGGCGCATGTCATTAGGATGCAGCGAGATCTGATTAAAGAGTACGCTGCATCTCCCCCGGAGTCCATCTCGAGTGAGGATAAGCAGGTTTATTCCACCCGAATGGCCACTCTAAGATCTGTGTCCAATACATCTATGCGGCTGCTGTCTCATGCTACTGAGGGAGCCGCTAGAGCCAGCGGAGCAGGCCTTGTCATGAGGCGACAGCTCCGCCATTGTGATTTTGCTGAGCCCTTTAAGGCGACCTTCGCGAATGCCCCTTTCGATGGTTCTGCCTTATTTGGCAAGACTGTTCGAGACACTTGTCCAGAGCGAAAAGGACGGGAAGACGCTGTCTGCCGTCGGAGTCCGCTTCTCAGCTCCCCAGAGGTCCTTCTCTAAGAACCAAAAGGGACAGAAGAAGATGTGGTTCCGGAAGTCGCAGCAGTCCCAACCTGCTCCGGATAACCAGTCCTTCCGTGGCAGAGGAGGACGGGGAGGTCGTCGTGCCAGAGGCAGGGGGGGCTCCTGGCAATTTTGGGTCCAGAGAACCCTTCTCTGAGAGACCCACGCAGCAGCCCTGAAGGGTTGCCCGGCTGTCCATCTCTGGAGGCAGTCGGGGGGCGGTTTTCGATGCACCTGACTTCTTGGGAGTCCATAACAACAGACAGTTGGGTGCTTCGACTTATCCAGAGGATATTCAATACCCTAATCAAGATCCCAAATCTCGCAGCCTCCCAGATGTTCCACCCGACCAAGGAGGCGGCAGCTCAAATCGAGCAGCTGCTAGGAAAAGAGCCATCCAGCGTCCCCCAGATCAAGCCGGATTAGGGTTTTACTCCAGGTTCTTTTGGTGCCAAAGAAGACGGGGACTTAAGACCAATTTTAGACCTTTCCCTGTTGAACCTGTCAGTAACCAAGCAAAGTTCCGGATGGTCACCCTGCAATCTATACTCCCCTTTGAGGGAGAACGACTGGATGTGTTCCATAGACCTCAAGGATGCGTACTACCACATTCGGATGGACAGACGATCCAGGAGGTTTCTTCGCTTCCGGCTGGGAGCCAGTCACTATCAGTTCAGGGTCCTCCCCTTTGGTCTCACCTCAGCCCCCAGGGTGTTTACCAAGGTGTTAGCGGTGGTAGCGGCCCACCTGAGGCTCCAGGGATTACAGGTCTTTCCGTACCTGGACGACTGGCTCCTGACTGCATCATCAAGGCATCTTCTGTGCTCAGCCAGGATTACTTCCTTCAACTAGCACCAAGGCTGGGCATAACGATCAACTGGGAGAAATCTTTCCTGAATCCAACTCAAATTATAGATTTCATAGGAGGAAGACTAGACACCAGATCAATGCGAGCCTTCCTCACCCCAGACCGTATCGTCAGCCTGAGGTGTCATGTAACAGCAATCCTTCAACCGTCACCAACTGCAGCTTCGGTCCTGAGGGCCCTAGGTTCTATGGCGGCAGCTATCCCGCTTCTAATTCATGCCCGCTTACGCATGCGGATCCTTCAATGGACCCTTCAAGTTCAGTGGTCTCCTCTTTGTTCGTCTCTAAACGCTCCGATTGCGGTCAGCAGAGCGTGCAGGGACTCCCTTCTGTGGTGGCTTCTTTCTCCGGAGCCCCTAGCAGGAAGACCCTTTTGCGCTGCATTTCCCCGAGCCACAGTGACCACGGACGCTTCTTGCCTCGGGTGGGGGGGGCATTCTGCGGGAAAGATTGTCCAAGGCACGTGGAATCCCACAGAGACATCATTGCATATAAATGTCCTGGAAATGAGGGCGGTGCTCCTAGCGTTGCAAGCACTTCACCACGTTCTTCCTACAGGGACTATTACGATTCAGACAGACAACATGTACGTAGTCTGGTATAACAAAAAGCAGGGAGGAACCAGGTCTTATACCCTTTGTCGAGAGGCCATGAGAGTCTGGGAATGGGCGATTTCCACCAAACGCTTTCTGATAGCAACGCACATTCCGGGAAAGTCCAACATCCTTGCGGACAAGCTCAGTCGCACCATCCTTTCTCCACACGAGTGGTCCCTAAACCTTCAAGTAGCGAAGAAGATTTTTGCCGTTTGGGGCAACCCTGTTGCGATCTTTTGCTTCTCCTCAAACGCCAAATGCGACAATTTCTTCGCTCTACTTCCCCACCAGGGAGTTCGAGGATGCTCTGGTGCATGCTTGGCCTCGGTCTCCTTTATGCCTACCCTCCACTTCCTCTGATGCAGAGGTTTCTGCAGAAAGCCAACAGTTTGGGGAGCAGAATGATTCTCATTGCCCCATTCTGGCCTCGACAACCTTGGTTCCCTTCGTATGGTCTCACAAAATCAATCCACCATGGATTCTGGATCCAATTCGGATCTCATCTCTCACCCTCTGGGAATGCCAGTTCCCAATCTGCGGACCCTGAAGTTGACAGCTTGGCTGCTCCAATTCCAACCTTAATTAGGACTCCCGGTATCTCTTCACCGGTCAAAGCAATTTTGGTGGCTGCTCATAAACCTTCTACCAGCAGGTTTATCGGAGTAAATGGAAGAGGTTCTCTATATGGGCAGGGCAGAGAACAGTGGATCCCTTTTCAGCACCTATCTCTGCGGTGCTAGAATTTCTAACAGACCTCTTTCGTCAAGGGGCCAGTTCTTCCACGATTAAAGTACAATTGGCGGCTATATCGCATTATCATATTGGACAGGACACAGCTCCCCTTATGACAGCGAAATTATGCAAATCCTTTCTCAAGGGAGTTTTTTTATTAAGACCTCCAGTCAAGGAGGTTGTACCGCCTTGGGATTTGTCTTTAGTCCTGCAGGCCCTTACTGCTCCTCCCTTCGAGCCTGCAGCTTCTGCTGATTTAAAATTCCTTTCCTGGAAGACTGTCTTTCTGGTAGCTATCACTTCAGCCAGAAGGGTGTCTGAGCTTCAGGCTCTTTGTGTCAAACCGCCTTACCTTTCTTTCTTCCCTGATAGGGTGTGCCTCAGGACCAATCCATCTTTTCTTCCAAGGTCTCTTCTGAATCCAATATTAACCAGTCAATCAATTTGCCTGTCTTTTTTCCCAAGTATTCAAACAAAGGGGAATACAAATTACATTCATTGGATGTTCATAGACAATTACATTTTTATATTAACAGGACAGCTGGCCACAGGAAATCAGATCAGCTGTTCGTCTCCTTTGCTAAATTTGCTCTGGGTAAAGCAGTGTCTAAAGTCACTCTGTCTAAATGGATTGCTAATTGCATATTGCAGGCATATGACACTTCAGGCAGACCTGCTCCTCAGAGGGTTACGGCTCATTCTACTAGGGCAGTTTCTACGTCAGCCGCCTTTAAGTCCCGTGTTTCGTTGGATGATATCTGCGCGGCAGCTACTTGGGCCTCGCCTCATACTTTTATTTCTCATTACAAGGTGGATGTTGTTTCTAGAGGAAGAGCATCCTTTGGCTCAGCGGTGCTCCGGAACATCCTTCCATGATGGCCGCCCAAGATTCAGGTAGCTAGGGACTCTGTCCCACAGGTTGCAGACGAATGAAGTCTTCCTACTTCAGATTTAGAAGTTATGTACTCACCATAACGTTCCATCTGAGTAGGTGACTTCATTCGGATGTAACCATCCTCCATCCCGCTGACCTTTATAGAGCGAGTATTTATGCTGTTTTAGTATACTGTGGTCAGTATTTGAGGCAAACTCAATCTGAGGTCAGTCAGGGCTTGGCAAGGGGTTATGGGTAAGAGGGAGGAGCTAGGAGCTCGGAGCCTAAGCTTTTGAATTGCCGGCTCGGATCCGAGGTCGGATCCGATACCCACAGGTTGCATCCGAATGAAGTCACCTACTCAGATGGAACGTTATGGTGAGTACATAACTTCTAATTTCGAAAACCCCAAGGATCTTTCCCAGGCACACAGGGAGATGCCCCCTCTAGAGGCAGAGGAGGGGGCAGAGGTGGAAGACGCCGCCCTGGCGGCAGAGGGGGTCCGCAACATCAAGGTGACAGGGAGACACTCCCTGGTAAACCTTTCCAGCACTCCTGAGAGGAGGCCCGACTGTCCTGCTCTGGAGGCAGTCGGGGGTCGCTTAGCTTTATACCCTCAGGCCTGGCAAAATTTAACTACAGACAAGTGGGTAAAAAGCGTGGTTACCAGAGGTTACAACATACCCTTTCTATCTCATCCCATCCAAAGAAAGACTCCCAGATGTACCGCCCCATCTGAGAGCCAGCAGCCATAGAAATTTCAAAGCTGCTAGAAAAAAGAGTCATCCAACCAGTCCCAGCGGACCAGCAAGGATTCGGGACTTACTCAAGGTTCTTTTTAGTTCCAAAGAAAACAGGGGACTGGAGGCCCATTCTGGACCTAAGCTACCTCAATACCTTCGTCAGGAAAGAAAAGTTCCGAATGGTCACGCTTCAATCGATCCTTCCATTCTTACAGAAGGACGACTGGATGTGCTCAATAGATCTAGAAGATGCATACTACCACATCAAAATGGCCAGGGCATCCAGAGATCATCTGCGCTTCCGACTGGGGGCCAGTCACTTTCAATTTCGAGCCCTGCCCTTTGGTCTGACCTCAGCCCCCAGGGTCTTCACCAAATGCATGGCAGTGGTAGCATCTCACTTGAGACGCCAAGGATTCCAGGTGTTTCCGTATCTGGACGACTGGCTCCTTTCTGCTACCACGCAGCGTCAACTATTACAGGCCAGAGACTTTGCTCTTCAACTGTGTGTTCACCTAGGGATTTCCGTAAACTTCGGAAAATCCTTACTTCAGCCATCACAAAATATCTTGTTCATAGGAGCAGAATTAAACACACGTCAGTTGATTCTAAGGCTTCCCCCAGAAAGGATACTATCACTTCAGACTCATATACGTCTTCTACTCTTGTCAAGGAAATCTCCTGCAAAACTGGTACTGAAGGTGTTGGGCCTCATGTCAGCCTCCCTTATTGCAATACCCTTGGGAAGGCTGCACATGAGAGTCCTACAATGGCTACTGTTTGCACAATGGTCGTTTCAACAACTACCTCTAACACACGAGATTCTTATAACAAAGACATGCAAAACAGATCTAAACTGGTGGCTTCAAACGTGCAACCTTTCCAAGGGGAGACCGTTTATGCTACCCACGCCCACAGTTACGGTGACCACGGACGCTTCCCTGATAGGGTGGGGGGGCATCTTTCAGGGACAGACAGTCCAAGGCGAATGGACCAATTTGGAGTACAATCTGCACATCAATGTTCTAGAGTTGAGGGCAGTGTTTCTAGTGTTGCAACACTTTGCTCCCCTTCTTCCTCTGGGAACTATTGCAGTTCAGACGGACAACATGTCTGTAGTCTGGTACATAAACAAGCAAGGGGAACCAAATCCTATCAGCTATGCAGAGAGGCCATGAGAATCTGGCAGTGGGCGGAGTCCACGGTCGCTTTCTAATAGCAACGCACATCCCGGGGTCATCCAACGTCATAGCCGACAGGCTCAGCAGAGCAATTCTGTTACCGCACGAGTGGTCCCTAAAACAGTCAGTAGCGAAAAGGATTTTTCGCAAGTGGGTCCAGCCTTCCTGCGATCTGTTTGCGTCTCCAATGAACGCCAAATGCAGGAGCTACTTTGCCCTATTACCCCCTCCAGGGGAAGTCCCCAGGGACGCACTGGTTCACGATTGGCCCCCGGGACTCCTGTACGCATTTCCTCCATTTCCTCTGATACCAAAGTTTCTCCAGAAAGCTAGAAACCTACACAGGACAATAATCCTCATTGCCCCATTCTGGTCTCGTCAAATTTGGTTTCCCTTCCTGAAGATACACTGCATTCGGGGACCCTGGATTCTGGACCCAGAGCCAGACCTATTGACTCACTCGTCAGGGGTTCCCCATCCCGCGCTCCTGTCCCTCCATCTAGCAGCTTGGCTGCTCCAATTCCAACTTAGCCAGGTCTGATCTTTTGTCACCAGCAGTCCAGGATATATTGGTGGCTTCTCATAAAGCTTCCACTACTAAAACATATTCTAGTAAATGGAAGCGATTTGTATTCTGGGCGAATACACACCAAGTGGATCCTTTTATAGCTCCTTTGAATAAGATATTAGAGTTTTTAACGGACTTATTCCATCAGGGTGCTTCTCCTGCTACACTAAGAGTTCAATTGGCTGCCATTTCAAATTTCCATGTGGAAGAATGTGGAGCTCCTGTTATGGCTCACAGACTTTGTAAAGCCTTTTTTAAAAGGGGTTTTTCATATTAGACCACCGGTCAGATCTCCTACGTCACCTTGGAGTCTAAACTTGTTGTTATCTAAATTAATGTTGCCCCCCTTTGAACCTGCCTCTTCTTGCCCATTAAAATTTTTGTCCTGGAAGACTCTCTTTTGGTAGCCATTACTTCCGCTAGGCGAGTATCTGAACTTCAGGCTCTCTCCATCAAGCACCCTTATTTGATCTTTCACTCTGACAGAGTTTCTCTTCGAACCAATTCATCCTTCCTCCCTAAAGTGTGTTCTATTAACAATATTAATCAGTCCATTGAATTACCCACTTTCTTCAAAAACCACTCCAACAAAATGGAGTATATGTTACACAAATTAGATGTTCACAGACAGCTAAGATTTTACTTGGATAGAACAAAAGATCACAGAAAAACTGATCAACTCTTTGTGGCTTTTGCTGATAGCAGGAAAGGACTTGCAGTTACCAAAAGAACTCTTTCTAAATGGTTAACGGATTGTATAATCTATGTCTACGATTCTTCAAATCAAACCCTTTTACACAAACCCAAAGGACATTCCACAAGGTCAGTGTCTACATCTTTGGCTCATGCAGCCCGCCTACCACTGGACGCTCTTTGTGCGGCTGCTACTTGGTCTAAGCCACATACATTCATTTCTCATTATAAGGTAGACAAGGCTTCTAGGGACAGGGCAACCTTTGGTTCCACTGTGCTCAAGAACGTCCTTCCGTGAGTTCCTCAGGAACAAGGAGCTAGGGACGCTACCCATGTGTAAGAACAAACGGCGAGATTGAATACTATCACATATAGAAGTTATGTCCTTACCATAACGTTCCATGTGGCGTGTTCATCTCGCCTTTGTTCTTACAGTCCCACCCTCCCGCCCTTAAGAAGAACGTTCTTTGATGCCTGGCCAGGAGCATTCTGCTGCTGCTGCAAATATTGTGTACATGGTTGGCATATATGTATATATATGTCTATTTCTCTTATATATATAGTTATGTATAGATTCTTTTCTGTGCATATGTGATGTAAGCATGAATGTGCTCTCTCTGTAGATTGGTTTGCTTGCAAACTAGATCTGAGGTAAAGGCAGAGGGGGATTGTGGGTATTAGATTGTCTCGAGCTTCTTCTCGATGCAGAGCTTGCAAGAGGCCGGCACGGAGCCGAGGATCGGCTCCGAACCCATGTGTAAGAACAAAGGCGAGATGAACACTCCACATGGAACGTTATGGTAAGGACATAACTTCTATTTTCTGAGCTTCAGGCCCTTTGTGTAAAACCCCCGTACTTGGCTTTTCACCAGGATAGAGTGTACCTCAGGACCAACCCCTCGTTTCTTCCCAAGGTGGCTTCAGAGGCCAATATCAATCAATCCATTAACCTGCCAGTCTTCTTTCCTAAGTATCAGAACAAAGGAGAATACAAACTGCATTCGTTAGATGTGCATAGACAACTGCGCTTTTACATCCACAGGACTGCTGGTCATAGACAATCCGACCAGTTGTTCATCTCCTTTGCCAAATTTCACTTAGGTAAACCTGTCTCTAAGGTCACTTTATCACGATGGATCTTACAGTGTATTCTAACGGCCTATGAAAGTTCTGGGAGGCCCGCACCTCAGGGAGTTCATGCACACTCTACTCGCTCTATATCTACCTCCGCTGCCTTTAGGTCTAGAGTGTCTTTAGATGACATTTGCTCCGCAGCCACTTGGGCCTCATCTCATACCTTTATCAACCATTATAAGCTGGACATTATCTCCAGAGGGAGAGCATCTTTTGGCTCTGCAGTGCTCCGGAATATCCTTCCATGATGACCGCCCAAGATCCAGGTAGCTGGGGACTCTGTCCCAAAGGTTGCTGACAAATGAAGTACCTACTTCAGATTAAGAAGTTATGTACTCACCATAACGTTCCATCTGAGTAGGAAACTTCATTTGTCTGCAACCATCCCCCCCTCCTTCCCCCTGACCTTCAGAAGTTTTAGTCCATGGATGTCCTTCTTCTAGTCCCCTATGGGACGTATTTAACCTTTTTAGCTGCTTGTATGAGGGCAAACTTGATCTGAGGTCAGTCAGGGTTGGCAGGGGATTATAGGTAAGGGGAGGAGCTAGGAGCTCAGATCTGATAGCTGTGAAACAAGTTGCCGGCTCGGATCCGAAATCGGATCCGATACCCAAAGGTTGTAGACAAATGAAGTTTCCTACTCAGATGGAACATTATGGTGAGTACATAACTTCTTAATTAATCATATTTCTGTGAATATCTCCATAAATGAGCATCACACAGTAATGGTTAAGGTATCATTTTTAAAGCTGACATTCATACTAATAAATGAAATACAAATTGTATGGGTCTACATGGTACATTGACCAAGATATTGTGCTTTGCTTTTCCAAAAAGGTAAAAAAAATATGCACAATATCAACATTCCTTGCCATATATTTAATAATGACTTTGATATGCGCTGTCAACATTTACACTGTTGGAAAGGTCATTGTCTGCTGAACAACGTTCGCAGTTAAATTTTTAGTATAGCTCTTATAGTTAAAGAGTTATGAACATTTGACGTTATGTAGTCCAATCTCACCTACATTGTTACCCGTGGTTCAGAGCCGAACCTCGGCTCCGACTCGGCCATACTCTAGCTCGAAGTCCTTCATTTGGCTGGGATAAGAGGTATCCCATGCTGCACTGCTCCCTTTCCTCAGATCTCGTTTGCCGCTCGTAAAGCTCAGACGTGGTCTCGCTCTTGGATGTGGCTAAGTATAACTTTTCGTCTTCTTTGGCCAAATTTGTTGCTGCAAAAGCTATTTTCATAGCTAGGTGTGTGTGTTTTTGGTTTGTGGAAGCTTTTTTGTGTGGCCTTTCATGGGCTTTGTTTTGGTATTTGTCTTGGTATCCTGTTAGCTGTCTCCCAACGGGCTAGGCCCCTTTCAGTTAGAGGACCTAGTCCTTCCTCCATTTGTTATCTGTTTCCCTTCTGTGTTCATTTTTTTTAGGTACCCTATCTCTCCGGGCTAGGGCCGTTTAAGTTAAAGGACCTAGTCCTTCCCTTGTTTCCTGTCTGGGCCGTTTGAGTTAGAGGTCCTTGTATGGTGTCTGCAGTTTATTTAGAGTCTAGTTCCCGTGCTTTGTTGCTGGTGTCGGGTTTGTCAGTTGTGTTGTGTCTAGTGTCCTGCCGATCATGTCCAAGGATACAAAAGAACATAAGGCTTCGGGCTTCAAGAAATGTAGTAAATGTGGATATAAGATGTCGATTACTGATGGGCACTTTGTGTGCGTTTATTGTTTGGGGGCTATCCATCTTCAGGAATCTTGTGCGTTCTGGCACGCATTCAGCCCTCGTGTTCTTCAAGAAAGGAAGAACAAACTAATTCTGAAAGGTTTACTGAAACCCTCTTCGAAGAAGATTTGGAGAGGTCTTCTAGTGCTAAGTCCTCTCCCTCTAAAAGAGACAAAACATCCAAAGGAAAAAAACGCTTTCCGACTCCGTCAGTCTTATCGTAGCCTCCGGAGAAAGTTACTAAGTCCTCGGCTCCACTGTCTTCGGTGCCGAAGGAAGATGGTGAATCGACAGAACCTACATCAGCTCCGAGCCTCTCAGAGCCGGTGACTGAGATACTTGTTCAGAGCCGGTCTCCAGTTTTCAAACTGGTTTCTCCTCCTTGCAGGTCTCCTTCTGAGAGGAGGTCTAGATCTCCTACCTTGTCCTCTAGGTCCTCCAAGATTCTCTCTGATGTGGATGTGGATAGAGTGGTGCAGAGACTGCTCCAATCACTGGTGTTGGCTAAATTTCTTTCGGCTCCAACCCAGTCGGCTCTGGAGCCCGTCACCCATCCATCGTCGATAGATCCTCATCTGAGCAAATCTCAGCCTTCGGAGCCAGAGTTGTCGGTGCCGTCTGATGCTTCTAGGTCGGCTCCAGTAGCCCATCCTGGCTTCTCAGCTCTGATCCCGTTGGCTCCATCCACGGGGTCCAGGACTCTTGGTTCCTTGGTCGGACCCGAGGGGGGAGTCTCGGAATGCTCTTCGGCTCCTAGCCTCCCTCTCGGTGCTTCGGCTCGGGTGAGCCTGACCCTTGCTTCGGCTTCGGACCTTGTCCCTTCTGGTCCGAGGTCTTCCACGGTTGGTCGATCTTCGGAGCCAGGGGAACCAGCTTTCGAGGTCATGCGGAGCGTGCTGGCCAGGTCCTCAGCTGCATCATACAGCACTGACACTCTACCTCCTCCAGCTCCAGTATCAGTCTCTGATCGCCCCCTATCCTTGGACAGCGGAGAACCAAGGCTTCAGGATACCTCTATGAGTGGTCCCCAATTTTCTGAAGGCCCCCCCGAGTTTTTGCCTGAAGAGCCACCCAGAAAAAGAACGTGCAAGAGGAAGCACATCAACTCCCAGGAAGAGTCTCTCACATCGGACACCGACCTCGCGGAATCAGAGGGGTCCCCCAAGTCGTCCTCTGAGGATATCTCTTTCGCTGATATCCTAGAGATCTTGAAGCTGAGAGGCAACTGGCCCTCTAAATCCCACTCCGAGGAGGAGTCGGTGTTCCTGAAGGCCTTTGGGGCTTAACCCTCCACCTCCTAGGTTTCTCCCCTTTTCGATGAACTCCTGGATCTGGTTTGTCGAAGGGTGTGGGAAACCCCTGATACTGTGGAACCAGTCCCCAGGAGACCCAACAAATTTCTGTCTGCCCCCGCTGACAGAGTTTCTCACAAAGGGCTTTCCAGTAGATGCCATGGTGGTGGCAGCGGCCACCAAGAAGGAACTGGCTGGGACTTCATCTGCCGTCCATCCCCCTAACAAGGAGTCTAGGACCATGGACCAGTATGGGAAGCGTGTGTTTTCTTCAGTGGCCTTTACTCTGTGGTCGCTGAATTACTTGTCACATTTTACACGGCTCCAAAGAGATCTCCTGAAAGAGCTTGGAGATTCTCTGCAGGGTAACGTTTCTGACGCAGTGGCTCAGAAAGTCAACACTCAGATGTCTACCCTAAATTCTATTGCTAACTCCTCCATGAGGCTGATCTCTTACGCAGCTGAAGGAGTGAATAGGGCAGCGAGTTCCGGAGTTTCTCTCAGGAGGCACTCCTGGATGCACCTCTGTAATTTCACAGAGGCCTTCAAGTCTACATTCACCCAACACCCCGTTTGATGGTTCATTGTTGTTCGGAACCAAGGTGAAGGACACTCTCACTAGGTGCGAGCAAGAAGGAAAAACTCTGTCTGCCATGGGAGTCCATTTTTCCATGCCTTCTAGACCTTATCCCAAGGTCCAGAAGAGTGGGAAAATGTGGTTCAAGAAATCGCAGAGGTTTTTTTCATGACTCACAAAGTGATTCCTCTTCCAGAGGCAGTAGAGGGGGTGGTAACTCAGGTAGACTCTGCAGTAGAGGCAGAGGAGGCCCGCATAACCAGGCAGACCGCGACTCCTTTCATGGTTCTCCCTACCAGCGCTCCTGATGGGAGGCCTGACTGCGCTTCTCTGGAGCCAGTCGGGGGTCACATTTCACTATACCCAGAAGCCTGGCAAGACATCACCCAGGACCAGTGGGTATTAAAAATAGTTTCCGGAGGATATCACATTCCCTTCTCTTTCCTCCCCCACTGATCAAAAGAATCCTAGATGTTCCACCCAGTCAAAGGGATTCCGCAGCTTCAGAGGTTCTAAAGCTCCTAGAAAAAGGAGCCATCCAGCATGTCCCCTCAGACCAGATCGGATTAGGGACTTACTCCAGATTCTTTTTGGTGCCAAAAAGAACAGGGGACCTGAGACCCATCTTGGATCTCAGCCGCTTGAACCTCCACGTGAAGAAGTCCAAGCTCCGAATGGTCACTTTGCAATCTATTCTCCCATTGTTGGGAAAAGAAGTGTGGATGTGCTCCATCGACCTCAAGGATGCTTACTACCATATAAAAATGGACAGGGCATCCAGAAGTCATCCACGCTTCCGGCTGGGAGCCAGTCATTTTCAATTTCATGCCCTGCCCTTCGGTCTCACCACAGCCCCCAGGGTGTTCACCAAATGTATGGCAGTGGTGACGGCTCACTTGAGACATCATGGATTCCAAGTATTTCCGTACCTGGATGACTGGCTCCTTTCTGCCACCACCAGGCATCTGCTACTACAGACCAGAGACACCACTATCAAGCTGTGTCACCAATTGGGTATCACTCTAAACTTAGAAAAGTCTGCCTTGTTGCCCTCGCAGCATGTCACCTTTATTGGCGCCGAGTTAGACACCGTACTCATGAGGGCGTTTTTACCACAAGAAAGGATTCAGGGTTTGCAACAACAGGTATACGCGTTGCTCCCTCTGAAAAAAATAAAGGCAAAAACGGTTCTCAGATTGTTAGGGACGATGGCTGCAACAATTATGCTGGTTCCTTCTGCGAGGCTACACATGAGGCTCCTTCAGTGGCTGCTCTTCGCCCAGTGGTAATGATCACATAATCACAGACAAGTGCAAGCAAGATTTACGCTGGTGGCTTCACACCAGCAACCTCAATGCGGGAAAGCCCTTCGTCCCACCCCCTCCTATTGCCACAGTGACCAGGGATGCCTCCCAGATTGGGTGGGGGGGCATTATCCCACAGGACAGTCCAAGGCACGTGGCAGGAACACGAGATACATTTGCATATCAATATCTTGGAGATGAGAGCAGTGCTACTAGCGTTGCAAGCACTTCAGAGCTTTCTTCCTCTCGGCACAATTGCGATCCACTCAGACAATATGTCAGTGGTATGGTATCTGAACAAACAGGTAGGAACCAAGTCGTAACCCCTTTGCAGAGAGGCCATTCGAGTGTGGCAATGGGCAGTGTCTTCCCAACGTTTTCTGGTAGCAACGTACATTCCAGGAAAGTCCAACGTGATTGCCGACAGGTTGAGCAGAGCTATTCTGATGCCTCATGAGTGGTCCCTGAACAGTAAGGTTGCGGAGCAGATTTTCCGCAGATGGGGTCAGCCTTGCTGTGACCTATTTGCCAGTCCCCTCAATTCCAAGTGCAACAGCTACTTCACCCTTATCCCCCCTCAGGGGGAGTCACCCAGGGACGCTCTAGTTCACGATTGGCCCTCCGGTCTACTTTATGCCTTCCCGCCTGTTCCTCTGCTGACAAAGGTTATTCAGAAAGCACAATCCTTGGGAAGCAGAATGATTCTGATTGCTCCACACTGGCCTCCTTTCTCCGACCCTATCTCATGGACGACCCCTGGATTCTGGACCCACAGCCAGATCTACTGACTCATACGTCACGGCACTTCCATCCCTCCCTTCAGACCCTCTGGTTGACTGCCTGGCTACTCCAGTTCCATCACTAGTCAGGCTTCATCATTTTTCTCCGAAAGTGGTTCATATTCTGTCTTCTTCCCATAAGCCTTTGACCAGAAAGATTTATTCAAGTAAATGGAAAAGATTCTCCATCTGGGCTCATGCAAGACAAATTGATATACAGCTCCAATTTTTTCAGTTCTGGAATTTCTCTCCATGCTTTTAAATCAGGGATCAGCAGCCGCAAACATTAAAGTCCAGTTGGCGGCTATTTCCACTTTTCACGTCGTTAATGAACCCAGTCTAATGGCGCATAGACTTTGTAAGGCATTCTTGAAGGGCACTATGCTGCTTCGCCCTCCAGTCTTTGACGTGGTCATACCTTGGGACCTAAATTTTGTGCTACAATGTCTCACTTCGTTCCCCTTTGAGCCTGACCTACTTGTGAATTGAAATTTTTGACTTGGAAGACAATCTTTTTGGTAGCCATCACTTCAGCTAGACATGCCTTGGAGCTCCAAGCTTTGTCAATCAGACCGCCTTACTTGATATTTCACAAGGACAGGGTTTCCCTCAGACCAACGCCTTCCTTTATGCCGAAGGTGGCTTCAGTTAGTAATCTCAACCAATCCATTGAACTGCCCGTATTTTTTCCAGAGTTTTCTAATAAGGCAGAATTTAAATTTTACCAGCTGGATATTCATAGACAGTTGCGTTTTTATTTGCATAGAATGAAGGATCTTAGAAAATCGGATCAGCTATTTGTCTCATTTTCAGAAAATAGGATTGGGTCTTCTGTTTCCAAAGTGACCTTGTCTAGATGGATCTCTAGTTGTATTTCCTTCATTTATGCCTCAGGTGGTAAGGAGTTACCATTTAGAGTGAAGGCTCAATGTTAAGTTGTCTATCTCGCCTTCATTCTTGCTGGTTGAGTTCGGAGCCGATCCTCGGCTCCGACTCTGCCATCTTCAAAAGCTCGAGAGCTGTTTACTGGCTTGAGGCCCCCCTATATCTCATGATGCCTGGCACTAGATACCCAGATCTCGTTTGCTGCTTCTGCTGCAAGGTTGTTCTACTGGCTCAGGTCATATAAAACTTTATTATTGTATTTTTCTTGTCATAAATCTGTTAATTTTTAGTGTAGAATTAGTTGTTTAGATAAAACTGTAGTATTGTAGTTAGTTTTCTCAAATCCTGATTATTTATCCTCAAGAAACTCATTTAAGTTAGAGAGTTTCCCCTCCCCACCTTCACTCCCTTTCCTTACCTCAGAAAGGTTTTTCCGTTTTAGTTAGAGGATAACCCTTTCTCTCTATCTCTTTAAAAAAAAAAAAAAAAATATATATATATATATATATATATTTCCTAGTATCACTGTTAGTGTTTAGTGTTAGTTATCTATAGTGTTTGTAGTATTGCTTATAGTTTTTGGTTGTGGTAGCTGTAGTCTACAATTTTTAGTGGTTAGTACTTTAATCTTTCCGTGTGTCTTTCTTGTCCTTGGTTTTCCTCAGGATGTCCAAGGATCCTAAGCCGTCCGGATTCAAGAAGTGTGACTCATGCTGTCAGAAGATGTCTCTGACAGATGGTCACACTTCTTGTGTTTATTGTCTGGGCGCCGTGCACCTGCAGGACTCTTGCTCGATTTGTCATGCTTTCAGTCCAAGAGTCCTGCAGGAGCGCAAAAACAAATTGATCCTGAGGGGTTTGCTTAAGCCCCAAGATTCACCAGCGAAGGCTCAGCCCGTGAAATCTTCCAGGCCACCTAAACCTTCTGCTCCCAGTTCGGAGCCGTCGTTGGGTGAAGTCATACCATCTATCTCGGCTCCGACTGGAACCGATGTTCCTCCCTCCCAGTTGGCTCTGACATGTTCTTCGGAGCCGTCTGAGAGTCGAAAAAGGTCCAGGTCTCCTTCTCTGGAGTCAATACGTTCGGCTCCGAAATCGCTTCTGCTCCAGTCGGAGCGTAGTCATCGCTCATCCCACTCTTCTCGGTCCTCAAGACTTTCGGACCATGACTTGGAAAGAGTGGTCAGTAGGCTGCTAAAATCGCAGGCCCTAGCCAAAATGTTGTCCAGCCCCCCTCATCAGGTGTCAGCTCCGTCCATGTCTGTAGATATTCCTCCTCCGACTCATCCTATGAGCTCAGAGCCGGAGTTCGTTGGGGTTTGAGTCATGGAACCGTCGGCTCCGATACCTTCTCCTTCGGTTCCTTCGTCGGCTCCGATCCCTTCCATGGTACCGTCCCTGGAGGGATCTGGGCGCCGAGACTCCCTTGTCGGCTCCGAGGGGGCGAGTGGCATCGGACCCTTGTCCGACCCCGCTCTCCCCCTCGGGGCTTCGGCTCAGGTGAGCTCGGCTCCCACATCTGCCTCGGAGCCATCACCCTCGGTGTGGAGAGGGGTTCTGGTTTCTTCGGAACCTTAGCCCTCTCTGCGTTCAGGCAGGGACGCCTTTGAGGTGATGAGGAGTGTACTGGCCCCCGAGTCAGTCCCACGATTGACCCCATCGGCTCCTCCCCCTAGGGTGCCTGCGTCAGCCTCTGCCCCTCTTCCAGACCCCAAGCGTGGGGATCCAGCGCTCCAGGACACCCCTTTGGGTGTATCCTCCTCTTCCGAGGCCTCCCCTGATCATTCAGAGGAGCCACCTCGCAAGAGGAAATGCAAGAGGAAATGCAAGAGGAAGCATGTTGACTCTCCCCGAGTCTGTTACATCAGATACCGACTTAGAGGAGTCGGAAGGGTCCCCAAGATCCCCTCTGAAGATGTCTCCTTCTCAGACATCCTTGAGATGCTTAGGCAGAGGTGGAACTGGACTGCCCTAAGCCCTTCCGAGGATGAGTCAGTATTCCTGGACGCGTTTGGATCCCAACCTTCCACCTCTTGGGTGTCTCCGCCTTTCGACCCACTGATGTCTGTGGTGGCTCGGAAGGCATGGTCAGCTCCAGACACAGTGGAACTGACCCCTAGAAGACCTGCAAAATTCATTACTGCACCACAGACAAACAGTTCTTGACCAAGGGTGTCCCCATTGATGCCATGGTGGTAGCGGCGGCCACAAAGAAGGAGTTGGCATAAACTTCTTCATCTGTCCATCCCCCTAACAAGGAGTCCAGGACGATGGACAGATACGGGAAGTGGATGTTCTCTTCAGCGACCTTTTCCATGAGGTCCCTGAATTACCTGTGCCACTTTACCCGTCTTCAGAGGGATCTCCTCAAAAGAGCTTGGAGATACCCTCCAAGATCCATCAGCTGAAGGGGCCCAGGCTAAGGCAGCCTCCCAGCTGGCGAATCTTAATTCAGTGGTAAACTCCTCCATGAGGCTCATTTCGTATGCAGCCAATGGTGCGAGTAGAGCCGCAGGCACAGGCGTTGCCCTAAGGAGGCATGCTTGGATGCGGCTATGTATCTTTGCGGAACCTTTCAGAGTGTCTTTCGCCAACACCCCTTTTGATGATTCCTCTCTCTTTGGATCACAGGTGAAGGATACCCTTACCAGGTGTGAGCAGGAAGGCAAGAACTCTCTCTGCCGTAGAAGTCCGTTTTTCCAATCCTTCCAGACCATATCCCAAGGGTTAAAAGAACGGAAAGATGTGGTTCTGGAAATTCCAGGGAGCCTTGCCGGACACACCTGGTGAGTTCCCATCCAGGGACAGAGGAGGGAACAAGAATAGACGCCACCCTCATGGTAGAGGGGGTCCGCAAAATCAGGGCAGCAGAGAATCCTTCTCTGAGAAGCCCTTCCAGCATCCCTGAAGGGTTGCCCGGCTGCCCACCTCTGGAGGCAGTTGGGGGAAGATTATCGCTGTACCCAAGAGCCTGGCAAGACATAACACAAGACAAATGGGTACAGTCTGTTCTATCCGGAGGCTACCGAATTCCCTTTGTCCGCACCCCCTTAAGGTCAAACAAGTCCCTTCCAGACGTTCCACCCAATCTAAGGGACCAAGCAGTTCAAGAAGTCTCAAAACTGATAAGAAAAAGGGCCGTCCAGCAAGTCCCAGCAGACCAAAGGATCCGGAATTTACTCAAGGTTCTTTTTGGTACCAAAAAAGACAGGGGACTGGAGACCCATTCTGGATCTCAGCAGACTGAATAGGTCTGTACAAAGAATGAAATTCAGGATGGTCACGCTGCAGTCCATTTTACCCTTCCTGGGTCAGGACAATTGGATGTGCTCTATAGATCTTCAGGATGCGTACTACCACATCAAAATGGACAGATGTTCCAAAAGATTTGTTCGCTTCCGGCTGGGAGCCAGCCATTATCAGTTCAGTGCTCTGCCCTTTGGTCTCACCACAGCCCCCAGGGTGTTCAACAAATGTATGGCAGTAGTTACCGCTCACGTGAGACGGCAAGGATTCCAGGTGTTTTCATATCTAGATGACTGGCTCCTCACTGCTACCACCAGGCATCACCTTCTGCGAGCCAGAGACTGCACTATCGACACTTGCTCCAGGCTAGGTATCACAATAAATTTCGAAAAGTCTGCATTGTCGCCCTGTCAATCTATCACCTTTATATGCGCAAATTTAAATACCAAAGACATGTCAGCGAGCCTCCCACTAGACAGGGTATTAGTGATTCGCCAGCATGTGAAGATGTTATTGGCATGCAAAAGAATTCAAGCCAGATTTGTTTTTCAAACTTTGGGTCTCATGGCAGCAGCAATCATACTTGTCCCTCTAGCTCGTTTTCACATGAGGATTCTCCAGTGCCTTCTTTTCACCCAATGGTCATTCCAGCAGCTTCCCATGTCTTACATGATTATGATCACACAAGCATGCAAGAAGCACCTTGCGTGGTGGATGGTCTCCACATCAGTGTCCCACGGCAGACCATTTGTACTCCCCCCTCCAGTTGCTACGGTGACCACGGACGCCTCCCTGATCAGGTGGGGGGGCATTATCAGGACAGAACAGTCCAAGGCACCTGGCAACCTCATGAGTACCATCTACACATAAATGTCTTGGAGATGAGGACCGTGCTCTTAGCGTTGCAGGCTCTTCAGGACTCTCTTCCTACCGGGACCATTGCAATTCAAACGGACAATATGTCTGTAGTGTGGTACATCAACAAGCAGGGCGGAACCAGATCCTACCCCCTATGTCATGACGCACTCAGACTCTGGCAGTGGGCAATCTCTTCCCAACAGTTTCTGATTGCAATGCACATCCCTGGGAGGTCCAACGTCATAGCAGACAGGCTGAGCAGAGCAATTCTCATGCCTCACGAGTGGTCTCTGAACCAGGTAGTTGCGGACCAAATCTTCCGCAAATGGGGCCAACCTTGCTGCGACCTTTTGCAACTCCCTTCAACAGCAAGTACAGCAATTTCTTCTCTCTCCTTCCACTTCCCGGGCATTCCCCCAGAGACGGTCTAGTCCACGATTGGCCTCAGAGGCTTCTTTATGCATTCCCTCCTTTTCCCCTAATCCAAAAGCTAATTCAGAAAGCTACTGTATTGGGCTGCAAAATGATCCTCATTACTCCTTACTGGGTTCGACAAATGTGGTTCCCGTTCCTGCATTGCCATCTTCTCGAGCAGCCTTGGACTCTGGGCCCATTTCCAGACCTCCTGATTCATCAATCGGGTGGACTGCACCAATCCCTACGCTCTCTCCAGCTCACGGCTTGGTTACTCAACTTCCAACTTTTGCCATGTTCCAGATATCTCCCCCTCTGTGCGCGAAATCATTTTGTCATCACACAAGTCTACAACTAGAAAAACTTACGCTAGTAAGTGGAAACGTTTTTCTTCCTGGGCAGAGGCTAAAAGTATAGACCCCTTTTCAGCCCCTGTACACCACATTTTGGAATTTCTTGCGGAACTCTTCAATGCTGGGTCTGCTTCCGCTACAATTAGAGTTCAGTTAGCTGCAATTTCAGATTTTCACATTGGCCTGTCGGAAAACAATATCATGTCTCATAAGTTATGTAAAGCCTTTCTCAAAGGAACCACTCTGCTCAGGCCCCCAGTGAGAGACCCTCCACCACCATGGGATCTAAATTTGATTTTACCTTCTCTAATTTTGCCCCCTTTCGAACCTGCAGCTTCTTGTTCCTTGAAGTTTTTATCTTGGAAAACCCTTTTTTTGGTAGCTATTACTTCAGCCAGAAGAGTTTCGGAACTCCAGGCTCTTTCTATCCGTCCCCCATACCTCGTGTTCCACAATGACAGGGTTGCTCTTAGGACTAATCCTTCCTTCCTTCCTAAGGTCTCTTCAGAGAGTAACTTGAATCAGTCCATAGACCTTCCTGTGTTTTTTCCTAACCACTCCAACAGGGCGGAATATAAGTTGCATCAGTTAGATGTTCACAGGCAACTATGCTTTTATTTGCATAGAACTAAGGACATTAGAAAATCGGACCAACTTTTCCTGTCTTATGCAGTCGGTAAACAAGGTATTCCAGTCTCCAAAGTAACCTTATCCAGGTGGTTGACTTCTATCATCACATTCATATATCAACTGAGAAATAAAGAATTGCCAGTTAAACCAAAAGGTCACTCCACCAGAGCTTTAGCCACTTCGGTGGCCTTTCAGGCTAGGTTGCCCATGGAATCTATTTGTGCTGCGGCTACATGGGCCAATCCACATACTTTCATTTCGCATTACAAATTGGATTTGGTTTCCAGGAGCAGAGCTGATTTTGGTTCCACTGATGTCCTTCAAGGATGCATCTGCAGTCTTTACAAATGGGTTGTCCTGTCATCAGGCAGCCCTTCGGTCGGCCGGATTCCAAAGTCTGGGAACGGCTTCGGCTGGTGTCGCACTTCACCCGACGTCATTGCGGCAGTTCTTCGGGTATAAAGGCATCAGCCGACACCATTTTCCTCAGTCTTTCTTGCCGCGTGGCGCCCGAAGCAGAAGCTGTTCGCAAGTGCCGGTCGGTCAGATCCAGAGATTACTACTACCGAATACTACTTCGAAGACTTCTATAAAGCTAAGTACCCCGTTGGGGACTCTTTCTTGCCTCAGCCGATGTCAGAGAAAGTTAATAACTGTTTATCTTGTGGGAAACAAATACCTCATAAAGATTTCCACTCCTATTGCATACATTGTTTAGGCCCAGACCACGAT
Organism: Protopterus annectens; assembly: GCF_019279795.1. Taxonomy (NCBI): domain Eukaryota; kingdom Metazoa; phylum Chordata; order Ceratodontiformes; family Protopteridae; genus Protopterus; species Protopterus annectens. The sequence goes on along the minus strand of NC_056737.1, from coordinate 802,574,462 downwards.
GTAGCAGCTTGTCTAGCCTGTGCTTCTTTTAACCGACGGACGCTTAGACGTCGCTCGGACTTTGCTGAGCAGATTTTCGGCTCCAATTTTGCCTACATTATGCCGTCGGATCCTCCGACTTCGCAAATAACCAAAAAGTGCAAAGAAAAGGACCGACACTCGCGGTCCAAACCACGAGTGTCTCGGTTTCGGCCGAAACCGAGCAAGCGGTTCTTTCTTCAGCCGATAACTTGCCTTCTACCGAGGCCTCTTCTATCCTGGTAGAAACTGCTTCTGAAATCCAACCTTCTGTTGCGATTTCACAGGATTTATCAGACACCATTCCCCTAGATATTTCTACCCCTGCACGTGGAGCTGCTAGGCCTCCTCCAGCTATGTCTATTAAGGCCTTTGCCAGGGCTAAAGCAGCCAAAGCATCAAAACCTGTGCCTGCCAAGCCCCCCTCTCACAGGCCCAGCACCAGCTCCCATATGCTTTCTTTGGCAGAGGATCTCATCTCCTTAATCCGTGGAGCCCAGCCTCATCCAGACAGGGCCTCTCCCTCCTCCAGAAAAGAGGCCTAGAGCAGAGCCCCTGAGCCAGTAGCCACAGATGATTCCTCTGATGACTCAGAACATACAGACCCTCCTGAGGCTTCTTATTCTCCTTACGAAGACTCTGATGCTGAGGAGTCCATCCCTTCAGCCTCTCCTCCTGAGGAATTTTCCTTTGGGGAAACCTTGCATGCTATGAGGGAACAATTTCAGTGGCAGGGCCAAGATTTCTCAGACTCTAGAAAAGGCTTAGGACCTTTCTACACTTGCCACAGCATAGGCCTTTAGCTATACCTCCAGTTCTATCTGTTGTTGATGATGCATTTAATGATGCTTGCACTGCTCCTGATACTTTACCTCCGGCTCCTGCTAAGCCCGATAGGTACTACAGGGTCCCGGACACTCATCACCACTTATATAAGGCCCTTTTGCAGATCCAGAGACTATCTCCCAGGGCCCTAAAGCTGTAGCAGCTACTTCTTCTAAAACCCTACCCTCTGATAGGGAATCCAGGTCCTTAGAGAGATGGGGTAAAAAGTTTACACCTCTGCTACTTTGTCAGCTAGAGCTTTGAACTGCCAATTTCATATGATTCAATATCAAGAGTTTATGCTTGACCAGTTGACTAAAAAGCTGTCCTCTGAAGAATCTTTAGATAAAAAGTATGTTCAAGAAATGTTACATAACATACAGCAGGTTAGTAACCATTCTTTAAAATGTGGCTATGATGCACTGGAGGCTTCCTTTAGATCGGCCATGACTGGCACAGTTATCAGGAGGCATGCATGGTTGAAAGAACAGGCATTACCAGACCATGTCAAATCTAAGCTTTTGGATGCACCTATGGACAAGGTCAATTTATTTGGTGCCCGCACAGCAGGTACTAAAAAAGATGGAAGAGAAAGCAAAATCTGTGCAAACAGTAAAAGATTTCTTACAAGTTCAACCTCCAAGGTTTAGCAGGAATTGGCCCTCCAAGAATTGGTCCTTTCCGGACTCCTCTAAGGCACAAAGAGGCAGGAATAGGCGCTCTAGAGGCAGAAACCAATCCAGGGGTGCCTACAGGGGTCGCCAATGGCAGGGTAACAACCAACGAGGCACGGATACAGCCACCACCACTACAGCAACTCAATCACAGTGACTTGGCGGTGGCACCGCCTACCAGGGAACAACTAGAAGCACCCTTAGGCGGAAAGCTAACAATATTTTCAAGAAACTGGCACTGCATTACAAGAGAAAAATTGATTTTACAGACTATGGACAAAGGTTACAGGTTCCATTTCCATACTCTACCAGGAAAGAGAGGAATGCCAAACCTACCACCTTCTCAAAGGACAGAAGCTCTAAAACAAATATCTCAATCATTAAGAATGCGAGCTGTGGAAAAGGTACCATTTATGGAGCAAGGGAAGGGATTTTACTCCAGGCTCTTCCTGGTACCAAGAAAAGAAAACAAATGGAGGCCTATTCTAGACCTGTCCGCTTTAAACACATTCCTCATTGTTCCAAAATTCAAAATGCTGACCCTACAGCAGCTTCTTCCCATGCTGGGCAAGGAGTCTTGGCTGGTAACTCTAGATCTCAAGGAGGCATACCTGCACGTCCCCATAAGACCAATTTGCAGAAGATACCTCAGATTTCTTGCAGGATCAGAGCATTATCAATTCTCAGCATTGCCCTTTGGCTTATCTACTGCCCAGAGTGTTCATGAAATGCCTGGCATCAGTAATCGCTCATTGCAGACTTCAGGGAATTCAAATCTATCCCTACCTGGACGACTGCCTGATACAAGCGAACAACAAAACAAACTAACAGAAGACTTACAAAGAGTCATCTACCTGCTACAAGCCCTGGGATATACAGTCAATACAAAAAGTCAAGGCTGATTCCATCCCAAAGAATAACCTTTCTGGGTGCAGAACTGGACACATCAAAACAAATGGCATTTCTAACTGCAGAAAAGAAAGAGCAACTTCCTCTCTACTTCTTGGCATTAACAAAGCAGAGCCATCTAACTGCAAGAAAAGTGCTACAAGCTCTAGGCTTCATGGCATCCTGCATAATACTGGTCCCTCATGCTAGGCTTCATATGAGAAAGCTACAGTGGTACCTAAAGAATTTGTGGTCTCAGCACAAGCACAGCCCAGAAACCAAAATTCCAATGATCCCATGCCTGAAGCAAGAGTTCTTATGGTGGGCTCAGGCCTGTCAATCAAACACAGGACTGCCCTTCTGCAAAAGTCAACCAAGACAAACCATCACGACAGATGCCTCAGACCTCGGTTGGGGGGCACACATGATGGGCAAGTGCATTCAAGGCCTATGGACTCAAGACCAGCTGCATCTGCACATAAATCTAAAAGAAATGATGGCAGTAAAATTGGCAATCCAGGCTTTCAGACCTCTTCTCCAAGAAGGCCAGTTGATGATAAGGACAGACAACACCACGGTTATGTGGTACATCAACAAACAGGGAGGCACACACTCATACCCTCTATGCCAGCTGGCACTGGACCTATGGGATGTGGCTCTGAGCTACAACATTCAGTTACAGGCAATTTATGTACCAGGGAAGGAAAACATTCTAGCAGACATATTAAGCAGAACTACAACAGATGCCCACGAATGGATGCTGCATCCGGACATTTTCAAAACCATCACAAGAGAATGGGGATTACCTCAAATAGACTTGTTTGCATCCCCATTCAATCACCAGTTGAAGAAATTCTGCACAAGGACTTACCACCCACTTGCCTGGAAGGTGGACTCCCTATCCTTCAGTTAGAAAAGCATGACAGCATACGCATTCCCACCACTTCCTTTGATGCACAAGGTGCTTCTCAAGATCAAAGAGGAACGTCCGAGGATCATTCTGATAGCCCCAGACTGGCCAAGACAACATTGGTATCCACTACTGAGGAGCATGTCCCGGGAACAAATATGGACACTGCCCCTGATCCCATTACTGCTGACACAGAACAACTACAACATTCTGCATCCAAACCTAAAAACTCTGCAGCTAACTGCCTGGAACATTACATAACAGCAATTAACCCAAATTTATCCCAAAGGGTTAAAGACATAATCCTGGAGGCTCGTAGACCTTCAACAAGAAAGAATTATGCAGCAAAATGGAAAAGATATCTCATCTGGAGTACTGCAAAGGGGCAAGATGTGACACTGGTAAACATAGCCAACATCCTGGAGTACTTGGCGGAGCTCTTCCATACAGGCCTGTCCTTTTCCTCCATCAAGATACATGCATCAGCTATTTCAGCAGAATACAGCTTGGATCCTCCTGTCTTCTCGCATCCTCTGCTCAGACAGTTTCTGAGAGGAATTAAAATGTAAAACCTCCCAGGAAACCTCCATTGCCAGCATGGGACTTGAACTTTGTGCTAGAAAAACTGACTCTACCTCCTTTCGAACCAGCAGCTACAGCAGAATTGCAATACTTATCCTGGAAGACTGCTTTCCTGCTGGCAATAACTTCAGCAAGAAGGGTCTCTGAACTACAGGCATTAATGGCAGTACAACCCTTCCTGATCTTCCATCAAGATAGAGTGTCCATGAGAACAAATCCTACATTTATGCCTAAGGTGGTATCCAGAGTCTCTTTAAATCAGGCTATCCACCTTCCTACATTCTTCCCCAATCCACAGAACAGGGGAGAAAAGCTCTTACATACCTTGGATGTAGACAGACAATTACGCTACTACCTAGACAGGACAAAAAACAATAGAAAAACTGACCAGCTTCTGGTAGCATATGCAACAGGAAAAGAAGGAAAACCAATTTCTAAACAGACAATCTCCAAATGGATAGGAAATTGCATTAGATTTTGTTATTCCTACCATGGAAAGAAAACTCCAGAGAATATCAGGCCTCACTCCACAAGGGCTACAGCCACTACCACAGCTTTCTTACGAGGAGTGGCTACCAAGGACATTATAGAGGCTGCTACTTGGACCTCCGTGCATACATTTGCCAAGCATTATAACTTACCTCTATACTCTAGATCCCGTGCTGGTTTTGCCACTGCTGTTTTGCAAGGGATCCTGACAACACCATAATCTATTCTCATTTCCTCCTCCCCTAGTTTAGCTATGGTATTCTACCCATTTGTAAAGACTGCAGATGCATCCTTGAAGGACATAGTACAGTTTTGTACCTACCATAAATGTAAATGTCCGAGAGGAATGCATCTGCAGTCAGGATTACCCACCCTCCTTCCCCTCTGAGGTACTCCTAGGGTGCTTATCAATCTTCAGCTAGCTTGGGGGGGATCTATTATGGTGTATTTGTTTGTATATATATGTACATACATGTTTATTTTGTGTGTTTGCTTTCTACTATTTGGAAACTTTAGCATTTATCCAAATTTAGCCATCCAAGAGGGCACCTGGCATCTGGGGCAAGAAACACTGAGGAAAATGGCGTCGGCTGATGCCTTTATACCCGAAGAACTGCCGCAATGACGTCGGGTGAAGTGCGACACCAGCCGAAGCCGGACCCAGACTTTGGAATCCGGCCGACCGAAGGGCTGCCTGACGACAGGACAACCCATTTGTAAAGACTGCAGATGCATTCCTCTCGGACATCTACATTTATGGTAGGTACAAAACTGTACTTTCTGAAGAGTCTTTTCCAGTGAGCCACCAAGGACTTTAAGTGCTAGGGATGCTGTCCCAACCAGCAAGAATGAAGGCGAGATAGACAACTTAACATAAAGAAGTTATGTACCTACCATAACGTTCCATGTTAGTTGTCTTCTTCTCGCCTTCTTTCTTGCGTCCCACTCTCCATCCCCTTATCCTAGTAGACCAAGAAGAGTTCCTCTTGGTTTTCACTGGCTGAGTCTTCTCTGGCTATTCCTTCTGACTAGTAGTCTCTCCAGTAGGATTTATGCATTCTAGGATAGGATTCCTTTATTATTATGTCTGCAGTTGGACTTCCCAAACGAGATCTGGGTATCTAGCGCCAGGCATCATGGGATATAGGGGGGCCCTCGAGTCAGAAAGCAGCTCTCGAGCTTTTGAAGATGGCCGAGTCGGAGCCGAGGTTTAGCTCCGAACCCAACCAGCAAGAAAGAAGGCGAGAAGAAGACAACTAACATGGAACGTTATGGTAGGTACATAACTTCTTTTTCTACCCGAATAATGTCTACCTCTACAGCATTTCAGGCCAGGATGTCTATGGATGATATTTGTGCTGTGGCTACATGGGCATCTCCTCACACCTGTATTACTCACTACAAATTGCATTTGATATCCAGAGGCAGATCTTCCTTTGGTTCCACAGTGCTCAGGAGTATTTTCCACTGAGTCTCCCAGGGTTCAAGTGCTGGGGACACTGTCCCACGGGTAAGAATGTAGGCAAGATTGGACTACATAACATCAAGAAGTTATGTACTCACCATAACGTTTGATGTATGTAGTCCATCTCGCCTCACATTCTTACTTACCCCCCGCCTTCCCCCATCCTGGAGGGCCTAGAGGTTAGTTCTGGTTTCAGTACTCCTTTTATTATTGGAATGTGAGTGATTGAGCTTGCAGCAAACAAGATCTGGGGAAAGGGAGCAGTGCAGCATGGGATAACTCTTAGCCCAGCCAATTGAAAGACTTCGAGCTAGAGTATGGCCGAGTCGGAGCCGAGGTTCGACTCCGAACCATGAGTAATAATGTGAGGCGAGATGGACTACTTACATCAAACGTTATGGTGAGTACATAACTTTTTGTTTTCTGTATGGTATTACAAATGGATTTTCTGAAAATGAGCTCAGGCAGCACTGTTGTTCCTATGGTGGAATTAAGCAGGCAGCTTTTTCTGAGCTGCTCTGGAGTGAATGAGTTAAAGAAATTATTCTTTTGAGCTGGGGTACAAGATCTGAATTGACCAGAACATTGTAAGCGCTTGCTAATGCTAAGGCTATCGGCTGCCAAAAAATAACTACTAAAAAATAGAAATCAAAATCTAAACCAACCATAAATGAAGTATTGAATGTTGTAAAGTAGATAAAATAATTGGAAGTGGAATTGTTAGAAAAGTGAAGGAATAAATTATATAGAAATAAATGGAATTTGTAGGAACAATGCATGTAGAATAATATTAAGGAGGGAAATTTAAAGGGTGGCAGGACTTGAGCAATTTTTGTAATGTTAGAGTGAAAACTGTTAAAAAAGAAATCATACATATAATGCATGAAGTTAATGAAAATGTGTTAAAATAATTTGGTCTGATGTTGTCAACTTTCATTTTATCCTTGACGTATGGGTTCAGTTCCGAGCCTCAAAACCGACTAGACCGTTACTACAGCTCGCGATAGCCAAAAACTTTTGAGCTTAACCCTTACCCACAATGCTTCTCTCGTAGTTACCCCAGACCTCCTTTGCCGCTTTTCATAAAAGATGCTTTCGGCATTGCTCTCGAGCTAAGTTTAATTTTTTTTTGATATATTTCAAATTTTAAGAGTTTCTGCTTCTTTTCTTCTTTACCTATTAGTCGTTAACCCACCCACTTCTTTTTAACACGTTTAGATTTATCCTCTCCTTCTGTTTCCATATACCTTGGTGTATCCTGAACTATCATCATTGATAAGTTTTCTGTCTTCCATACACTTCAATGTATTCTTAGCTCTCATTTTTAATAGTTTTTCTTCCTGCTGCTTCTAATTCTATTTAAAAACAAATATTTGATTCTTCAGTGACTGTTATTGTTTCTGAAGCTTTTCTATCTGCATGTGTGTGTGTGGTTTGTATGGCTTACCTGTTGTCACCAATTATTTTACAAACTTGAAATAAATTTTCATTATGGCTAATAAACTACGTTTCTTGATTCAAAAGGTACAAGAAAATTCCTATGTCAAACACTCATTCGTTGTGTGTTTATTCCCTAGGTCCTGTTCACCTTCAAGAAGACTGCACTATATGTCTCAGTTTCAGGCACAGGGTGCTAGTGGAAAGATATAACAAACTTATTTTGAAGGGTATGCTTCCATCAGCCTTCAGTGAGACCTTATCTGGTGCTGACAAAGCCAAGAGTAAGACCAATGTGTCTTCCCCTTCTTCCTCATCTTCTTCTCCCAAAGCTCTGGATAATCCAGAAAAGAGAAGCCTATTGGTGCCCTCCACTCCATTGGCACCATCCTCAAAAAGGGCTAAGTCTTCAGTTCCTTTAGAACCCTTGGAACCGACCGACTCCTCTACTAAAACTTCTGTCTCGCAGGGACCTATGGAACTGAGTTTATCAGAGCAGACAGAGTCTTCAGCACCTAGCATTTTGGTACAGGAGCATCTGCATTTTTTGTTACCAAAACCTTCAGCACAGGCATCTCTTTCATTATCATTTATTTTGACACTGAGTAAACAAATTGACGAGTCATCCGTTATGGATCTTCCAATGACATCATATTCACCTTCTATCGACCCCTTTGCAGGAAGTCTGCCTTCGCCTTCTCTGGAAAGGCCAAAATCGCCCTCCACTCTTTCAAGATCTTAACTGAAGATGATGTGGAGTGGCTGGTGAATAAGATATTCTGGGCGAGAAGGTTGTCAGGTACCTCTTTGGACCCAGCTGCCTTGGGTATGGGAGCCGTTCCTTCCCTTACCCCTCCAGGTTTTCCTCCTCTGACTTTATCTGAAGCATCAGAGTTCTTGGCTCTGAGCCACCAGGAACCAGCTGCATCGGTTCCAGAGATATCCCTATCTTCACAACTGGTTCTTGCTTGGAGGTCTTCGGTCCTTTTGGCTTCAGAAGCCTCACAGGGCTGAGTCTGTCCTGCCAGCTGTGGAGGGCGTGAGTTGACACTTATTTATTTTGGATACATCACTGCACCTTGGGGCTTCGGCATGGATCAGCTCGGCTTTGGCTTTGATCTTGGAAGCTATCTCTTTAGAGTGGGGAGTGACCACGGTTTCAAGGCAGTCTTTCTCGATTCCGGGGTCCCTTCCCTCTTTGGGGATCCAGCTTTCAAGGACATGGAGAGAGCCCTGACTGCCACAGTCAGACAGTTGGCCCCTTCCACTTTGGAACCAGTATCCCTTTCCTCCTCATGCCCAGATATTCAAACTACACTCTCACTGGGTCAACGAGTGCCAAGACCGCAGGAGTCTCAGATAACATATGTCTTCTTTTCTGATACCTCCTCAGATCACACCACTGAGAAGGCCTCTAAGAAGAAAAAGTGCAAGAGGAAGCACTTGGATTCCCCAGAGGAATCGATCACCGAAGAGACTGACTTTGATGAAGGTGAGGGATCCTCGAGGTCACCCCGGATGATGTCTGTTTTGGAGACATCTTGGAAATACTGAAACAGAGGGCTGACTTCCGAGGAGTTAATGTACCTGCAGGCCTTCGGTAATGGACCCTCTACCTCTTGGGTGATTCCTCTGGTTGACAAGCTCATTCAATTGATCTCTCAGCCGATGTGGAAGGCCTCTGATACTACTGAATCTATCCCCTGGAGACCTGACTAAATTCTATCTGCCCCTGAAGACAAACAGTTCTGGGCCAAAGTGTTAGCAGCTGATGCCATGCTTGTGGTGGCAACCACAAAGAAGGAACTGGCCAAAGAGAGTTTCTCTATCTGTCCACCCAACAGAAAGTCTCGAGCAATGGATAGGTTTGTGAAGCAGGTCTATGCATCATCGACCTTTACCTTAAGGTCCTTGAATTTCTTGGCACACCACCAGACTTCAGAGCTTCAGAGGGATCTAGTCAAGAAGTTATGGGATACCCTTGCAGGAACTGTTTCTGAGAATGTCTAAGTAAAGGTGTTTTCCCAGTTGGCTACCCTGGAGTCTGTGTCCAATTCGTTCATGAGGCTCGTCACTCATGCAGCCGAAGGGAGCACCAGAGCAGCGGGTTCAGGCGTTGCCATTACGAGACACATCTGGGTGCGCTTATGTGACTTTGTGGAGTGGAGTCATTTAAGTCTTCATTTGTCAATGCACCCTTTCACAGATCATCCCTATTTGGTCCAAAAGTCAGAGAAACTTTATCCAGGTTGTGAGAAGGATGGAAAGACCCCTACTGCTGTGGGGGCGTATGTTTTTCCACTCCCAAATGACCATTGTCTCGAAATCAGAGAAGCAGTGGAAGAATGTGGTTCAAAAGTTCCAAGGGCCTTTTCAGGACACATGTGGAAGTAGTTCCCCCAGGGGCAGAGGGGGAAATTTAATGGAAGAAGCCGTCCAAGAGATAGAGGGGCCTGCAAATTCAGGGTTTCAGGGATTCTTTCTCTGGTAAATCCTACCAGCGTTCCTGAAAGGAGGCCCGATTTTCTTCCTCTGGAGGCAGTCAGGGGACACTTATCCCTGCACCGAAATGCCTGGCTACAAATAACATTGGATGCTTGGGTGCAGAGGATTATATCCAGAGGCTGTACAATTTCCTTTTCCCTTCCTCTTCCCACATGCAAGAAAATCCCTGACATTCTACCCAGTCAGAGGGAACAAGCAGTTCTAGAAATTAAAAATCTGCTAGAAAAAAAGAGTCATCCATGGAGTCCCACCAGACAGAGAGAGTCCGGAATTTACTCGAGATTCTTTTTAGTGCCAAAAAAGACAGGGGACTGGAGATCGATTTTGGATCTAACTGTACTGAACAAATCAATTTGCCAAACCAAATTCCGGATGGTCACGGTACAGTCCATGCTTCCATTTTTGGAAAAAGATGATTGGATGTCCTCAGTAGATATTCAGGATGCGTATAATCATATAAAGATGAACAAATGATCCAGAAGATTCCTCCACTTCTTCCTGGGAGCCAATCACTTTCAATTCAGAGTTCTGCCCTTTAGTCTCACCACAGCCCCCAGGATGTTCACCAAGTGTATAGCAGTAGTAGCAGTTCACTTCAGACTGCAGGGGTTCAGAATGTTTCCATAGCTAGACGATTGGCTCATTACCACTCCGACCAGGCATCATTTGGTAGAAGCAAGAGACCAAGTACTTCATGTTTACTTATCTGGGAATAACTGTAAATTATGAAAAATCAAAACTGACCCCAACTCAGAATTTATAATTCATATGACCCCTTCTAAATACTGAAACTTCCATAGTTTCTGTTTCCCCTGTGAGATTACAGAAAAACAGAGTTCAGGTACAGAAACTAATCAGCAACAGAAAAGTAACCACTCATCGTGTCCTTCAAGCACTGGGTTCCATAGCTGCAGCTATAACTCTAGTTCCCTTAGCAAGATACCATGTGAGGATACTACAATGGTTGCTAGCGTCTCAATGGTCAGTGTTACACCAACCCATGTCGGACCTGATTTTGATCACCAATCTTTGCAGAAACTATTTAGCTTGGTAGATGCATTCCAAAGACATTCTTCTAGGCCGTTCTTTTGTCCCATCATAACCCCAAGCCATAGTGACCATGGATGCCTCCCAGATGGGGTGGGGGAGCATTATCTGGGCAAGACTGTTTAAGGCACTTGGTCCCTGACAGAAACCAACTTGCATATCAGTATACTGGCACTAAGGGCAATGCTTTTAGTGCTGCAAGCTTTTCAGATTGCTCTTCCTTCAAGAACAATTCCAATTCAAATGGACAATACGTCAGTGGTTTGGTACATCAACAAGCAGGGAGGAAACAAATCCTATCCCCTTTGTCGAGAAGCTCTCAGAGTGTGGCAGTAGGCGATATCTTCCAACAGCTTTCTGATAGCAATGCACATTCCAGGGAATTCCAGTGTGATAGCGGACAGACTAAGTAGGTGTACTCTCCTGCCTCACGAGTGGTCTCTGAATCCGAAACTGAAAGAAAGGATTTTTCACCAATGGGGCCAGCTTTGCTGCAACCTATTTGCCTCTCCCTTAAACAACAAGTGCAGCAACTACTTTGCCCTGATCCCTTCTCCATGGGAGTCACTGAGAGATGCTGTTGTCCACATTTGACCCTCCGGACTGCTGGATGCCTTTTCCCCAATTCCTCTAATCCCGAAATTCCTACAGGAAACAGTCAGGTTGAAGAGCAAAGTAATCGTCATTGCAACTTATTGGCCTTGACAAATATGGTTCCCATTTCTTCGGCCTTATCTGATTCAGCAGCTTTGGATTCTGGACCCAGCTCCAGACCTTCTATCTCATCCAGAGGGATTAATCCATCTGAACACTGTAAACCTCAAGCTGACAGCTTGGTTTCTCCAGTTTCTTTAATAGCCAGGCATCCCTCTCTCTCCTCCCAGGTACGTCATATACTCTTAGCCTCTCATAAGCCAGCTACCTGTAAACTCTATGCTAGTACATGGAGGAGGTTTACCTTTTGATCTCGTGATAACAATATTGACCCTTTTTCCGTGCCCATCGATAAAGACCTAGAATTTTTAGCTTCCCAGTCTACTAAAAAATTCAATTAGCTGCTATTTCTAATTTCCATAATTCTTTTAAAGAATCCTCTTTGCTTCTCATAAGCTTTGCAAGACCTTCTTAAAAGGAATACTGTTGCTAAAATCCCCTTACAAAGATCCTACTTCACCTTGGGATCTCAACTTAGTGCTGTAAGCCATTGTTTAAGCTTTTTTTGAACCATCATCTGAATGTGATCTGAAATTTTTATCCCGGAAAACTATATTTTAGTGGCAATAACTCCTGCCAGAAGGATTTCGCAAATACAAGCCTTATCATGTAGACCTTCTTGCCTGATTTTCCATAAAGATAGAGTTTCACTGAGAACTAATCCTTCCTTTTTGCCTAAAGTGTTGTCAAAAACCAGTATCAGTCAGACTGTGAATTTTACAGTATTTTTTTTATTAACAAAGGTAATACTGCTTGCATTTATTAGACGTTCACAGATAATTATGTTTCTATCTACACAGAACTAAGAATTTAAGAAAATCCAACCAACTATTTGTGTCATTTTCATCTACAAGGCTTGACCAACCAGTGAGCAAAGTGACGCCAGCCAGACGGCTCAAAGAATGTATTTATTTTATCTATAATAAAAAGAAAATTAAATTGCCTAGGCCTTTAAAGAGCTGTAGCTACTTCAGCAGATTTTCAGTCTAGAGCTTCTATGGATGATATCTGTGCAGCAGTAACTTGGGCCTCTCCTCATACCTTTATTACTCACTGTGAATTGTATCTGGTCTCCAGGGGAAGACCGTCATTTGGTTCAGTGGTGCTTAGAAATATCCATCTGAAGTTGTTAATCTTCTTCCTATTCACCACTGATGGGTTCAGTTCCGAGCTCTTGGAACTGAGTCGGCCTTATACCAATGTTGTGTGCACCAAAAACTCTCGAGCTAAGCTGCTACCCACAATGCCCTTCACTAAGTTTCCTCAGATCTGGTTTGCCGCACAGCCATATAGCAGCGTTTCACCGAGTTCTCCAGCTATGTGTTATATTTTTTTCAAATTTTATAAGTATTTATGAGTTTTTCCTGTCAGTTTGCTGTTTTTTCTCTACTTACTTATTCAGCTCTACCCACAGATATTTCCTTTAGTACCATTGTTGGTATTGACCTTTTTACCCTTGTGGTATTCCTACTACCATTGTTGGTATTTACCTCTCTCTTTCTCTCTCCACAACTTTCCTCTACTTTAGCGTGTGTGTGGTTTCCTATGTTGGAAAAGAAAGGGATTATGGGGTTTAAACACTTCTCTTCTTGCAGTGGTAAACTCCCGAATAGTGATTTACATGGAGTGTGTGTATTGTTTGGGGGTTCCACACTTATCTGCGAAATCTCCATGTGATATTAGTGCCAGCTTCAGTCAGCTGACGCTGAATAAAAGACGAAACAAGTTGATTCTTAAGAGCCTGCTTCCTTCGCCTTTTTCGGAGGCTATATCTACGTCTGAGGTCTCATCCCCTCCTTCTGTGGACAAGAAACGTCCTCGTTCAGACCCGTCTTCACCGGCCAGTGATAGGGGCAAAAGCCATAAGCACAAGGTCCACAAGAATTCCACTGAACACCGTATCGCCTCCTCGGTCCTGACCACCTTGGCTCCGAGTTTGGCTCCAGTGCTTCATACCAAGGTCGCCTCATCAGTGCCTGTCCCGGCTCCAACGACTACGGCACCCACTACAACTTTAGTTCCGACCAGTTTGCCTGTCTCTACCTCGGCACAGATGTCCCCCATCTCCGCTCCGGCGTCGGTTCCGACAACAGCTTCGGAGCTGCTATTGACCTCCACCCCAGCTGTGGCCTCGGCTCCGAGCCCGTTCTTGGCTCCGATTATTCCCCTGCTGCCGGTTTCCAAACTGGAATAGTCGGTGCCGTTCTTCAGTACACCATGGACCCAGTACTCCTCGTCTGCGGATCCATTTGCTGGACAAGCCTTCAGCCCCTTTTTGGACCGGCCTGATTCCCCCTCAGAGGCATCGGTAAGGTCCACCAGGAGCCTTTTAGAATTGGATGTGGTGTGCCTCTTTGATCAGCTGCTGACCGATAGGGGAATTACAAATTTTCCTAGAGCCCATCCCACTCCGGGCTTTGGGTCTATTACCCCGACGACCCCTACGTACTCTCCTCCCTTGAATCCCTCGGTTCTGAGGCTCATATTTCCGACTTCTGCAAGTGGACCCCTTACCTCGGTGCTGACGACCATGTCTGAGGCTCTGAGGCCCCTTTGGGTGTCTGTTCCGTTGGAACCCACTCTTCCTCAGTCTCATGCTTGGGAGGTGGAACCCTCGGTTCCGGCCACAGTTCCGGTTGTGTTGCCGGTTCCGTCTTCAGGTCCGAGGGTGACTCCCGCCCTGGTTTTGATTGAGGCTCCGTGCCTGGGAGTGAACCGCATGGAGCAGGGTGTGACTTCAGTTCTGAAATTGTCTTATTCGGTTCCGGGCTCCCATTCCTCTTCAGGCGGGCCTGCTTTCCAGGTGATGGAGAGGGTGCTCGCATCAAGCAATCCTCCTGCGTTGGACATTCCACCAGTTCCCTCTGAGCTGCAGCTATCAAAGGCCAACCCCCCCCCAGACTCCGAGAGAGCAGGGCATTCTGCTCTCGGCCCTCTACTTCTTGGCTGATCCCCACCTGCCAATGAATTGGTCAAGCTCGTCGTGCAGCGGGCATAGAAGAATCTTGACACTGTTGAAGCCATCCCCAGGAGATCAGATAAGATACTCTCCCCTCCAGAGGATCGACCCCATTGGTCTAGAGGTTTGCCAGTAGACGCTATGGTGGTGGCAGCAGCTATGAAGAAGCACCTTGCAGAGGAAAGTCCGGATGTCCACCTGCCCAACAGAGAGTCCTGGGAGGTGGACAGGTTAGGGAAGCGAGTCTTTGCATCAGCAACCTTTGCTGTCAGGTCTCTGAACTTTTTAGCACATTTTACGAGGCTCCAGAGAGATCTCATCACCGAGCTCTCTGGAACCCTCGCAGGTCAAGTTTTGGATGGGGCATGTGATAAAGTTGCTTCCCAACTTGCCACCCTAGAGGCAATCTCCAGTTCGTCCATGAGGTTGCTGTCCCATGCAACCGAAGGAGCGGCTAGAACTGCGGGTGCAGGCTTATGAAACGCCACGCCTGGATGCACATTTGTGACCTCGCGGACTCCTTCAAGTCTTCCTTTTTAAACGCCCCTATTGAACCATCAGCTTTGTTCGGTGCCAAGGTCAAGGATACTTTAGCCAGGAGTGAGCAGGACAGGAAGACCTTGTCTGCCGTGGGTCTACGTTTTTCCAAACCTCAGCGCTCCTTTTCCAGGAACCAGAGGAAAGATGTGACACAAAAAGCCTCAATGTCCTTTCTGTGACGCATGTGGTGAGGACTCCCCCAGAGGCAGAGAGGGTTCCAATGATGGAAGATGCCCCTTTCGGGGTAGAGGGAGTCCCCGAAATAAGGGCTCCAGAGATTCTTTCTCGGGAAGACCATACCAGCACTCCTGAAGCGCTGCCCGATTGCTTTCCTCTGGAAGCAATCGGGGCACGTTTCTCTCTGCACCATGCTGCCTGGCTCTCTATTACAAACAATCAGTGGGTGCAGAGAATAATTTCTAGAGGCTATCACATTCCCCTAATCTCTTATCCATGACCTCCGAAATCCCTTCCCGATGTTCCACCCAGTCAAAGGGAGGAGGCACCTTCCGAATTATGAAAGCTATGTCAAAAATGAATCATCCAACAGTTCCCCCATACCAGTGTGGATCAGGGTTTTACTCAAGATTCTTTTTAGTGCCAAAGAAGACCGGGGACTGGAGGCCCATTTTGAATCTCAGCCAGCTAAACAAATCAGTGGTTCAGACCAAGTTCTGCATGGTCACGATTCAATCCATCCTCCCCTTTCTGTGGGAGGGTGTGTGGATGTGCTCGTTAGACCTCTGGGATGCGTACTACCACATCAAAATGGACAAGCGCTCCAGGAGTCTCTTTCGCTTCCAGCTGGGAGCCAATCACTACCAATTCAGAGCCCTGCCATTTGGTCTCTTGACGGCCCCCAGAGTGTTCACGAAATGCCTAGCAGTGGTCACAGCTCATCTGAGACTTCAAGGATTCTAGGTGTTTCTGCATTTAAACGATTGGCTACTCTCCGCCCCCACCAAGCGCCTTCTGGTCAGGGCCCTCTGCTACACTCTAGTACTAGCGGAGTCACTGGACATCACCATCCCCTGGGAAAAATCCAGCCTCCAGCCCTCGCAACAATTGGAATTTATAGGGGCAATATTCAACACTCAATCAAGTCTGGTCTCTCTTTCCCCTCACAGGCTTCAGAGATTAAGGGCACAAGTTCAAGTGATACTCTGATGGAGAAAGGTGTTTGCAAGGGAAGTTCTTCAGGCTCTGGGGTCTATGGCGGCAGCCATCCCAATATTTCCCCTAGCCAAATTACACACAAGACTGCTACAATGGCTCATTCTGTCCCAGTGGATATCCAGTCTTCATCCCCTGAGCTCACAGATTCTCATCACCAACACCTGCAAACAAGATCTCCTCTGGTGGATGAGTACAGAAGAAAATCTTTGGTGTCGCCCCTTCCAGGCTCCCCAACCCAGCGCCACGGTGACCATGGATGCTTCTCTGATAGGGGGGGGGGGGGCACTTCCAGGGAAAGACAGTCCAAGGCACGTGGTCCAGCATAGAGATCAACTTGCATATCAATGTCCTGGAGTTAAGAGCGGTGCTATTGGCGTTGCAAGCATTCCATCTTCTCCTTCCGTCAGGAACGATTGCTATCCAGTCAGACAACATGTCAGTTGTGTGGTACATAAGCAAATAGGGAGGGACCAAATCCTAC
The DNA here is from genome assembly GCF_019279795.1 of Protopterus annectens. Lineage (NCBI taxonomy): Eukaryota > Metazoa > Chordata > Ceratodontiformes > Protopteridae > Protopterus > Protopterus annectens. The sequence continues at coordinate 802,557,752 of NC_056737.1, read as the reverse complement.
CCCCTATGTCACGAAGCCATGAGAATCTGGCATTGGGCGATAGCTTCCAACCGCTTTCTGATTGTAACGCATATCCCAGGGAACTCCAACGTGATTGTGGACAGGCTGAGCAGATACATCGTCCATCCTCATGAGTGGTCTCTCAATCCGAGTGGGACGGCAGAAATCTTCAACCATTGGACCAGCCATGCTGCAATCTTTTCGTCTCCTCCTCAAACACAAAATACAGCAGCTACTTTGCCCTCTTTCCCCCTCACGGAGAGTCACCGAGAGATGCTTTGATTCACGATTGACCCGCAGGTCTCCTTTATGCTTATCCTCCGATTCCTCTGATCCCCCTTTTTCTAAGGAAAGCTATTCGGTTGAGAAGTTGTCCTGTTCTGGCCTCAAGTGTGGTTTCCCTTCCTCCGACCTCATCTGTTACAACCTCCTTGGATCCTAGACACTCGTCAGGACCTCATATCTCACCCACAAGGGCTGACTCCACCGAATCTATCCACTCTGAAGCTGACAGCTTGGTTTCTCCACTTCCGTTAGTTGCCAGGCAGGAAACCCTCTCCTCATCTGTCTGTGATATTATCCTGGCCTCCCATAAACAATCCACCAGAAAACTTTACAGGGCCAAATGGAAAAGATTCTCTATCTGGTCACATAATCGGAAGCTAGATCCTTTTTCAGCTCTTGTAGCTACTATTCTTCATTATCTTGCTGAGTTGTTCGACAATAGTGCATCAGCTTCCCCCATTCGAGTCCATCTAGCAGCTATTTCCAACTTCCATAATGGTTCAGATGGAGTCCTGCTTATTTCCACCCAACTTTGCAAGACCTTTCTCAAGGGAATTTTTCACAGCAGACCTCCCATCAGGCAGCCGGTGGAGGCATGGAATCTCTCCAGGGTTCTCCAGTCTCTCTGTCTACCCCCTTTTGAGCCTGCTGCAACATGTGATCTAAAATTCCTGTCATGGAAATCCGTGTTTATGGTGGCGGTCACTTCAGCCAGACAAATATCTGAGTTGCAAGCCTTATGTATCAAGAGCCCTTATCTGATCTTCCATAAGGATAGAGTATCACTTCGTACTAATCCATCCTTTCTTCCCAAGGTGGTTTCCGACTTTTCTATTAACCAGTCCATTGAGCTCCTTGTTTTCTTTCCAAATTATTCAAACAAGGGAGAATACTGCCTGCATTCATTGGATGGTCATAGACAATTACGTTTCTACCCGGACAGAACTAAGTCCTTTCACAAGTCGGACCAACCTTTCATTTTCTTTTCTGGTCCTAGAATGGGGGTATGCAGTATCTAAAGTTACTTTGTTAAAATGGCTGAGGGATTGCATTAGCTTCTCATATTCGCTTATGAATGAATCTAAGCCTAATCAAATCAAAGCTCACTCAACTAGGGCTATCACAGCATCGGTTGCCTTCCACTCTAGGGCCTCCATGGATGACATCTGTGCAGCAGCCATTTGGGCTAAACCCCATACCTTCATCAGGCATTACAAATTGGATCTGATCTTCAGGGGAAGAGTGACCTTTAGCTCAATGGTTCTCAGGAATGTTCTTTCATAAGGGCCACCCAGGTTCTCCAAGTAGCTTGGGATTCTGTCCCATCAGTGATGAATAGGAAGAAGGTTAACAACTTCAGATAAAGAAGTTATGTCTTACCATAACGTTCAATCTGAGTTGTTGATCTTCTTCCAGTCATCACACCCTCCCACCAACCCCCGCCAAAGGCTCCTGGCGGATCTTCTGGGTCTTTGTGGTGTCTCAGGGTTTCTGCACAGAGATGGCCTCTGACTTTCTGTTTCTTCTATATGTTGCATGCAAACTCGATCTGAGGTAACTGAGTGAAGGGCATTGTGGGTAGCAGCTTAGCTCGAGAGGTTTTGGTGCACGCAAGCTTGGTATAAGGCTGACTCGGTTCAGAGGGCTCGGAACCGAACCCATCAGTGATGACTGGAAGAAGATCAACAACTCAGATGGAACATTATGGTAAGACATAACTTCTTTTTCCTTGAGTCCTCCCAAGGTCAAGTGTAGCTGGGGACTCTGTCCCATACGTTCAAGATAAAATGAAAATTGCCAACATCAGATAAAGAAGTTATGTACTCACCATAACGTTACATTTGTGTTTGACTCCCCTCCCACCTTCCCCCTGCCCTTGAAGTTTTTGGCTAAGCGGATAATGTACACATATCACTTACTGTTTTTGTTATATGGTCCCAGATATGGTCTCTGTAAAGACTTTTGGGTTTTTTCATTCTTTCTGTCTTTCAGCAAACACGATCTGAGGTAACTAGGAGAGGAGCATTGCGGGCAAGGGTTAAGCTCAAGTGTTTTTGGTTTTTAAGAGCTGTAGTAATGGCTGAGTCGGTTCCGAGGCTCGGAACCAAACCCATACGTGACAATAAATGAAAATGGACAACACAGATGGAACGTTATGGTGAGTACATAACTTCTTTTTTTCTTTTCTGTAACTGTATGTGTACCCATGTTACTGTTCAATAAGTGAAGTTAATAAAGGTGTTTAAAAAACAGTGAATGCCCTTTGCTGTGTTATTGTTGTTATCCATGTTGCATTTAAACAGCTTACTGAGGATAAGTATATTGTGACAGAAGTACACAGCATAGCCTTATTAACATTAGTGTTTGCAGACATATCATTACAAATGCTCAGACATTCCACAGGACATCTGCACACTCACACATCAGGGAATGCTGCCTGTTGCTGCTCTTCTGCCAGCACATCACAGCACAGGGCCAGTTCTGTATTACATACAGGTAGTTATTGGCACCAGAATGATATATAGATTTAGTCCTTCAGTGGTATATAGTCATTTGATTTTTTTAATTTATATATATATTGTATGTCTGCCTTATACATACATTTATTTTGCAGTCTCTCTCTTACCCCTTCCTTTATTTCGTGGCTGTCTTTTTTCTGTAATTGTCTTATGTTTGTCCATTTATGTTGTTTGCATTTTTATAGCAGGAGCCACTGCTGTGCCATGGTATGGCCATGGTCTATAGCCCCCAGCAGGCCCAGCCATCAAAAGTACTCTACCTGGATCCCTCTCTGTCTCAGTGCAGTAGGTGGCAGCAAGGAGAATACCCACAATGCCTTTGGTGGTTTTTCACTAGATGTGAGTGTTATTGCTTCCTCTGGCTGCACTGCTTGGGGTAAGGAATATGTGACATGCAGGAAGTTGGTGGATGTGATGGGGAGATGATAGACTAGTAGGTGGAAGCTGCTTAGAAGTGGTTCTCTTGTGGCTGGTAGAGTCATATCACTGCCCTCCCCTCCCATCGGCACCTCAGCCACAAGTGTGAGATTTCCTTCTTTTACCTTGGTTCCTGTGATTTTCACAAGCATTTTTTTTAATTAGCGGTGGACTGGGGTGTGAATTTCCATTTAATGAATGATTCATTTTGGACCACATTATGCTATGTGTCTTGCCTGTGGTAGGCATACTGTGATTGCATTAAACATGTTTCTGAATACTAGCCCATGGTTTGCTGATTTTTTTTTTCTTAGAAAGTAACATTTGGTATACGTATTATTTTTGGGGCATTATCATTTCAGGCAAGACCAGTTTAGGTATCCACCATGGCTTCATTTGCTAATGGTTCCTGTGACATAGCTCTACATTATTGGTTTATCTGCAACTTTATTGTTGAGCCTTGCATTTCTGTATTAATGCGCACCACTTAGAATATGTTACTGTTTCACAGAAGGTTTGCCTAATTTATATTTATATTTTTCTGAACCTTTGTATTTCCAGTGTAAGCCTGGATAAAATATTTTGAATTGCTCATTACATATAATGATAATTTACTGGATCAAGTTTTAGTGGAAGAGTAGACTACTTTTTGCCTATTGTCAGTATTTTTAAAAGAGAGGCATTTTGTTTTCTGTCTTATTCTCTTTAGAAGTTGATCTTTTTTTCTGCTCAACATAGCCTTAACTGTAGAGGGGAACACACATTTTCTTTAGCATACTGGCATTCATTTACCAGTCTAGCCCTTCTGCATATATAGTTTGATTTTCTTTTGCTGGTGGATGATTTGCAAGGAAAAACTGAAATATTTAGAAAAAGTGAAGAATCGTGCAAGTGACCTATTTAATAATGGAAGTGTTCAAAAAGTAAAACATTAGCAGTCATTAAACTGAATTGATATCATAAAAAATATGCAGCATTCTAGCAGATCTGTAGTACTGTCACCGTAAATTGTAAACATCTGTTTTAAATGTGTTTTGTTAGTATAAAATACATTGTTATGTTGTCCTGTCTCGCCTTCATTCTTACAATGATGGGTTTGGCTCCGACTCGGCCGAATACATAGCTGAAATTCTCAAACCTGGCTTGTGGCAAGTAGGTATTCCACAATGCACTGGTGTAATTCCCAGATCTCGTTTGCCGCTTTACGAGATTGGATGTGCTCATCTTGGCCATGGCTAAGTTGTGACAAATTTTCTCTTATTTTTCCTCTATACTGTTCTATTTGATAATAGAGAACATACTATTTAGTTATATTTAAATTGTTATGCCTTTTACTGCATTACAGTTAAATTATTATAGTTTTATCCCCTTTGGCTTGGGTTTTGCCGTCGCTTTGTAGGCCTAACTGTATCCCTTGTAGCGGTTGTTTTCTGTCTGTCTAGTTTATTAGGAGCTCTTTTAAGTTAGAAAGCTCTTCGCCCGTTTACATTAGAGGGTTTGTAGTTAATTGTGTCTTACCTGGAAAATAGGACCGTTTCAGTTAGAGACCCTATTTTTTTCTCCCTGGTTGTCTGTTTCCTCGTGTTTCCCATAGCTACTGTTCAGTGTAGTTCAATAGTTCAATAGTTGAATAGTAAAATTTTCTTGTTGTTGTTTTTGTGGTCTTATCTTAATTATGTCCAAAGACCCAAAAGAGAGGGAACATAAGCCTGGCATTAAGAAGTGCTCACAAAAAATGTCCATCACAGATGAACATGCTATATGTGTTTATTGCCTTGGTGCTATTTACCTACAAGAAGACTGTACTTTCTGTCATTCTTTCCGTGCAAGGGTACTTCAAGAAAGGAGAAACAAACTGATCCTAAAAGGGCTCTTAAAGCCAATTTTTGAGGAAGCTATTCATAGTTCTTCTTCCTCTTCTTCTCCTTCTTCCAGAAAGGAAAAATCCCAGAAGAGACATTCACCTGCAACATCGGCTCAGTCAGAGCCGCCACTCAAGCTACCAAAAATCTCTAAGACTACTACCTCCTTGGCTCCAGAGTCCTCTGAACCATCGGAGGTCATATTAGTTGACAAGCCCAGTATTTTGGCTTAGAAGTCCTCTGAGCTGCAAGATACCTCTACTCAGAGATGATCCATGGATATTTCACTGGTTTCCTGACACAAAGATCTCCAATTCTGCACAGGTCTCGCTCTCCATCCCTTTCTTCCAGGTCCACCAGGAGCTTATCGGATGATGACGTGGAACGGGTGGTGCGCAGACTCCTGAAGTCGCCGGTGATGACTAAATTATTCTCGGCTCCCACCCATTTGGTCTTGGAGCCTACTGTACCAATTATACCCACTGTTGTTCCTTCTCCGAGCCAAGCTGGACCTTTGGAGCCGGAGTGCTTGGTACCGCTTACTGTGGATCTGTTGGTTCTGAGATCCCCTTTGGTGTTCACAGAGCCGACTTTTGCTCCGACTCTCTCGGTGCCGTCCAGAGAGTCTGGGGGTTGGTCCCGAGGGCGGGGGGATTCTTGGCCTCGATCTTCTTCGGTGCCAAGTCTACCCCTCGGAGCGTCAGCCCGGGTTAGCTTGGCTCCTACATTAGCCTCGGGTCCGATCTCATTGGTTCCGGTGCCTTCCTCTGTCTCCTCGGTGCTGAGGGAGTCTTCGGAGCCGGCGCGATCCGCCTTTGAGCTGATGATGAATGTGTTGTCTACCCTTTCAGTGCCACTAAGGGATATTAGCACTTGTCCCCCTAAGGCACCAGCTACTGTCTCGGCACCACCCATTCCACAGGACAGCAAAGATCCAGAGCCTCAGGATCCCTCAATGGGTGAATCCCTCTCCTCCGAGGCCTCCCCAGAATATCCTTCTGAGGAGCCACCTCGGAAGAGAACTTGCAAGAGGAAGCACGTAGATTCCCCAGATGAGTCTGTCACTTCAGACACTGACCTCGATGAGTCGGAAGGGTCCCCATGGTTGTCCTCTGATGATATCTCATTTGCAGATATTCTAGAGATCCTGAAGCAGAGAGGTGGCTGGCAGTCCACCACCCCTTCTGATGAAGAGTCAGTGTACCTGAAGGCTTTTGGGTCTCAACCTTCAGCCTCCTGGGTGTCTCCACCTTTCGATGAGCTAATGGACTTGGTCAGTCAAAAGGCATGGGAGTCACCTGACACAATGTAACCAGTCCCTCGGAGGCCAAACAAATTCTTGTCAGCTCCTTCGGGAAAGGATTTTCTCACTAAGGGGGTACCTGTCGATGCTATGGTGGTGGCAGCAGCCACCAAGAAGGAACTTTCAGAGACTTCCTCATCTGTTCATCCTCCGAATAAGACTCCCGAATGATGGACAGAGAAGGGAAGAGTGTATTTTTGTCAGCGACATTTTCACTACGATCGCTGAACCACCTATCTCACATTACAAGGCTACAAAGAGATCTCCTGAAAGAGCTAGGAGATACTCTACAGGGTACATTAGCTGCGGGGGTGAATGAGAATGTCTTCTCCCAGCTGTCCACCTTAAATTCCATTGTCAACTCTTCCATGAGGTTGATATTCTATGTAACAGATGGAGCGAGCAGGCATCGGGTTCTAGAGTTTCCCTTAGGAGAAACTCCTGGATGCGCTTGTGCAATTTTGTGGAGCCCTTTAAGTCTACTTTTACTAATGCCCCTTTTGATGGTTCCTCACTCTTTGGACCCAAAGTAAAAGACACTCTAACTGGTGCGAGCAGGAAGGGAAAACTCTTTCTGCCATTGGAGTACGTTTTACTGTACCTTCAGGACCTTATCCTAAAGACCAGAAGAGTGGGAAAATGTAGTTCAAAAGATCCCAGAGAGTTTTCCAGGACACACGGGGTGACTCCTTCCCCAGGGGCAGAGGTGGAGGCAATAATGGTAGATGCTGCCCTAGAGGCAGAGGGGGCCTGCAGAACCAGGGTGACCGTGATTCCTTTCGTGGACGCCCTTATCAGCACTCCTGAAAGGAGGCCTGACTGCTCTACTCTGGAGGCAGTCGGGGGACATTTGTCCATGTACCCAAAAGCCTGGCAAACTATCACAAGAGACAAATGGGTACTAAAAATAATATACAGGGCATACTCCATTCCATTTTCCAATCCTGTTCCACAGACCAGAACAATCCCAGATGTTCCACCCAATCTAAGGGAGCAAGCAACTGTAGAGATTCAAAAGTTGCTGCACAAAAAGAGTCATCCAAGAAGTCCCTGCAGACCAAATAGGATTCGGAACTTACTCATGATTCTTTTTGGTGTCAAAAAGGACAGGGGACTAGAGGCCCATATTAGACCTAAGCAAATTAAACAAATGTGTCTAGAAGTCAAAGTTCCGAATGGTGACACTGCAGTGTATACTTTCCTTTTTAGGGAAAGATGATTGGATGTGCTTGATAGACCTTCAAGATACTTACTACCACATAAAAATGGACAGGACATCAAGAAGGTACTTACGCTTCCGGCTGGGAGCCAGTCATTACCAATTCAGAGCTCTGCCCTTTGGTCTCACTACAGCCCCCAGAGTGTTCACCAAATGCATGGCAGTAGTCACGGCTCACCTGAGTCATCTAGGATTCAGAGTGTTTCCCTGTCTAGACAACTGGCTCTTATCTGCCACCACCAAGCATCTACTCTAACAAGCCAGGGATCTAACTTTG